>NW_027139453.1:7575757-7878787 GCF_035084215.1 Heptranchias perlo | reverse complement strand
CCAGTATGAATCGTGTGGTTACATATCCATAAAATAAAGAGGAAAAAATTAATTGAACTCAGTTGTATTGTGGAATAGCAGGAGATGGTCGAAAATCAGCGTGAGACTCGCTGATAGACCCTTTGAACCGTGCCAGACTGCTCTGGTACTAAATGGTTATTTCACAGCAATGATTGGAGCTAGATCCACTGCAATATCATAAAATGAACAATTGACCCTGATCCATGTTGCACTTGCATTCCTGTCCTCAGCATCCAGGGGCAGTGACACTGGTGCAGTGACGGAGATGGGGAGAAGTGAGGCAGCTGACGGGTACTGAATCATTCCTCCCACAACCTGAACCACATGGAGCTGGATTTAAAGGTCCCTGGCAAACTCATGCTAAGAATTTGTGAACTGACACAGGTTTCAGTGCAGAACAAAGACAGTAATCTGATGAAGGCAGGGAATCGTTCGGTGAAATTGATGATTTTAGAACATCAAAGAGTTCTTGAACCACGTGGAGCAAACAGCAGGAAATCAGGGAGGACTATTCATTCAGCTGATTCCAGTGAATGGGTGACTGTCGAATAATCGCAGCGAGGAAGCTCGAGTATTGCATCAAACACAGGAAGTGGATCGCGGAATTATTCCAAACACTGCAAGAGGAGCGCGGTATTATACTAAAAACCAAAAAGGCGCGTATAATTACACGAAATATAATAAGGGGAGCACGGTATCACACCAAAGCGAATCGGAGGCGCGCAATATTATGCCAAACACAGTAAGAGGAGCGCGGTGACACCATATATCATAAAGGGAGCACGGTATCACACCAAAGCGAGTAGGAGGCGCGCAATGTTATACCAAACACAGTAAGAGGAGCGCGGTGTTATACCAAACACAGTAAGAGGAGCGCCGTATTATACCAATCATAACAAAGAGTATCGTCATATTATATCTAACACAGTGAGGTGAGTGTTCTGAATGTAACATTTAGCTGGATATCATGTGTTACATTGGTGACAGAATCAATAACTGGAAATAGAGGCTTACCAGGAACCCCAAAAGCGGCGACGAGGGGATAGTAAATTACATGATCAGTAATACAGTGAAACATGATTTATAGAATTAATAACTGGATATTGGGACTTACCAGGAACACCAACAGCAGCGAGGATGGGATAGTAAATCTTTTGGAAATCGTAAAGTGTCGAGAGTATCAGATATTTTATCATGAAGAACGAATCCATTCGTTCAGTTTGTTGGTGGACTGCTGATTCCTGTTGATGCTGGAGGCGATGCTCTGCTCACACTTTGAGATAAGATGATGAATTAAGCGCCGTATTTAATGTAGAGAAAACCTCTCCTGGGAGAATTGTATTCCATGGTGATGGATATTAATCACGTCATTGAACAAACAGGTTACACTAACCACTGTTACACTAACAATTTTCACTGGTATTGCAGAAAGGTATAATCCAGCGCTATGATGATCAGAATATAATCTTAATAACTTTAGAAAGAACAGAACATGAATGTGAAATTCACGGTCTTGCAGCAATTATACCAAGTGACACGTAAGAATTACTGGATGATAAAAGACCAAGATCCATCTAGTTCACCTTCAACCATCCTGATACAATGATAATGGTGTTGTTGACGAATCATAACAATCAATCTCTATCAATTAGACTACAACAGACCCAGAAATAACACGAGGAAAACCCCAGTTGTGGAGAGCTTTGGGAACCATCAGTCCAAAGTCACCCTTTGAGCCTAAATATGCTACACTTACCACATGTCATTTCTCAAATTATTCATACATTGTACACCAAAATACTATTTTAAAATTTAAATCTATCAAATTTACATTTGAATGAATCAATACTGACTGCTTCACCTACTCCATAGTGCATCTGTTCCATAGAGGTATCACTCGCACACTGAAATATTATTTCTGCAGTTTAGTTTTGAATTCACCACCCTTCAAGCGCAGGTCATGTCCTCTGATACTATGTTTCTGGAAAGGTGCAATACCTTTTCATGGTCCACATTATCTAGTCCATTTAGATTCCTAAAACCTGGAATCAAATAAACTCTCAACCTTCTCTGTTCCAGGGAGAACATATACAATTCACATAAACGCTCCTCAGAACTGAATCCCTCCATCCGCTCACTCATTCTGGTTGCTCTCTACTGTATCCATTCATCAGCTGCAGTATCCTTTTCCTACTGTGGCGACCAGTAGTGTAAACAAATTCTAATTGAGGTCGCAGTAATGATTTATGAAATGACAGGGTGACCTCTCCATTTCAGCTCAAAGTTGACCATTTAATACATCCCAACAGTTATATTATTCAGTGTCAACGAGCATTTTTACGACAGCTTCAATTTATTGTCAATCAGGGCTGACAGATCGCTTTCATTTTCCATGCTTATTATTCATCGTACACTGATAGAAACACAGAATGACACAGCACAGGATGCAATTCGCCCCATCGTGCTGTGCTGTCTCTTTGAAAGAGCTATTCAATTCGTCCCAGTAATCTGCTCTTTCCCCATAGCCCTGCAAAATTGTCTACTTCCAGTATTTATCCAATTCCCTTTTGAAAGTTATTATTGACTCTGCTTCTACCATTCCAGTTCATAACAAATAACTGCGGATTTTCTTCCCTCAATTCACATCTTGTTCTTTTGTCAATCACCATAAATCTCTGTCTTCTGGTTAACAACCATTCTGCCAATGCGAACAGTTTCACATTATTTACTCGACCAAAACTCTTCATGATTTTGAACAGCCCTATCAAATCTCCCCTTAATCTTGTCTGCTCCAAGGAGAACAAGCTCAGATTTTCCAGTCTTTCCACGAAAGACGACCTCATAACTGGTACCATTCTAGTATATCTTCTCTGCACTCTCTCCAAGGCCTTGAAATAATTCCTAGAATATAGTGCTCAGAATTTGGAACTATGCCACAGCTGGGGCCCAACAGGTCCTTTATAAAAGATTAGCAAAACGTTTTTGCTTTAGCACTCTATGCCTCTATTTATAAAGCCAAAGATCTCGTGTGTTTTTTCAACAACCTTCTCAAATTGCCCTGCCAATACTTGTATAGGTACACCTTTTCACCTGTCTGACTAGATCGTCCTCAAGTCTGTCACTATCTTCCTCACTGTTCAACACATTTCCGAGTTTCCTGTCATCTACAAACTTAGAAATTTTCAGAACATCGGAACTGGAGTTGGCCATTCAGCCCCTCGTGCCTGCTCCGCCATTTGATTAGACCATGGCTGATCTGTGATCTAACTCCATTTACCTGCCTTTGGCCCATAACCCTTCATACCTTTGGTTGACAAAAAGCTATCTATCTCAAATTTAATTTTAACAATTGAGCTAGTATCAATTGCTGTTTGCGGAAGAGAGTTCCACACTTCTACCACCCTTTCTGTGTAGAAATGTTTTCTAAACTCACTCCTGAAAGGTCTGTGTTTAATTTTAGACTGTGCCCCCTTCGTCCAGAATCCCCAACCAGTGGAAATAGTTTCTCTCTATCCACCCTGTCTGTTCCCCTTAATATATGACAAACATCGATCAGATCACCCTTAGCATTCTAAACAAAAGAGAATACAACCCCAATTTGTGTAATCTCTCCTCGTAACTTAACCCCTGCAGTCCGGGAATCATTCCAGTAAACCTGCACTGCACTCCCTCCAAGGCCAAGATGTCCTTCCGAAGGTGCGGTGCCCAGAACTGCTCACATTACTCCAGGGTTTTGTATAGCTGCAGCATAACTTCTGCTCCCTTGTACGCTCGTCCTCTCGATGTAAAGACCAGCATTCCATTAGCCTTATTGATTATTTTCTGCACCTGTTCATGACACTTCAATGAACAATGTACCTGAACCCCGAAGTTCCTTTGGACAACCACTGTTTTTAACGTTTCACATTTCAAAGTGCCCTGTTCTATGTTTTTTTTGATCCAAAGTGGATGACCTCACATTTGTCGACATTGAATTCCATTTGCCACAGTTTTGCCAATTCACCTAATCTATCAATATCCCTTTGTAATTTTATGTTTTCATCTACACTGCTTACAATGCCACCAATCTTTGTGTCATCAGAAAATTAGATATGAGACTTTCTATGCCTTCGTCTAAGTCGTTCATAAATATTTCGAATAATTGAGGCCCAAAGACGGATCCCTGCGGGACTCCACTAGCCACATCCTGCCAATGTGAGTACCTACCCATTAACCCTACTCTCTGTCGCCTTTTGCTCAGCCAACTTTCTCACCAAGTCTGTACTTTTCACTCGATTCCCCGGGCTTCCATCTTAGCTAGCATCTCTTATGTGGGACTTTATCAAATGTCGTCTGGAAGTCCATATAAATAAAATACATTGCCATTCCCTTCTCCACTACTTCAGTCACCTCTTCAAAAAATTCAATCAGGTTTGTCAGGCACGACCTACCTTTCACAAATCCATGCTGGCTCTCTCTGATTAATTGAAAATTCTTGAGGTGTTCAATCACCCTATCCTTAATTATAGACTCCAGCATTTTCCCCACAACAGATGATAGGCTAACTGGTCTATAATTCCTTGATTTCCCTCTCTCTCCTTTCTTCAAAAGCGGAGTGACATGTGCAATTTTCCAATCTAGAAGGACAGTTCCTGAATCTAGAGAACTTAGAAAGATTATAATTAGAGCACCTGCAATGTGCTCACCTACTTCCTTTAAAACCATCGGATAGAAACCAGCTGTTCCTGGGGATTTGTCACTCTTTACTGCTATTATTTCCTTCATTACTGTTATTATACTTATGTTAATTTTGTTGAGTCCCTGTCCCCGATTCAATATTAGTTATCTTGGGATTTCTGGCATTCCATCCTCTTTTTCTACTGTAAATACTGAGGCAAAGTAATTGTTCAACATGTCCGCCATTTCCCCATTGTCAATGACAATATCCACGCTTTCAGTTTTTCTGGGGCCAACACTGCTCCTGACCACCCTCGTTTTCCTAATATAACTATAAAAGTTCTTCGTATTGGTTTTGATATCCCTTGCAAGTTTCTTTTCATACTCTCTTTTGCAGGTCCTACTATCTGTTTTGTGACACTTTGTTGCTCTTTGTATCTTTCCCATTCACCATGATCAGTGCCATTTTTGCCTTTTTGTATGCTCTTTCCTTTTGTCTTATACTGTCCCTTACCACTTTATTTGTCCATGGCTGTTTTTTTTTGGCAAGTAGAGTTCATGCCCCTCGGGGGAATACACAGATTCTGTATCACGTTAAATGTTTCTTTAAACATTTCCCACTGATCATCAGTCGTTTTACTCATTAACAGATTTGCCCAGTTTACTGTGGACAGTCTCTGTCTCATCCCATTGAAGTCGGCCTTACCCAAGTCTGGAATCTTAGCAGCTGATTAACTTTTTTCCGTTTCAAACAATACATTGAACTCGATCATGTTATGATCACTATTGGATAGATTTTCACGCAGAGTTGAGCTGTAAACTAAAGCTGGTTCATTACTCAATACTAAATCAAGTATGGCTTGCCCCCTTGTTGCCTCTTGGACATACTGCTGTAGAAAACTATCCCGGACACACTCAAGAAATTCACGACATTTTTGACAGTTGCTAGTCTGCTTTTCCCAATCTATTTGAAGTTTAAAGTCCCCCATTGAGCCCGCTTTGGCTTTGTTACAACCTTGTCTAATCTTTGCATTGACACAATCTAGCACTTCAGAACTGCTGCCAGGTGTCCTATACACAACTCCCACGATAATCATAGATCCTTTCCTATTTCGCAATTCAACCCATAATGTCTCTGTTGGCTGCTTACCCCTCGTTATATCCTCCTTTATCATTGAAGTGATTTCATCTCGAATCACTAAGGCTACTGCTTCCCCTCTTCCATTTTCCCTGTCTCTCCTGTAGACCTTAGAACCCGGTATATTTATTTCCCAATCCTGACCATCCCGCAGCCATGTCTCAGTAATAGCTATCATGTCATACCCTCCAAATTCGATTTGAACCTGTAGTTAATTTAATTTGTTCCTTATACTCCGTGTATTTGTTTATAGAACTCTTATTTGGGCCACACACCCGAGCCTGACCTTCAGCTTTAATGCTGGGTTAATCGCTTTCTGCGTTCTAGTTTTCTCTTGATCTGTCGTGCCTAAAGTGCACTTTCTTTCTGCTGTTCTACGCGTTTTGATTTCACATGTTCTTGAACAAATGTTTGTGCTATTTGTATTTCATATTTCCCCTATGTCGTCCCCTCTCTTGCTGCTCTCAACTTTACTCCCTTCTGGCTCTCCGCTCACGTTCCCATTCCCCTGTCACTCCAGTTTAAACCTTCCCAAACTGCACGAGCAAACACCCCCGGGAGGACATCCGTCCAGGTCCTGCTCGGGTGTAATCCGTCTCACTTGTCCAGGTCCCACCTTCCCCAGAACCGGTCCCAACATTCCAGGAAACTAAATCACTCCCTCCTCCATCATTCCTGCAGCCATGCATTCATCCGGTCTATTCTCCTATTCCTATACTCACGAGCATGTTCCAATGGTCGTAATCCTGAGATCACTACCTTCGAGGTCCTGCTTTTTAATTTATCTCCTAACTCCTTAAATTCGCCTTGCAGGATCTCATCCCTTTTTTACCTATGTCGTTTGTACCCATATGGACCACGACTACTGGCTGTTCACTCTCCCCTTCCAGAATTCCCTGCAGCCGCTCCGTGACATCCTTGACCCGAGCACCAGGGAGGCATCCTGGAGTCACGCTTGTGGCTGCAGAAACGCCTATCTGTTCCCCTTGCAGTTGATTCCACCATCACTATAGCCCTGCCACTTTTCTCTCTCCCCTCCTGTGCGGCAGAACCACCAGTGCTGCCACGAACTTGGCTCTTGCTGCTTTCCCCTGATAAACCATCTCTCCCAACAGTATCCAAAGCGATATATCTGTTTGAGAGGGATATGTCCCCAGGAGACTCCTGCTCTACCTGCCTAGTCCCTTTACTCTGCCTGGCGCTCACCCATTTCCCTTCTGCCTTCGTAATCTTTAACTGCGTTGTGACCACCTCACTGAACGTGTTGTCCAAGATGGTCTCAGCATCACGGATGCTCCACATTGAATCCACCCTCAGCTTCAGCTCCGAAATGCGGTTAGCCAGTAGCTGCAGCTAGACGCACATCCTGCAAACATGGTCGCCAAGGACACAGGATGAGCATATCTGCACCCAAGTCCAGGTCATTAATATATATTAAAATGAGCAGTGGTCCAAACACCGACCCCTACAGGACACTACTGCACATTTCCTCCAGTCTCACAAACAAACGTTCACCACGACTCTCTGTTTTCTGTCCATTTGACAATTTCTTTTCAATGTAGCGACTGGCCCTTTAATCCCATGTGCTTCAATTTTGCTAACGAATCTATTATGTGGTACTTTATCAAACACATTTTTAAAGTTCGTACACACAACATGAACTCCACTGCCCTCATCAACTCTCCGTTGGATCATCAACTAACTCATTCAAGTTAGTCAAACACGATTTGCCTTGAACTTATCCGTACTGGCTTACATTTATTAACCAATGTTTTCCAAGTGCAAATTAATTTTGTGCCTGATAAATGTCTCTAAAACTTTCCTCACCACTGACGTTCGGCTGACTGGCCTGCAGTTGCCTGGTTTGTCCCTCCCCTTCTTTGAATAGGGTTGTAACATTTGCAATCCTCCCGCCCTCTGGCACCACTCCCATATCAAATGAGGATTGGAAGCCGTGGCCAGAGCCTCCGCAATTTCCACCCTTACTTCCAACCAATTCGGACCGGGTGACTTTTCGACTTTGAGCACTGACAACCTTTTAGTATCACCTCTTTATCTTTCTCCATCCTATCCAATTTCGCTACTCCCTCCTCCTTTACTGCTAAATTAGCAGCATCCTCTTCTCTAGAAAAGACAGAAACAAAGTTATCATTCACTACCTAAACCACGTTCCCTGCCTGCAAAGAAGATCTCCTTCTTGGTCCCTAGTCTCCCCACCCCCGTCCTTTGATCACCCTTTTACAATTTATATATTTAGAAAAGACATTCACTTTTATGTAACCCATTAATCTAATCTCATCCGTTATCTTTGCCCCTCCAATTTCCTTTTTCAGATCTCCTCTGTACTTTCTGGATTCAGATTGATTCACTACTGAATTGTGAACCGGACTTTTACAATAAGAATCCTTTATCAGTTTCATTTCAATCACTTTATTTTTAGTCAATCAGCGAGCTCTAGCTTTGGATGTCGTTCCTTTCCCCCTCTTGGGAATGTGTCTACGCTGGAACCAAACTATGTCCTCTTTGAAGGCCTCCCATTGCTCAGTTGCTGCTTTACCTGCCAGTCTTTGATTCCAATCCACCTGGGCCAAGTCCATTTTCAACTCACTGAAATTAGCCTGTTAAGTATTTTCACATTTGATTGTAACTGGTCCTTGTCCATAAACACGCTAAACCTAATGAGATTGAGCTCGGAAATTGCTCCGAGCGGCGAACATATGTCGCCCACCGTTGTTAAGTAACTGACTCACACACAACATTTCTGCGGTCTGGAAAGCGACAACTTGTTTCAATTGAGTGCTGCAAGAAGTGCAGCGTCATTTCCTGGGCTTCTCTGAGAGGAGGAAATGGTTACCACGTCCCCTCCACCAATCATTGCAGCGTCATTTCCTGCGCTTCTCTGAGCGGTGAGAGCAGGAAATGATCATCGTGTCCCCTCCAACAATCAGCGTGAAGCAAGCCTCTCTGGAACCAGGAACTGAAGTTCATTCACAAACCGCCCAGAATAAGATCCAGGTAATGCTTGATCGGAAAATAAGAATATAATAAATAATAGCAGGAGTAGTCCATACGGCCCCTCGAGCCAGCTCTGACATTCAATCAGATCACGGCTGATCTTCGACCTCAACTCCACTTTCCCGCCCAATCCCCATATCCCTTGATTCGACTCGACTCCAATAATCTATCCATCTCAGCATTGAATATATTCAATGTCTCAGCACCCAAAGTACTTTGGGGTAGAGAATTCCAAAGATTCACAACACTCTGCGTGAAGAAATTCCTCCTCATCTCAGTCTTAAATGTCCGACCCATAACCCTGAGATTATGCCCCCTCGTTCTAGGATCTCTTGCCAGGGGAAACAATCTCTTAAGCTCACTCGTAATCTTATATGTTTCAATGAGATCACCTCTCATTCTTCTCAACTCCAGAGAGTTTAAGACCTTTCAATTCAACCTTTATTCAAAGGACAACCCCCTTATATCAGGAATTAATCTCGTAAACCTTCATTGCACCGCCTCCAAGGTAAGAATATAATTCCTTAGATGAGGAGACCAAAACTGTAAACAGTACTCCAGTTGAGGTCTCAATAAAGCCCTGTACAACTGTAGTAAGACTTCCTTACTCTTGCACTTCCCCTGGCAATACCGGCCAAAATGACATTTGCTTTCCGAATTGCTGACTGCACCTGCATACTAACGTTTTGTGTTTCTTGTACGAGGACACCCAAGTCTTTCTCAACACCAACATATAATAGTTTCTCACCATTTATAAAATATGTTGTTTTTCTATTCTTCCTACCAAAATGAATAACCACATTTCCCCACATTCTACTCCATTTGCCGCCTTTTTGCCAACACTCTTAACTAGTCTATATCCATTTGCAGACTCTTTGTGTCCTTCTCACAGTTTAGTTTCCACCTTGCTTTGTATCGTCAACAAACTTGGATATATTACACTCGGTCCCATCATCGAAGTCATTTATATACACCGTAATTAGTTGAGGCCCATGCACCAATCCTTGTGGCACCCATTAATTACAGCCTGCCAACAAGAGAATGATGTATTGATCCATATATTCTGTTTTCTGTCCTTTAACCAATCGTCCATCCATGCCTCTACATACCCCATAAGCCCGCAACTTGTGTTACAACCTTTTTAAACCTTATGGAATGCCTTTTGAAAATCCAAATATACCACATCTAATGTTTGCCCTTTATCTACCCTGCTGGTTACATCTTCAAAAGTCTCTAATAAATTTGATTTCCCTACCAAAAAAAACATGTTGACTCTGCCTAATCATATTTTGATATTCTAAGTGCCATGTTACCACTTCCTTAATAATGGATTCGTGCATTTTCCCGACGACCGATGTCAGGCTAACTGGCCTGAAGTTGCCTGTTTTCTCTCACCCTCCTTTTTTGAATAGTGGGGTTACATTTGCTACCTTCCGGTCCACTGGGACCGTTCCAGAATCTGGAGAATTTTGTAAGATCATAACCAAAGCATCCACTATCTCTGCAGCCACCTCATTTAGAACCCGAGGATGTGCACAATCAGGTCCGAGCGATTTGTCGACTTTTAGTCCGGTTAGTTTGAGCAGTACTTTTTCTCTACTGATATTAATTGTCTTAAGTTCTTCACTCTCATTTACCCTTTGGTTCCACACTATTTTGGTATGCTTTTTGTGTCTTGTACCGTGAAGACAGGCACAAAATATTTGCTGAACGCATCTACCATTTCCTGATTCCCCATTATAATTACTCCTGTCTCAGCCTCTAAGGGACCAGCGTTTACTTTTGCTACTCTCTTCCTTTTTACATACATGCAGAAGCTCTTACAATCCGTTTATATATTTCATGCCAGTTTACTTTCATATTCTATTTTCTCCCTTTTTGTCAATTTTTGGACGTCCTTTGTTGGTTTCTAAAACTTTCCCAATCCCCAGGCTTATTACTCTTCTTGACAATATTACAGGCTTCTTATTTCAATCGAATACTCTCCTTAACATTTTCAGTTAGTCACGGATGGATCACTTTTCCCGTGGAGTTTTCAATTTATCAATGGATTGTACATTTTTTGAGAATATTGAAATATTTCTTTAAAAGTTTGCCATTGCTTTTCAACTGTTAAACCCTTTAATTTAATTTCCCAATCTAGCTTTGACAACTCGCCCAGTTTAAGATTTTAAGTTTAAGACTTTAGTTTCTGACTTAAGTACGTTACTATCCAACTCAATGTGAAATTCTATCATATGATGATCACTCTTCCCCAGAGGTTCTTTTACTTTGAGATTACTAATTAAGCCTATCTCATTAAATAATACAGGATCTATGATAGCATGTTCCCTGATTTGTTCCATGATGTATTGCACTAGGAAACCGTCTCGAATACATCCCATGAATTCGTCTTCCAAACTACTTTTGCCAATTTGATTTGCCCAGTCTATATGCAGATTAACGTCCCCCATGATGACTGCATTTCCTTTGTTACAAAATCTCATTATTTCATGAGTACTAGTCTGTCCAACTGTCTAGCTTCTATGAGGGGGCCTATTAACTACACCAGTGTTTACTGCTCCTTGTTATTTCTTATTTCCACCCATATTGATTCTACTTCCTGATCTTCCGAGCAAGATCCTTTCTCACTGCTGTCCTTAAGTCATCCTTTATCATTATGGCTGCAGCCCCTCCTTTTCTATTCTGCCTGTCTTTTCTAAATGGCTCACTGCCTGGAATATTTAGTTCCGAACCTTGGCCATTTTGGAACCATGTCTCTGTAATGGCTCTTAGTTCAAAGTCATTTATCTCTATTTGTGCAATTAATTCATCTATCTTGTTACGAATGTTTCGTACAATCATACAAAGAGCCTTTAAATTTGACTTTTTACCATTTTTCCTGCTTTGACCTTACTTGTTGTTGCACTATTATTGGTAAATTCTCAGTCCCTTCCTGCCACACTTTGCTTATCTTTACCCAAGTCACTGCACTGATCTATTGTCTTAACTTTTCTCATTATATTTGTAAATTTCCCCTCACCTGACTCCTCCCCCAACCCCCTAATTTAGGTTCAAAGCACTATCCACAGCCCTAGTTATTCAATTCGCCAGAACGCTGGTTCCAGCCTGGTTTAAGTGGAGCAAGACCGATCGGAACAGGTCTCTCTTTCCCCAGTACTTGTGGCAGCGCCGCAGGAATCAAAACCCCTTCCTCCCACACCACTCTTTCAGCCACGTATTTAACTCTCTGACCTGTTTGTTCCTCTGCCGATTTGCACGTGGCTCAGGAAGTAATCCAGAGATTATTAATTTTGAGGTTGTGCTTATTAATTTAGTCCCGAGCTCAACAAACTGTCTTACCGGAACCTCATTCTTAGTTCTACCTATATCGTTGGTTCGTACGTGGACCACGACAATTAGATCCTTGCCCTCACGCTGCAAATTATTTTCCTGCCCTGAGGAGATGTCCTTAACCCTGGCACTGGGCAAGAAACAAAGTCTTCAGGAATCTCGATCACAGCTGCTCAGAACAGTATCTATCCCTCTGACTAAACTATCCCCTCGGACTATCACATTCCTTTTTACTCCTCCCCACCGTTTGAATGGCCTCCTTTACCACAGAGCTGTCGTCAGTTTGCCCATCCTCCCTGTAGTCCTTGCTCCCTGTCCAAGTGACTCTCCCCCTCCCTGATGCATTGCAATGCCTACAGCTTGGACTCCAGCTCAATAACTCTGAGCCGAAGTTCCTCGAGTTACTGCAGATGTGGTTGCCGGGGATCTCGTTGGTTTCCACCAACTCCCACATGCTGCTTTTATGACACATCACCTGCTCTGCCATCGCTTGGCGAACAAACATTTCATTACATATTTTATTAAGTTTTTATTTGCTCGTTTTTTTAGTTATATTAACTAATGACTTTATCTAGTTACATTTATTGATTTGAGTTCTATGTTAACCCTCCGCGCTAACTTAGAGAGAAAACAAAACATAAATACTCACCAATACTCACCATCCAATTTCAACTCTTTCACTTTCAACTGTGGTCAGTTGACTCCAACTCGATCTGCCTGCCGCTCCTTTATCGCCTCCTGCTCTCGCTCCAGTCTCGGGCTTTATCGCCTCCGACTCTTGCTCTACTGTCGGGCTTTCACCAGCCGCTGCTTTATCGCCACCCGCTCACGCTCTCCTGATCACCTCCCATTCATCTAAACTCCAGAGAATACACGCCCATTCTACTCAATCTTTCCTCATCGGGCAACCCCCTCGACCCAGGATTAACCTCATGAACCTCCTCTCGGGCAAGTAGTTAAGGAGACCAAAATTGTACACGGTATTCCAGGTGAGGTCTCACCAGAGCTCTATCGAATTGCAGCAAGACCTCCTTACTCTTATATTCCAACCAACTTACAATAAAGGCTATCATACCATTTGCCTTGATAATTGATCGTTGAACTTGCATGTTAACTTGCTGTGATTCATGTACAAGGAAACCGAAATCCCTCTGGATACCAATAATTCTTTGTCTCACACCTTTTAAAAATATTCTGCTTTTCTATTCTTCCTACCAAAGTGGAAAATTTCACATTTCCCCACATTATACTCCATCTGCCATATACTCGCCCACTCTTTGAACTTATCCATATCCATTTGCAGACTCACTGCGTCCTCCTCAAAGCTTACTTTCCCACCCAGTTTTGTAACGCTAGACCTGAATCGAATCCCAAGTATCCGTTCTAACGTTTACTTTTTATATCTTTTCCTTACCCCTCCTACCTGACAATCCACAGTTTCTGCATTACGGAATACAACTCCGCATACACAGAATGTCAATGAGCTTCTCTCTTATCAATATCTTTAGATCTTTTTCCACGGACCGGTACAATTCCACAACTTTATCTTGACGATAGTTTCACTCTTGTTGCTATTTCGCAGGTGAAACCTCTAATTATCAATCTATACCATTCCATCCAAATCTCCCGCTTTCTAAAAAGGATGATCGAATCGCAGATTTAGTCTGTCTGCTGAACTAAATTGTTATCATCTGAATAACGTTCTCTGGATTATTAGCATCAGTCTGCACTGTGGTATCTTTACTGGTGACGAAACTGACCAGTGCTTTAAGTTTTGACTCAATAGTTCATTGGCCACTGCATCTAAATTGACCAATAGCAGTATAACATTAGTGGACGGAAGGCAGTCTGATTAACACTTTCCTACTTAAAAGTTTGACAGTGCTCAAATTAGAAACTTGGAAATGCAGTAGACATTGAGTGAGATGATAGCAGATTGCAGGAGGACATAGACAGACTGAAGAATTGGGCAGACACATGATAGATGAAACTTAAGGCAGGGAAGTGTGAATTGGTATATTTTGGAAGGAAGGAGGAGGAGAAGAAATATAAACTAAATGGTACATTCTCAAATTGGGGTGCAGGAGAAGAAAGAACTCGGGATGTGTGTTTTCTTTTATTCGTCCATGGGATGTGGGCGTCGCTGGCGAGGCGAGCATTTAATGCCCATCCGTAATTGCCATTGAGAAGCTGGTGGTGAGCAACCTTCTTGAACCGCTGCAGTCCATATGGTGAAGGTTCTCCGACAGTGCTGCTGAAAGGGAGTTCCAGGATTACGACCCAGCAACGATGAAGGAACGGCAATATATTTCGATGTCTGCATGGTGTGTGACTTGGAGGGGAACTTGCAGGTGGTGTTGTTCCCATGTGCCTGCTGCACTTGTCCTTCTTGGTGCTAGGTGTCGCGGGTTTGGGAGCTGCTGTCGAAGATGCCTTGGCGAGTTGCTGCAGTGCATTCTGTGGATGGTACAGACAACAGCGACCGTGCACCGGTGGTGAAGGGAGCGAATGTTGAAAGCGGTGGATGGGGTGCCACTCAAGGGGGCGGCTTTCTCCTGGATCGTGTCGAGCTTCTTGAGTGTTGTTGGAGCTGCAATCATCCAGGCAAGTGGAGAGTTTTCCATCCCACTCATGACGTGTGCCTTGTAGATGTTGGAAAGGGAGTCAGGCGGTGAGGTACTCACCGCAGAATACCCAGCCTCTGACCTGCCCTTGTAGCCACGGTATTTATATGGCTGGTCCCGTTAATTTTATGGTCAATGGTGACTCCCAGCGTACTGATGGTGGGGGATTCATCGATGGTAATGCCGTTGAACGTGAAGGGGTGTGGTTGGACACTCTCTTGTTGGAGATGGTCATTGCCTGGCACTTGTCTGGCGCGCATATTACTTGCCACTCATTAGCCCAAGCATGGATGTTGTCCAGGTCGTGTTGCATGCGGACTCGGACTGCTTCATTATCTGAGGGGATGCGAATGGAAATGAACACTGTGCAATCATCAGCGAACGTCCCCATTTCTGACCTTATGATGGAGGGAAGGTCATTGATGAAGCAACTGAAGATGGTTGGGCCGAGGACACTGCCTTGCAGAACTCCTTCAACAATATCCTGGGGCTGAGATTATTGACCTCCAACAACAACTACAATTTTCCTTTGTGCTAGTTATGACTCCAGCCACTGGAGAGTTTTCCCCCTGATTTCCATTGACTTCAATTTTACTAGGGCTCCTTGGTGCCACACTCGGTCAAATGCTGCCTTGTTATCAATGGGAGTCACTCTCACCTCACCTCTGAAAATCAGCTCTTTTCTCCATGTTTGGACCAAGGCTGTAATGAGGTCTGGAGCCGAGTTGTTCTGTTGGAACCCAAACTGTGCATCGGTGAGCAGGTTATTCGTGAGTAAGTGCCCCTTGATAGCACTTTCGACGACACCTTCCATCACTTTGCTCATGGTTGAGAGTAGACTGATGGGACGGTAATTGGCCGGATTGGATTTGTCCTGCTTTTTGTTGACAGGACATACCTGGGCAATTTTCCACATTGTCGGGTGGATGCCAGTGTTGCAACTGTATTGGAACAGCTTGGCTAGAGGCGCAGCTAGATTTGGAGCACAAGGCTTCAGAACGACAGCCGGAATGATGTCGGGGCCCACAGCCTTTGCTGTATCCAGTGCACTCAGCCGTTTCTTGCTATCACGTGGAGTGAATCGAATTGGCTGAAGACTGGCTTCTGTGACGATGCAATATCCGGTGGAGGCCGAGATGGATCATCCACTTTTGACTGAAGGTGGTTGCAAACGGTTTAGCCTTGTTATTTGCACTCACGTGCTGGACTCCGCCATCAATGAGGATGGGAAAGTTTTGAGAGCATCCTCCTCCCGTTAGTTGTTTAATTTTTCACCACCATTCACGACTGGGTATGGCAGGACTGCAGATCTTTGATCTGATCCGTTGGTTGTGGAATCGCTTCGCTCTGTCTGTAGCATGTTGCTTGCGCTGTTGAGCATGGATGTCGTCCTGAGTTGTAGCTTCACCAGGTTGGAACCTCATTTTACGTTACGCCTGGTGCTGCTCCTGGCATGCTCTTCTACACTTCTCAATGAACCAGGGTTGATCCACGGGCTTGTTGGTAATCGTGGAGTGAGGAATATGCCGGGACATGAGGTTACACATTGTGATGAAATACAATTTTGCTGCTGGTGATGGCCCACAGTACCTCATGGATGTCCAGTTTTGAGCTGCTAGATCTGTTCTAAATCTCTCCCATTTAGCACGGTGGTCGTGCCAAACAACATGTTGGATGGTGTCCTCAGTAAGAAGACGGGACTTCGGCTCCACGAGAACTGTGCGGTGGTCACTCCAACCAATACTGTCATGGACAAATGCATCTGCAATACGTAGACTAGTGTGGACGAGGTCAAGTCGATTTTTCCTTCGTGTTCGTTCGCACAGCACCTGCCGCAGGCCCGATCTGGCAGATATGTCCTTCAGGACTCGGCCAGCTCTGTCATTAGTGGTTCTACTGAGCCATTCCTTGTGATGGACATTGAAATCCCCCACCCAGAGTACATTCTGTGCCTTGCCATCCTCACTGCTTCCTCCACGTGGTGCTCAATGTGGAGGAGCACTGATTCATCAGCTGAGGGAGGACGATAGGTGATAATCAGCTAGAGGTTTCCTTGCCCATGTTTGACCTGATGCCATGAGATTTCATGAGGTCTGGAGCCAATGTTGAGGACTCCCAGGGCCACTCCCTCCTGACTGTATATCACTGTAACGCCATCTCTGGTGTGTCTGTCCTGCCGGTGGGACAGGACATACCCAGGGATGGTGATGGAAGAGATTGGGATGTTGGCTGAAAGGTATGATTCTGGCTATGTCAGGATGTTGCTTGACTAGTGTGTGGGACAGTTGTCCCAATTTTGGCACAAGTCCCAAATATTAGTGAGGAGGACTTTGCAGGGTCGACAGGGCTTGGTTTGCCTTTGTCATGTCCGGTGCCTTGTGGTCGGATGCCGGGTGGTCGATCCGGTTTTATTCTTATCATGACTTTTTTTCGCGAGATTGTAAAACTGTGTGGCTTGCTCGGCCGATTCAGAGGGCAATTAAGAATCAACCACATTGCTGTGGGTCTGGACTCAGATATAGGCCAGACCGGGTAAGGGCGGCAGGTTTCCTTCCCAAAAGGACATTAGTGAACCAGATGGTTGTCACCAGGACGAGAGAAAGCTAGCTTGTAATATAAAGACAGGTGGTAAGAATTTTTAAAGCTGTTTGCAAAGGAAAAGAGTGAGTGAAGTGAGCGTTGGTCCTCTCGACAATGAGTCTGGCGAATTAATATTGGAGAATAAGGAAATGGCGGATGAATTGAACATATATGTTGCGTCCGTCTTCACTGTAGAGGATACAAATAACATGCCAGCAATAATTGTGAATCAAGAGGTGAAAGGGAGGGAGGAACTTAAAATATTCACAATCACCAGGGGAAGGGTTTGAAAAATATATTTGAACTAAAAGTGGATAAGGCCCCAGGTCCCGACGGACTTCATCCTGTGGTCTTAAAAGAAGTGGCTGCTCAGATAATAGACGCATTGGTATTAATTTTCCAAAATTCCCTAGATTCTGGATGGGTCCCATCTGATTGGAAAATAGCGAATGCAACTCCTCTATTCAAGAAGCGAGGGAGACAGAAAGCAGGAATCTACAGGCCAGTTAGCTTAACATCTGTCCGAGGGAAAATGCTAGTATCTATTAGTAAGGAGGTTACAGAAGGGCAACTTCGAAAATGTGAATGCAATCAAGTAGAGTCAAGACGGCTTTGTGAAGGGAAATCGTGTTTGACTAATTTATTAGATTACTTTGAGGAAGACGCAAGCAACGTAGATACAGCGGAACATGTGCATGTGGTGTTCTTGGGTTTCCAGAAAGCTTTTGACAAGGTGCCACATCAAAGGCTACTACGCAAAATAAGAGCTCATGGTGCAGAGGGTAACATGTTAGCATGGATAAAGGATTGGTTAGCTAACAGGCAGCAGAGAGTAGGCATAAATGGGTCATCTTCAGGTTGTCAAGTTGGAACGAGTGCTTGGGACTCACATATTTACAATCTATTTCAATGACTTGGATGAATCGACCGAATATATGGTTGCTAAGTTTGCTGATGACACAAAGGTAGGTAGGAAACTAAGTTTTAAAGAGGACAAAACGAGGCTGCAATGGGATATAGATGGATGAAGTGAGTGGGCAAAAATTTGTCAGATGGAGTATAATGTGGGAAAATGTGAACTTGTTCATTTTGGAAGGAGGAATAGAAAAGCAGTATATTATTTAAATGGAGAGACTGCATAACTCTGAGGTAGAGAGAGATCTGGGTGTCCTCGTACATGAATCACAAAAAGTTAGTATGTAGGTACAGCAAATGATTAGGAAGGAAAATTGTATGTTGTCATTTACTGCAAGGGGAATGGAATATAAAAGTAGAGATGTTTTGCTGCAGTTGTACAGGTCATTGGTGAGACCAAATCTAGAATATTGTGTACAGTTTCGGTCTCCTTATTTAAGAAAGGACATAATTGCTTTGGAGGCGGTTCAGAGAAGGTTCACTGGACTGATTCCTATGAGGAAAGTTTGAACAAGTTGGGCCTTTATGAATTGGAATTTAGAAAAATGAGAGGTGATCTTTTTGAGAAATATAAGATCCTGAGGGAACTAGAAGGTGTAGATGCTGAGGGGATGTTTCCCCTTCGAGGAGAGACTAGAACAAGAGGACACAGTTTAAAAATAAATGATCTCCCATTTAAGACGGAGATGAGGAGATTTTTTTTTCCCTCAGAGGGTCGTGAGTCTGCAGAACTCCCTTCCCCAGAGAGCGGTGGAGGCAGGTTCATTGATTATTTTTAAGGCCGATTTAGATCGATTCCTGATTAACAAGGGAGTCAAAGGTTATAGTAGGTAGACGGGAAAGTATGGTTGAGGTCACAATCAGATCACCCATGAACTTATCAAATGGCAGGGCAGGCTCGAGGGGCCGAATGGCCTACACCTGCTCTTAATTCATACGTTCGTATTATTGAATCCGTTGGAAAATATTCTGATTCTCCTTCTCACCGGGATATCCCTCCTGGGCCGAAATCATCACCCTCCCTCCCCCCACCCCCTACCACCGCCCAACCCCCCCACATCCCGTCAGTGCTGAAAAATGCCAGGAAACCTGTGTGTGCACTTTCCAGGTTTTAAAGCCCCTGTGGCTCTGCTGGTCCCTACAATTATCGGCCTATGAATTCCAGTCTCTCTCTCCTCCTCAGTGTTTCTTCAGCACATGACTGTTGCTTTGTGGCAAGATTCTTGTCGGACGGAGAAGGCACTCTCCTTATGTCTGATTGTGGGTCGTTTCCTCATTCAGAACAAAGTGCAGAGTGTGAAGATACTCCACTTGCCTTGATATCGGACGTAACGCAGAGGTCAGCCAGCGGCCCTTAATGGGGGTTATCACAGGGGAAGGGAAAGGATTATAAGCTTCATGTGAGTCTTCAGCTGATTCCTGACATGTCTGTCTCATTGAAGGATGCCGGGATAGGGGGAATGTGGCGGGGGAAGTGGTATTGTGATCCTTCCTGCACATTGCTGTTAAGTGGTATTATCATCAATGCAATGAGGCTGCCGGGGGCTGGTTATGGGAAACGTGGTTATTGTCGATCACTGTTCCAAGGGGGAGCGACTTCTCTTACCTTGGCTGCTCTGGCGAGGTCACTGAACTTTTTCTGTCTTTCAGTAGCAAAGCCCAGGTTGCCGGAGGTGACACTCACTGCCAAAGCCAAACTCCTCCCATTGGGTCTGGACCGTGCCCCTCTTCTTTATACAGTGAGTGGTTAGTGTCTGGAATGCGCTGCCCGAGGGAGCGTTGGAGGCCGATTCAATCATGGCCTTCTAGAGGGACCTGGATAAGTATTTGAAACGGAGAAATGTGCATGACAACGGGGATAGGGTGGGGGGTGGGACTATTTGGATTGCTCGTGCCGAGAGCCAGCACGGACTCGATCGGCCGAATGACATCCTTCCAGGCTGTAACTTTCCATGATTCTATGATTCTAAGTATTTATGCAATTCCTTTTTGAAAGTTATTATTCAATCTGCTTCCACCATTTCCGGATCGTAACACATAACTGAGTTTTTTTTTTCTTTATGTCGCCTCTGGTTCTTTTCAATTATCTTAAATCTGTTTTCTTTGGTTACCGACCCTTCTGCCACTGGAAACTGCTTCTCATTATTTACTATATCAAAACCCTTCATGATTTTGAACACCTATTCCAAATCTCCCCTTGACCTTCTCTGCTCTAAGGAGAAAAACCCCAGCTTCTCCAGTCTTTCCACGTAACTGAAGTCTTTCATCCCTGGTACCATTCTTGTAAATTTTCTCTGCAGCCTCTCCAAGGCCTTGACATCCTTCCAAAATTGTGGTGCCCAGAATTTGACATATTACTCAAGCTTGGGCCTTTCAGGTCTTTTATAAAGGTTTAGCATACCCTCCTTGCTTTTATACACTATGCCTCTATTTGTGAAGCCAAAGTTTCTGCGAGTCTTTTTTAACAGCCTTCTCAACTTATCCTGCCAAGACTTGTGTATGTGCAACATTTCATCTGCAAACTTTCAAAAAAAGGCCCTATATCCGCAAGTCCTGGTCATTAATATAAATGAAAAAGAGCAGTGGTCCCAACGCACACCCCTGGCGGGCACCAGAACATACACTCTCCGGTCTCAAAAACAAGTTCACCACTACTCTCAGCTTTATTTCCAATCTTCAATTTCGTATCCATGCAGCACATGCCACTTTTATTTTGCTAACAATTCTATTACGAGGCAATTGATCAAACGCCTTTCGAAAGTCCATATACCCAACATGAACTGCACTGGCCTCATCGACCCTCTCCGTTACTTCATCAAAGAACTCAATGAAGTTCGTCTTTTAAAAATCCGTGCTGACTTTCATTCATCAACCGATATTTTACCAAAGGCAAATCTGAATAATGTCTCTAAAAGTTTCCCCACTGCCGATGTTAGGCTGACTGGCCTGTCGATGCATGTTTTATCATTCTCCCCCTTTTAGAATAGGGTTGTCACATTTAAAATCCTGCAGTCATCTGGCACCAGTCCCATAACTAAGGAAGATTGTGGTCAGAGCCTCTACAATTTCCACCCTAACTTCCATCAGCAACCGCGGATGCATCCCATCCAGATTAATCCCTCGTTAGCTCCACCATTCCTTTGATTACCTTTTTAATATTTATATGTTTTTAAAGACTTTTGGATTCCCTTTTACGTTATCCGCAAATCTATTCTCATTCACTCTCTTTGCCTCTCGTATTTCCTTTTTCACTTCTTGTATTGTTTTATTCAACTTGATTCTTCATTGAATTTTGAATCGAACATTCATCATAAGGCTCCATTTCCTGTTTCATTTTAATCTCTTTATCTTAAGTCATCCAGGGAGCTCTAGCTTTGGATGTCCTTCCTTCCCGCTCTTGGGAATGTGTCTCGTGTGTACCCGAACAATATCCTCTTTGAAGGCCTCCCATTGTTCATTTACTGCTTGACCTGCCAATCTTAGATTCCAACCCACCTGGGCCAGATCACATTTTAACTCACTATAATTAGCTCCCTTCCAGTTGTGTATTTTCATATTTGACTGTTCCTGGTCCTTTTACATAACTACTCTAAGCCTAATGATATTGAGCTCGGAAATTGCTCTGAGCGGCGAACACATGTTGCCCGCCGCTAGTCAGTAACTGACTCGTACAAAAAACGTTTTTGGTGTAAATGGCGTAATATATATTATGAAATATATATGTTTTGAAATTACGGTCGAATCCCATGCCAGCCTGGAACCGTTGATCAGATCTCTCAGTGAGTCCCTGAATGACTCTCTCTTATCTCCTATTGGAAATAGGATAAACGACTCCACCTGATTACAAGTGATGTCCTGGGGATATGAACATCATTGGAAATTTTCTCATCGAATATTCTCTGCACGAGTTGGAAACCAATAGGTGAAAAAAGTACAAGGATAAGCCTCTTCTATTTGTGTTCACATACTTTACAAAAGCAATCACTGGCCACTTTGCCTGTTGGATAAGTCGTCTGATTGCGATGCTAATAAATGTTTTTAATCGGACATTACATGCCAATGAAATCAAATGAAGTTAAGTCCCAGCCGATTCTTTTTGACCCTTCCAAGTTTTGTGTCATCTGCAAATGTTGAAATTGTGCCCTCTGCTCCCAAGTCCAAGTCATTAATGTATATATCGAGAAAAACAGTGGCCCCAGCACCTGCTCCTGATGAACTCCACTGTAGACCTCCATCCAGTACGAAAACAACCGTTCACCACGACTGGCTGATTCCTCTCATTTAGCCAGTTCTGTATCCATGTTGCTAGTGCCCCCTTTATTCCATGGGACGCAATCTTGATAGTAAGCTAATCATGTGGAATCATTTTGAAAATCCATATACACCACATCAACTGCATTGCCCTGGTCTACACTTTCTATGTTAGCTCATTCAAAAACTTTATCAAGTTGGTTAAACAGATTTGCATTAAAAAATCCGTGCTTGCTTTCCCGAATCAATCCACCCTCGTCCAAGTGACTGTTAATTATGTCCGGGGTTATCATTTCAAAAAGTTTTCCGACCACCGACGTTAAACTGACAAGCTTATAGTTGCTGGGTTTATCTGTCCACCCTTTTTTGAACAAGGATGTAACATTTGCAATTCTTGAAGGGGACAATTTTGCAGGGCTATGGAGAGAGAACAGAGGAGTAGGGCCTGAATGG
Source organism: Heptranchias perlo (assembly GCF_035084215.1). Classification (NCBI taxonomy): domain Eukaryota; kingdom Metazoa; phylum Chordata; class Chondrichthyes; order Hexanchiformes; family Hexanchidae; genus Heptranchias; species Heptranchias perlo. Next base: position 7,855,801 of record NW_027139453.1, on the reverse strand, counting down.
ATAGATCTTTCCAAGAGCCAGCACAGGCACGTCAGGCCGAATTTCCTCCTTCTTTGCCGCATTATTCTGCAATTCTATGATAAATAATAATCACGGAAAATGGAAGACATCCGTGAGCCGTGATTGACAATAAATTGAAGCTGTGGCAGCAATGTTTAGTGGCAGTGAATGGAGCAAATATGTTGTGGTGTATTAAATGGTCAATTTGCAGCTGAAATTGTGAGGTAGCCCTGCCGCTTTATAAAACAATTGCTGCGACGGTACTTTGAATATTGTGCACAGTACTGGTGGCCACGGTAGGAAAAGGATACTGCAGCTATTGAATGCAAACAGAAGAGAGCAACCAGAATGAGTGGGGGGTGGAGGGATTGCATTATGAGGAGCGATTATGTAAATTGGAAATGTTTTCACTGGAAAAGAGAAGGTTGAGAGCGCATAGGACTTCAGCTGTTGGGACTCGAAAGGGACTAGATGATGTGGATCATGCGAAGTGATTGCACCTTTTTTAGGACCGCAGAAGCAGAACACATGGCCTGCGCTTGAAGGGTATTCAATTCAAAACTAATCACTGGAAATAAGATTTCAGTGTGCGAGTTCCTCGATGGAACAGATCACCGATGGAGACAATGGAAGCCGTCAGTATTGATTCATTCAAATATAAATTTGATAGATTTCTTTTTTAAAATATTATGTTGGGGTATAGTGCATGAATAATTGGAGACATGGTATGCGGTAAGTGCCATATTTCGACTGAAAAGGTAACTTTAGTTAACTTATGGCTCCCAACTCTCTCCACCACTGGGGTTTTCCTCGTGTCATTTCTGGGTCTGTTGCAGACTAATTGATAGAGATGGATTGTTATGATTAATCAACAACACCATTATCGTTATATCAGGAGGGTCGAAGGTGAATTAGACGGATCTTGGTCTTTTATCATCTAGTAATTCTTACGTTTCACTTTGTATCATCGCTGGAAGGCCGTGACTTTCATATTTATGTTCTGTTCTTTCCAAAGTTACTAAGATTACATTCTGGCCATTGTCGTGCTAGATTATACCTTTCTGCAATGCCTGTGAACATTGTTGGTATAACAGCGATTAATTTGAGCTGTTTGTTCAATGACCTGATTGATATCAGCCACCATGGAATACAATTCACGCAGGAGAGGTTTTCTCTGCAATAAATAAGGCGTTGTAATTCATCATCTTACCTCAGAGTGTCAGGAGAGCATCGCCTCTGGTATCAACTGGATTCATCAGTCCAAAAACAAACGAAACTAATGGCATCGTCTATAATGATAAAATATCAGATACTCAAGAAAATTTATGATTTTCAAAAGGTTTACTATCCCTTCCTCGCTGCTGTTGGTGTTCCTGGTAAGTCTCTAGATCTCACGATGAATTCCATAAAACATGTTTCACTGTAATACTGTTCTTTTTATTTACTAGCCCTTCGTTGCTGATGTTGATGTTCCTGGTAAGTCTCAATATCCTGTTATAGATTCTGTGGCATATGTTCATCAGTACAACTGGTCTTGCAATGTACATCATAATATCCAGGTAACTGTTACATTAAGTGTAATGCTCTTACTGTGACTGGTATAATACCGCGCTCCTCTAACTGTGTTTGGTATAATACCGCGCTCCTCTTACTGTGATTGGTATAATACAGCGCTCCCCTTACTGTGTTTGGTATAATACCGCACTCCTCTTACTGTGTTTGGTATAATAACGCGCTCCTCTTAATGTGAATGATATAATACAGCGCTCCTCTTACTGTGATTGGTATATTACCGCGCTCCTCTTACTGTGATTGGTATATTACCGCGCTCCTCTTACTGTGATTGGTATAATACCGCGCTGCTCTTACTGTGATTGGTATAATACCGCGCTCCTCTTACTGTGATTGGTATAATACAGCGCTCCCCTTACTGTGTTTGGTATAATACCGCACTCCTCTTACTGTAACTGGTATAATACCGCGCTCCTCTTAATGTGATTGGTATAATACCGCGCTCCGCTTACTCGGATTGGTAAAATACCGCGCTCCTCTTACTGTGATTGGCATAATACCGCGGTCCTCTTACTGTGTTTGGTATAATACCGCGCTCCTCTTACTGTGATTGGTACAATACTGCGCTCCTCTTACTGTGATTGGTAAAATACTGCGATCCTCTTACTATGCTTGGTATAATACCGTGCTCTTCTTACTGTGTTTTGTATAATAACGTGCTTTTCATCCTGTGGTCGGGATAATCCCGAGCTCCTCTAACTTTGATTGGTATAATACTGGGCTCCTCTTACTCGGTTTGGTATAATACCGTCCTCCTCATACGGTGTTTGGTATAATACCGCGCTCCTCTTACTGTGATTCGTACAATACTGGGCTCCTCTTACTGTGTTTGGTATAATACCGCGTCCTCTTACTGTGATTGGTATAATACCGCGCTCCTCTTACTGTGATTGGTATAATACCGCGCTCCTCTTACTGTGTTTGGGATAATACCTCGCTCCTCTTACTGTGTTTCGTATAATCCCGCGCTCCTCTTACTGTGTTTGGTATAATCCCGCGCTCCTCTTACTGTGTTTGGTATAATCCCGCGCTCCTCTTACTTTGTTTTGCTTAATAGCTCGCTCCTCTTACTGAGTTTGGTATAATCCCGCACTCCTCTTACTGTGTTTGGTATAATCCCGCGCTCCTCTTACTGTGTTTGGTATAATCCCGCGCTCCTCTTACTTTGTTTTGCATAATACCTCGCTCCTCTTACTGTATTTGGTATAATACCGCGCTCCTCTTACTGTGTTTGGTATAATCCCGCGCTCCTCTTACTGTGTTTGGTATAATCCCGCGCTCCTCTTACTGTGTTTGGTATAATCCCGCGCTCCTCTTACTCTGTTTGCTATAATCCCGCGCTCCTCTTACTGTGTTTGGGATAATCCCGCGCTCCTCTTACTGTGTTTGGGATAATACCGCGCTCCTCTTACTGTGTTTGGGATAATACCGCGCTCCTCTTACTGTGATTGGGATAATACCGCGCTCCTCTTACCGTGTTTGGGATAATACCGCGCTCCTCTTACTGTGATTGGGATAATACCGCGCTCCTCTTACCGTGTTTGGGATTATACCGCGCTCCTCTTACTGTGTTTGGGATAATACCGCGCTCCTCTTACTGTGTTTGGGATAATACCGCGCTCCTCTTCCTGTGTTTGGGATAATACCGCACTCCACTTACTGTTATTTGTATAATACCGCGCATCTCTTACTGTTTTTGGTATAATACCGCGTTCCTCTTCCTGTGAATTTTATAATACTGCGCAACTCTTACAGTGTTTGGCTAAATACCGCGCCCCTCTTACTGTGATTGTTGTAAAACCACCACTCCTCTTACTGTGTTTCTTATAATACCGCGCTCTTCTTGCTGTGATTGTTATAAAACCACCACTCCTCTTACTGTGTTTCGTATAATACCGCGCTCTTCTTGCTGTGATTGGTATAATACCGCTCTCCTCTTACTGTGTTTCTTATAATACCGCGCTCCTCTTACTGTGTTTCTTATAATACCGCGCTCTTCTTGCTGTGATTGTTATAAAACCACCACTCCTCTTACTGTGTTTCTTATAATACCGCGCTCTTCTTGCTGTGATTGTTATAAAACCACCACTCCTCTTACTGTGTTTCGTATAATACCGCGCTCTTCTTGCTGTGATTGGTATAATACCGCGCTCTTCTTGCTGTGATTGGTATAATACCGCGCTCCTCTTACTGTGTTTCTTATAATACCGCGCTCCTCTTACTGTGATTGTTATAAAACCACCACTCCTCTTACTGTGTTTCGTATAATACCGCGCTCTTCTTGCTGTGAGTGGTATAATACTGCGCTCCTCTTACTGTGTTTGGTTTACTACCCATCCTCCTCTTACTGTGTTTGTTATAATACCGCGCTCCTCTCCGTGTATTTAGTATAATACTGCGCTCCTCTTCCTGTGTCTGATATAAGACCGCGCTCTTCTTATTGTGTTTTGCATGATACCGCGCTCCACTTACTTTGTTTTGTATAATACCGCGCTCCTCTTACTGTGATTGGTAAAATACCGCCCTTCCCTTACTGTGATTGGTATAATACCGCGCTCCTCTTACTTTAATTGGAATAATACCGCGCTCCTCTTACTGTAATTGGTATAATACCGCGCTCCTCTTACTGTGTTTAGTATAATACCGCGCTCCTTTCCAGTTATTGGTGGAGTACCCCGCTCCTCTTACTGTGATTGGTATAATTCCGTGCACCATTTGTTGTGTTTCGCAAAATACCGCGCTCCTGTTACTGTGTTTGCTAAAATACCGCGCTCCTCTTACTGTGTTTTTTGAAATACCACCCTCCTCTTACTCTGATTGGTATAATACCGCGCTCCTCTTCCTGTGATGGCTATAATATAGCGGTCCTCTTAGTGATTGGATTAATACCGTGCTCATCTTGCTGTGATTGGTATATTGCCGCGCTCCTATTCCTGTGTTTGTAAAAGACAGCACTCCTCTCACAGTTATTGGTGGAGTACCGCGCTCCTCTTAATGTGATTGGTATAATTCCGCTCACCACTTATTGCGTTTTGCATAATATCGCGCTCCACTTACTGTGTTTGGTAAAATACCGCGCTCCTCTGACTGTGATTGGAATAATACCGCGCTCCTCTTACTGTGATTGGTATAATACCGTGCTCCTCTTACTGAGTTTGGTATAATACCGCGCTCCTCTGACTGTGATTGGAATAATACCGCGCTCCTCTTACTGTGATTGGTATAATACCGAGCTCCTCTTACTGTGATTGATATAATACCGTGCTCCTCTTACTGTGTTTAGTATAATACCGCGCTCCTCTTCCAGTTATTGGTGGAGCACCGCGCTCCTCTTACTGTGATTGGTATAATACCGCGCTCCTCTTACTGTGATTGATATAATACCGTGCTCCTCTTACTGTGATTTGTATAATACCGCGCTCCTCTGACTGTGATTGATATAATACCGTGCTCCTCTTACTGTGTTTAGTATAATACCGCGCTCCTCTTCCAGTTATTGGTGGAGCACCGCGCTCCTCTTACTGTGATTGGAATAATACCGCGCTCCTCTTACTGTGATTGGTATAATACCGCGCTCCTCTTACTGTGTTTAGTATAATACCGAGCTCCTCTTACTGTGTTTAGTATAATACCGCGCTCCTCTTACTGTGATTGGTATAATTCCGTGCACCACTTGTTGTGTTTTGCATAATACCGCGCTCCTCTTACTGTGTTTGTTAAAATACCACCCTCCTCTTACTCTGATTGGTATAATACCGCGCTCCTCTTACTGTGATTGCGATAATATAGCGGTCCTCTTAGTGATTGGATTAATACCGCGCTCCTCTTGCTGTGTTTGGTTAAATACCGCGCTCCTCTGACTGTGATTGGTATAATATCGCGTTCCTCATACTGTGATTGGATTAATACCGTGCTCATCTTAATGTGATTGGTATAATACCGCGCTCCTCTTAATATATTTGGTATAATACCGCGCCCCTCTTATTATGTTTGATGTAATACTCCTTCCTCCCTGCGATTGTTGGACAGTTACCCATTCACTGGAATAAGCTGAATGAAGAGTACGCCTTGATATCCCGCTGTTTGCCCTCCGTTATCCAAATACCCTTTGAGTTTATAAAACTTGCAATTTAACTGAACGGTTCCCTGCTTTCATCAGATTGCTGTCTTTTTTCTCCACTGAAACCTGTGTCAGTTCACTGATTCTCAGCACGAGTTTGCCAGGGCCCTTTAACTCCAGCTCCCTGTGGTTCAGGTTGCAGGAGGGATGATTCATTTTCCGTCAGCTGCCTCACTTCTCCCCATCTCCCTCACTGCACCAGTGTTACTGTTCCAGGATGCTGAGGACAGGAATGCAAGTGCAACATGTATCAGGGTCAATTCTTCATTTAATTATATTGCAGTGGGTCTATCTCCAGTCATTGCGGTGAAATAAGCATTTAGTCCCAGACCAGTCTGACACGGTTCAAAGGATCTATCAGCGCTGCTCCTGTGTTCAGATCTTTAATGTTTTAATCTTGTCAGACTGTTGGAAATAACTGATCATCCTTATCAAATTTATTTGTAATATATCTGGACATCCGGTCTTTGAAATGAATTACAATTTGGTCATTGCACACAGTGGATGTGAAAGTTCTGTTGTTATAAATAATTCCATTCGTGGTTCAAGTTAATGTAAACGATCGACTTAAAGTCCTAAGTAATTCCTCCCCTGTCCGTTTCTCATGAGCCCTGCACTTTACATAGCAACTATTCCACTCCCCATCGTTACCTGCCGCGGTTGCTATGTGCTTATGATTTTGTCTCTCGTTCATACTCCAGAAATGTTTGCCTTGTCTGTTTCAGACTGATGTCCAATTGACCGTCTGGTCTGTTTCTCCCATAGAAAGTTCTCTCTTGCTGAAAAATCACATTCTAATTCTGAGCACGACCATCAAACTAATAGAGAGCTTCCTTAGAATGTTGCTACTATTGATTTCATCAGCGCTGTCAAATGATGCTGCATGGACTCCATGGAATCAGACTACACCAGACATTGACATGGTTTTCACTATTGAGCAAACATATTACTGGAGGAGTGAGAGAATATATTTAAACATTTAATTAAGACACAATAGCCAATTGGATATCCACTTGAAAAGAAAAGAAAATGCAGAGTGATGGAGAAAGATGAGAGCGGTCCAATGGGTTGGTTCATTCAGAGAGGAATCAGGAGCTCGATGGACCGAAGTGCCTCATTCCACGCTTCAGGATTCCATGATTCTATGATTTTATGATACTGTGATTCTACGATTCTATAATACTGTGATTCTATGATTATTTCTGTCAAACGTGTATCTTTGTTCTGAGAGTTTGCTATAATTTACTTGTCTTCCGCTGAATTGCAGTTAACTTAATGACGATCATTGTCCTGTCTCGAGGAAAGTGCGGACTCTCCAAATGTGTCACTCGCTACCTGGTGGCCATGGCAGCAGCGGATCTACTGGTCGTTATCACTGATCTGATATTGAGGCAGATCCCCATCAGTTATCGTTCACAGTTCACTTTTCTCTATCAAATTCCCGTGTGTAATATTCACGCGATCCTGCTTTATGCAACCACAGACTGTTCTGTCTGGTTCACTGTCACTTTTACCTTTGATCGATTCGTGGCCATTTGTTGCCAGAAGCTGAAAAGTAAATATTGCACCGAGAAAACGGCGGCTGTGGTTTTAGGAATAGCGACTGTGCTGTTCTGTTTAAAGAATATTTTTTGTTACTTTTTCTATACCGGTGATTATATGTTATCCAATAGCCCCTGGTTCTGTGGTGTGACAAGCGGTGCTCTATTCTCGCAGATGTGGACAGGCATTGAATTCGTTCATTATCTTCTAACTCCGGGTGTCCCATTTTTTCTGATTCTGCTGCTCAATGCTTAAACAGTCAGACACATTTTAGTGGCCGGCAGAGCCCGCAGGAGACTCCGGGGTCAAAGCAATAAGGAGAGTCCCAGAGACACAGAGATGGAAAGCCAAGGAAAATCCATCATTTTACTGTTTGTTATCTCGGGGAATTTTATCCTTTTGTGGGCGCTATTTCTGTGTTCGCAGTTAATGAACGAATGTGGTTGATGGGATATTGGTCTGTCAATCTCCCTACACATGGACAAGAAATGGGATTCATACTTCAGCTTCTGAGCTGTTGTACGAACACCTGTATTTATGCTATAACACAGACAAAATTCAGAGAGCAGTTGACGAATGTGGTGAAATATCCCTTTATTGTAATTGTCAGGTTAATTAAATAATTTACAGAATGGAAAACTTTCTGACATTAGATTCTTATTTCGACACTATTCCCTTAATGGACTCCCTTGAACATTCATTCCCCAAAATGGCGCACTGTGGTTACAGTCCATGCTACCGACAAGATATCCTCCAGCAACTGACCAAAATCATTGGAATAGTACGAGCCTGGGCCCAAATAGAGACCAGAGCAAAAGGTATCGTGGAGAAAATATTAACCTTCTTTCCCAATCAAGCTGTCAAAGTATTTTGGCTCTAATCTTCAGCTTTTCAATCTAAAACCATCATGAGAGAGACCACACCTCAAGGACTGCACCCTTAAAGAGAAGACACATCCTCACCTTAAGGACTGCACGGATAAATAGAAGACAAACCCTTACCGCAAGGACTGCACATTTAAAGAGAAGGCACACTCTCACCTCAAAGACTGCACGTTTAAAGAAAAGGCACGCCCCCACCTTAAGGACTGCACGGTTAAAGAGAAAACACAATCTCACCTCAAAGACTGCACGGTTAAAGAGAAGACACCCCACCCCACCCCACCTCAAGGACTGCACGGTTAAAGAGAAGACACCCCACCCCCACCCCACCTCAAGGACTGCACGGTTAAAGAGAAGACACACTCTCACCTCAAAGACTGCACGGCTAAAGAGAAGGCACACCCCCACCTCAAGGACTGCACGGTTAAAGAGAAGATACACTCTCACCTCAAGGACTGCACGGTTAAAGAGAAGGCACAGCCCCACCTCAAGGACTGCATGGTTAAAGAGAAGACACACTCTCACCTCAAGGTCTGCACGGTTAAAGGGAAGGAATACCGCCACCTCAAGGACTGCACGTTTAAAAGAAGACACACACTCGCCTCAAGGACAGCACGGTTAAAGAGAAGACACACACTCACCACAAGCACGGGACAGTTAAAGAGAAGACACACCCTCACCTCAAGGACAGCGTGGTTAAAGAGAAGGCACAACCTCACCTTAACGACTGCACAGTGGAAGAGAAGACACGCCCTCACCTCAAGGACTGCACAGTTGAAGAGAAAGTCCACTTTCATTTTCCCAGGTAACTGGGCCTGGATAATAAATGAGCCGTTTCAGCTTCATCCATATTCTGCAGATTGTTTCTTTCAAATGTGGTCTGTTAATTTGTCCAATCCATTCACTGCGGTCTCAGCGATTACAAATGAAGAACCTGCGATATTCCAGGAAGCATTTTGGGATTATCATAGAATGTTTACAGCACAGAAGCATGCCATTCGGCCCATCGAGCCAGTGCCGGCACATTACAACGAAATCCAGTTCGTCCCATTCCCCCACCGTTATCCCTGTGGTGCTTCAAATGTTTTACCTTCAAGTATTTAACATATTGCTTTTTGAAAGCTACGATTGTTTCTGCTTCCAACACCCTTTCAAGCAACGTAATCTACTTCACAATTACTCGCTGTGCAAATACGTTTTTCCTCATGTCGCCTTTGGTTCTTTTGCCAATTACCTTAAATCCGTGTCCTTTCGTTCTTGATCCGTCCGCCAATGGGAACAGTTTCTCTTTATTTATCACATCTAAAACCTTCATGATATTGAACACTTCTATCAAATCTCCTCTTTACCTTCTCTGCTCTAAGGAGAACAACCTCAGCTTCTCCAGTCTATCAACATAACTGAAGTTCATCATCTCTGGAACCATTCTAGTTAATTTCTTCTGCACTCTCTCTCAGGCCTTCACATCCTTCCTGATATGCAGTCCCCAGAATTGGACACAATATTCCAGCTGTGGCATAAAGGTTCATAAAGGTTCAACTTAACTTCCTTGCTTTTGTACTCCAGGCCTCTATTTAAAAAACCCTTGGTCCCGTATGCTTTGTTAACTACTTCCACACTTTTCCTGCCACCTTCACAGATTTGTGCACAGATACCTACAGGTCTTTCTGTTCCTATACCATCCTGAGAATTTTAAAATTTGGCATATTTTGCCTCTTCTCATTCTTCCTGCTAAATTATTTCACCTCGCACATTTCTGCGTTAAACTTCAGCTGCCATGCGTCCGCCCATTCCTCCAGCCGGTCTATGTCCTCTTGAAGCCTCTTTCTATCCTACTCACTTTCAAGTTTTGTGTCATCTGCAAATTTTGAAATTGCATCCTGTACACCCAAATCCAGTCATGAATATATCGCAAAAAACAGTGTTCCCAGAACCAACCCCTGGGGAACACATATGTACACCTCCCTCCAGCCAGAAAGTACAACAGTTCACCACTACACTCTACTTCCTGTCACTTAGCCAATTTTGTATCCATGCTGCCACTGCTCCTTTTATTCCATGGGCTTCAATTTTAAAAAGTTGACCCGAGTCTGTCGTGAGTTCAGAAGAGGTACTGCAGAGTGCAAATCAAAGATGGAGCTCACAGTCCTTGCGATACTCGGATGAAGACATCATTTCAGACAGTTCTCTGCCATGTGTTTCATATCATTAGTGAGTGCGAGATACAGGGTAGAAAACACAGTAGTTTCATTATCAAGGGCACTGTCATCAGCAGAAATTGATTTCCGAAATCTGCTCTCGGGGAGTTTATGCAAAGATTAAAGAGGAGAGGTGCTCGAACTTATTCCTGAGGGAGGCTAGTGATTTGGTATCTCCGTGGCATGGTTCAGTCGGCCAGGTGTACTCTGAAACTTCGGCAGGGGGCCGAGTTTGTGAACAGGGAGACAGATTGAGCGCGGGCGGCGAAGAGGGGAAACCGGATTAGATGCAAACAGAGGGGAAAAGAGGCAATGTGGAAATGAGGCAAATTATAAAATAACAAGCTGTCAGTAAACTGAGCTGGAAAAATCAGGAAAGTGGGCGAAGGGGTTTGAATATCATAGTATTATAGTATCATAGCATGGTACAGCACAGAATGAGTCCCTTCGACCCATCGCGCCTGCGCCAGCTATCAGATAGAACTATCAAATAGTTCCACTTCCCTGCTCTTTCTCCATAACCCTGTAAATGTTTTACCATCAAATATTTCTCCAACTCCTTTTTAATAGTTATTATTGAATCCACTTCAACCACCCTTTCAGTCACTGAATTCCAGATCACAATAGCTCTTTGCGTAAGGAAATGTTTCCTTCAGTCGCCTCTGTTTCTTTTCCCAAACAATTGAAACCTTAGTCCTCTGGTTACCGAAACTTCTGTCACTAGAAACCGTTTCCCCATATTTACTCAATTTAAACCATTCATGATTTTGAACAACTCCATCAAATCTCCACTTCACCTTCTATGCTCAAAGGAGAACAATCCCAGCCTCTCCAGTGACGCCACATTACTGATGTCCCTCATCCATGGTACAATTCTAGAAAATCTCTTCTTCACCCTCTCTAAGGCCTTGACATCCTTCCTAAAGTGTAGTGCCCAGAATTGAACATTATACTCCAGCTCAGGTCCAATCAGTGTTCTGTAAAGTTTTGGAATAATTGCCTTGCTGTTGTACATTATATCTCCGTTAATACGTTTTTTTTTCAGCAGCCTTCTCATCTTTTCCTGCCACCTTCAAAGATTTGGGTACATACACCCCCAGGTTTCTCTGTTCATTTACCCGCTTGAAAAGTATACCAATTACTTTATATTGTCTCTCCTCATTCATATCAAAATATATCACTTCAAGCTTCTCTGCTCTAAATTTCAATTGCCATGTGTCGGCCCATTTCACCAGTCTGTCTGTATCCTCCTGAAGTCTGTCACAATTCTCCACATTGCTTACCACATTCCTGACTTTCGTGTGATCTGAAAACTTTGAAATTATACCCTGTGTACCCAAGACCAGTTCATTATTTTATATCGAAAAGAGCAATTCTCCTGATACTGACGCCTGGGAAACACAGCTGTATACTTCCCTCCATTAAAAAAAAAACTATTCATCACTAATCGCTGCTTTCTGTCCCTTAGCCAATTTGGAATCCGCGCTGCCACTATCCCGTTAATCCCGTGAGCCTTAATTTTGCAAACAACACGAGTACGTGGGACTTCATTTTGAAAGTCCATATACACAACAGCACCGCACTATCCTCATCAATATTCGCTGTTATTTCATCAAAGAACTCATTCAATTTAATCAAATACGGATTTCCTTTAATTAATCCATGCTGAATTTCATTTATTCACCCGCACTTTTGTCAGTGCCACTTAATTTTGTCCCAGATTATTGTCTCTAAAAGTTTCCCCGCCATCGATGTTCAGCTAATTGCCGGGTTTTTCTTTCTTTCCTTTTTTGAACAGTGGTGTAATATTTGCAATCCTCCTCAAGTCTTGCACCGCCCCGTATCTGAAGAGGATTGGAAGATTGTGGCCAGAGCCTCCCGAATATCTACCCTTAATTCACCCAGGAAACCACGATGCATCCCCTCTGGACCGGTTGTCTTTCTACGTTGAGTGCTGACCACCTTTTAATACCTTCACTTTACCGATTTTTATCCTATCAAATATGGCAACTACCTCCCCCTTTACTGCAGCATCTTCTTCCCCAGTGAAGACCGCGATAAAGTAACTCAACCATACCTTCTGCCTCCACAAGAAGAGCTCTTTATTTGTCCCGAATCGGCCGCACCCTTCCTTTGACTGTACAATTCTACTATTTATGTGTTTAGAAAAGTCGTTTGGTTCTCTTTCATGTTAGCCGCTAATCTGTTCTCACAATCTATTCTCATACTCTCTTTTTGCCTCTCTTATTCCTTTTTTGGATCTCTTCTGTACTTTCTGCATTTAGCTCAGTTCTCTGTTGCATTATGAACCTTACACTTGTCACAAGCCTCATTTTCCTGCTTCATTTTGCTCTTTATATATTTTGTCACCCAGGGAGCTCCAGCTTTGGATGTCCTTCCTCCGTCCCCAGCCGCACAACCCGCCCACGTGGGAATGTGATTGCGTGCACCCAAAATGTTTCCTCTTTGAAGGACTCCCATTGGTCAATTACTGCTTTGTCTACTGGTGTCCGTCCCCATGACAAAGAGTTTTAAACCCTCTCAAGCACTCGTTAACCTCCCCGCGAGGACATTGGTCCCCGCTCTGTTGAGCTGCAAACCGTCCGGATGTTACCGATCCCTCCAGCCCCAGAACAAGCCCAGTGCCCCAATAAAACGAAGCCCTCCCTTCTGCACCATTTTCCAGTCACGCATTTAGCTGTTTTAACCAACTATTCCTGTACTCATTAGCACGTGGCACTAATCCAGAGATTACTACCTTTGAGCTCCTGCTTTTTACATGTTCCTGAGCTCCTGAAACTTTGACAGCGGGGCATCAACCCTTTATTTTCATATGTAAATAGTTCCCACCTGGGCCACGAATTCTGGCTGGTCCCCTTCCCACCGCAGAATATTCTGCACCCTCTTAGTCATATCCTTTAACCTGGCACCAGGGAGGCAACACACGTTGGGGGAATCACGTCGATTGTTGCAAAAACGCCTGTTTATGCCACTGCTTATTCAATCACCGATAACAATTGCCTTTCTACACTTTCTTCGCCCCCTTTGTTCAGCCGAATTTCGAACGTTGCGGTGGATGTGCCACTGACTGCATTCCGCCCAGCTGTCATCACCCTCACTGGTACTCAACACTGAGTACAGGTTTGTGAGTGCCACACGCATAGGGGATTCCTGCACTGCCTGTGTGTTCCTCCTAGTCTGCTTAGTGATCACCCACAGCCTTTCCTCCTGAATCTCTCCATAGCTGCGGGGACAACAGATCCTGAAAGCCCGTGCTATCCAGGAAACTCTCAGCTTCCCGCATCCACTGTAGTGACGCTCGAGCGGGAGTTGTTGGAGACACTTCCTGCACACGTGATATTCCAGGACACACAAACTGTTCTGGAGTTCCCACAATGCACAGGATGTGCAGCTCGAGACCCCAGCTGCCCTACCATGTTAGCTAACAGTTACCTAAAACTGTCTTTTTTGTTTTCAGTCTTTTTAACTGCTTCGCCACGGCAAAACATTGAAAGTCTAATAATAAAAAAGCACGAACGACTGTTAGAAATGCAAACCAATCAATTAAATACAACGAATAAATTAATTCGAAACACCAAACATATTAACTAATTCATGAAAGATTTCTCTCTATATTACCTCCGCCGCTCCTGCTTGTGTTGTGAGGTCACTTTTTGATTTTTCTGCCTGTTTCAGACTCACCGCTCGCTCCATTTTATGGTCTTAAATTCAAAGTGCGGGAATATGATTGAGGGTTCTGCATTAGATACATTCAAAGTGTTGGAACATGAATCAGGAACTCGCATTAGATACATTCAAAGGAACCCGCATTAGATACATTCAAAGGGGTCAGAGTATGATTGAAGAAACATCATTAGATAAATTCAAAGGGAATAGGACGGAGACGGAGAAAAATTATAAAATAACAAATCTGTGTTACTATCCTCGGTTTAAAATCCTGCAGCGTGTGGGGGGAAGGGGAGAGAGATGGAAGAGAATCACAGGTAAGATCACCGTGGAGACCATTGGTCCGGAATCTGTTCAAAATTCCCCCAGTTTGGATCAAACACGGTTCTGGTCATAATCATACATTGATATGTTTTAATCAACAATAAATGAGATTTAACACTGTCTCTGGTCTAAATTAACGGCTTTATATATTTGAGCTCAACCGCTGTGTTTAATCTCCAGCCTGAATGTTCAGCTCTAAACCTAGAATCAATTGACAATCTGGATACAAGGTTTCATCCGCCAACCGGCAGGAAGCAGAGGCTGAATCTGATCTGTGTCATGTGGGAACAGAACACAATATTGCAGCTGTTTCTATTGATGATCCTGCAGAATATTCCAAACTGTTCTCAACATCTGCAATTCCTGTTAAATATCGGAGGGCTTTAGATTACTGTAATGATCGCTGCGATTCCTCCCAATTTTATATATTTGCAGCAAGTTGAATCTCACTAAACTGGTGAAATATTAATTACCGAGATTATAAACAAAGTAACTCTATTACAATTTAACTACGATGGCGAAGTAGTTCAGATATTAAACTCGAAATCTCAATGAAGTTTCCCCCCGCAGGTTCGAACCCTGTTCGCAGGGGTTTTGCTCAATGTCGGACTCAGTGTTTCCACAAGTTTATTTCCTTTAATCCGCTCCCTCTGGAGATCACTGGTCGCGAAACTGCTCAGAATTCACTCCACTGCATTTATTAACCTGCTCTTACACAAATTGAGGCAAAGTTTATTGCTCTGATTGGAAACACGAATAATATCTGGAAGTTAATTAGATATTTTGGGATGTTAGTAACTGAACAAAATGCAATCCTCAGTGAGAAATAAAAACACAGAATAATAATTTCAAAAGAGTATATCAATATTTGGCAGAAAACGACAACAAATGGTCACTAATGGTGAAACAAACTCTTCCGTTCCGAGTTGGACACGTTTTGCCCAGTGTGTAAATCGACTGAGGCAGGACTCAAATCAGCAATCTTCTGATAACATCATGATTAACACCGAAAACAGACGCCTTATCCATTAGGACACGTGAGCACTCTGCCGTTCCACAGACTAATGATCTTTAATCTTAATAACCAGTGATTGAACAATGCGATTGGATTTGTTTCAGCTCCATTCTCTGCACGGTACATTTCCCAGCGGCTCGTGAGTCTCGGGGGATGATTCTCACTTTGGGGGATTCCACTGATCGATCTCATTTCAGCTTTGCAGAAAGCAAGGTTGACTGAGATCCAGAGCATGATTGAGTTCCAGAGGAAGGAATGCAGAGTGTTTGTGGTCGCAACACACGTGGGGAAGGGAAAATGTCTCAGGATGGTGCGTATATTGAAGGTGAAAGCAAGTTTTTTTCCGAATTCAGGCGATGTCATAGGGGCAGAAAGCAAAATGGTTCTTTATTGGTGGGAATTGAACCCGGTTCTCCCGCGTGGCAAGGAGACAAATTTCATTCCCTTTTCCACAATAAAGGGAGTGACATTCATTGTGGGAACGTGGAGACAATCTGGTCTCACTCAATGCAGAAATCTCCATGTCACAGCGAACCAGCTCCCCTGCAACCAGTGCGGCCTCCCTTCGGGCCTTTCGGTCACCACGAATCACATCCTGCCAATTGGAGATCCGACCCATTATCCCTGCAGCGCTTAGCACGTTCCCCGAACCACTGAAAGGTCTCCGTTCGGAACAGGGCGAGAACATTTTAAAACTGTCTCCGTTAAAAAAGAGTAAATATGAATAATGGAACAATTCTCTTTTGTTATTAAATGTTCAGAAAATCCAATCTCTCCAAGCCCCGGTATATTTCCTCTGTCTCTATACGGTTCTGTACACTCAAATCCAATTCATTGCAAATGGATATAGACAGGTTAAGTGAGTGGGCAAGAATGTGGCAGATGCAATATAATATGGGGAATTGTGAGGTTATTCACTTTGGTCAGCAGAATGGAAAATCAGAATATTTTTTTAAATGGTGAGAAACTATTAATGTTGGCGTTCGGAGAGATGTGGGTGTTCTCGATACAAGAAATACAGAATGTTAACATGCAGGTACATCAAACAATTAGATAGATAGGCACTGAAGGTACAGCACGCAACGGACAGGGGCGGTAATTATAGGGTTACCATGCCCAATTCCAACTCCAGTCAACAAAGGCTGAGAAACTGCGAGATCCCGTGGGAAAGAAGCGAGAAAGGAAGGTTCAGCGGTGGCCAGACGCCAAAATATCTGGGGGAGAAATTATCTGCGTCAGGGATGGGAAAGGTTTGGACATGAGAAATGTTTTAAGAGATAAGAGAGTTGAGACGGGCGAGGCCAACTGGACGGGTCAAGTAGGTGGAACTTCCAGAGAACAATCAACAGATAAAGCTGGGATACGCATGCGCGAGAGGGGTAGGTAGGCTGCGTGACCACAGGCGTTCCCACGTAAAAAACACCAGAAATAAAGTGTGTACGTGTTAACCTCGAGTGCGCAGGCGTGTTTATGTACGAAAGTTAAGTTAACCTCATTTATTAATCAGTACAAAGGTGGCATAGGAACAAGAGTAGGCCATTCATCCATCGAGCTTGTTCCGTCATTCAGTTGAGCCCGTTCCATCATTCAATTAATGTCATAGGAACATAAGGACAAGAAGAGGCCATTCATCTATCGAGCCTGTTCCGCCATTGAATTCGTGTCACAGGAACATAAGAACATGAGTTGGCCATTCATCCATTGAGCCTGCTCCCCCATTCAATTACTGTCACAGGAATGTAGGAACAAGAAGAGGCCATTCATCAATCGAGCCTGTTCCATCATTCAATTGAGCCTGTTCCATCATTCAATTAGTGTCATAGGAACATCGGAACAAGATTAGGCCATTCATCCATCGATCCCGTTCCCCCATTTAATTAGTGTCATACTTTTGCCAAACAAAAATCTGTCAATGTCTGTTTCGAAATATTCGCCAAATGTGGCTGGACATAACCTTGACCCCTTCTATTTTCCGTCCATATGCTGACCCTCGGTGATATCGTGCGGAAATACAATACCAGATTCCCTGTGAATGGTGACGAAACCCAGCTCGATATCACCACCACCTCTATCAAGCCGTCCATTTTCTGATTAGCCACACTGCTTGTCCGACATCCAATACTGGATGAGCAAAAATTTTCTCCAACTAAATCTTGGGGATACTGAAGCCATTGTCTTTGGTCCCGGATGCAACACCAGATCCCCAGCCACCGACTCCATCCCTCTCCCTGGTCACTGTCTGAGGGTGAACCAGACCGTTCACCGCCTCGGTGCCTTAGTTCACACTGTGATGAGCATCCGAGCACATCTCAGCTCCTTCACCAACATCTACTTCCACCTCAGCAACATCGTCATCCTACTCCCTTGCCTCAGTTCATTTGCTGCTGAAACCCCCATCCATGCCTTTTCTTACCTCTAGAATTGTCTATTCCAATGCTTTCCTGGCCGGCCAACCTTCTTCCACCATCCACAAAATTGAGCACATCCAAAACTCTGCTCCCGATACCATAACTCGGACCAAGTCGCATTCACCAATCACACCCTGTGCTCGCTGTCCAAATTTGGTTGCCGGCCGGGAATGCCTCGATTTTAAAATTGTAATTCTAGTTTTCAAATCCCACCATGGCCTCGCCCCTCCCTCCCTATCTCTGTAATCTCCTGCAACCCTACAACCCTCCGAGATATCTGCGCTACTCCAATTCTTGCCCCTTGCGCTCCCCGATTTTAATCACGCCAATATTGGCGGCCGTGCCTTCAGCTGCCTAGGCCCTAAGCTCCAGAATTCCCTCCGCAAACCTCTCCGCCTCTCTACCTCGCTCTCCTCCTTTAAGACGCTCCTCAAAACATACCTCTTTGACCAAGCTTTTGGTCACCTCTCCTTATGTCTCCTTTTGTAGCTCGGTTTTAAATTTTGTTTAAAAACGATCCTGTGAAGCAACGTGGGCATTTTTACGTTAAAAGCATCATTTGAATAGATATTGTTGTTGTTTTATCTTTCATTGTTCAGGCATCAGAACGTGATGTCACACTCCATACATCGTACCGTGATGTCATATTCCGCACATCGTACTGCGATTTCACATTTCATGCTTTATATGGTAATGTCACACTTCATCCATCATGCACTGCGACTATGAAGGGCATCCAAAGCTCCCTGGATGACTAAAGAGATAGAGATTAAAATGAAACAGGCAAAAAGTTGATCATGACGAATGTAAGGTTCATAATACAGCAGAGAACCGGTCTGAACAAAAAAAGTAAACATGAGATTTAAAAAGGGCATTGGAGGGGCAAAGAGAGAGTATGAGAACAGATTTGCGGCTAACATAAAAGTCCTTTATAAACATTTAAGGAGTGAAAGTGTAGCCTCAAGAGTTTGGGACCGATCTGAGACCAAAGTGAAGATCTTCCAGTGGAGGCAGAAAGCACACGTACCAAATGAATACTACGCATCCGTCTTCACTACAGAAGAGGACGCTGCCAAACTATCGGTAAAGGAAGAGGTAGTAGAGGAATTGGATAGGATAATAAAAGATAAAGAGGAGATACTAAAAGGGTTGTTAGTCCTCAAAGTAGAAAAGTCACCCGATCTGGATGGGATGAATCCTCGGTTGCTGATACAAGTGAGGTTGGAAATTGCGAAGGCTCTGACCACAATCTTCCAATCCTCCTTCGATAGGATAGTGGTGCCAGAGGATTGGCGAATTGCAAATGTGAAACTCATGTTCAAAAAACGGTAGAAGGATAAACCCGGCAATGACAGAGCATTTAGCTTAACGTCGGTGGTGGACACACTTATAGAGACATTAATTGACGACATAATTAATTGCCGCTTGGAAAACTATGGCTGAATAAGTGAAAGTCAGCACGGATTTTCCAAAGACAAATCGTGTTCGACTACCTTGAATGAGTTATTTGATGAAGTAAAGGAGACGGCTGATAAGGGTAGTATGGTACATTTTGTGTAGATGGACTTTCAAAGGCGTTTGTACATTACCAGATAATAGGCTTGTTAGCGGAATTGAAGCACATGGGATTTAAAGAGCAATTTCTGCATTGATACGAATTTGAAAAAGAAGAGAAAGCAGATAATATTAGTGGCCGTTTGTTTTTATTACTGCAGTGAAGTGTGTAATGGTGCTTCCCTGGAGCCGGTGTTGGGACGACTGCAGTTTTTGATACATATTAATGATCTAGACTCGGGTATGCAGGGCATAATTTCAAATTTTCAGAATACACGAAACTCGAAATTGTAGTAAACCGTGGGGAGGATAGTAACAGACATCAGGAGGACACTGATAGACACGTGAAATGGTGTAACTGCATAAGACTTTGGAGGAAAAGTTGAGAGGTCTGTTCAGAAGAATTGCAGTATCCTTGGACTTATAAATAGATGCATAGAGTATAAAAGAAAGGAAGTTTTACCTTTATAAAACCAGCCTTTAGGTCCCACTGGAGTATTGTGTTATATACTGGGCAACACACTTGAGGAAGTATGTCAAGGCATGAGAGAGCGTTGAGGGGAGATTTGCTTGAATGATACCAGGGATGTAATACTTCAGTTACGTGGAGAAAGTCGAGGAGCTGGACTCGTTCTTCTTAGAGCAGGAAAGGTTAATCGGACCTTTGATAGAGGTGTTCAAAATCATGACGTGTTTTGATAGAGTGAATATTGAGAAACTGTTTCCAGGAACAGAATGGTTGGTAAGCAGAATACTCATATTTAAGGTAACTGCAAAAGAATAAGATGCATCATGAGGAAGCTAAATACGCAGTTATTTGTTATGATACAAAATGGTGGAAGCAAATTCAATAATAACTTTCAAAAGGGAATTGGATGAACACTGGAAATGGACAAATTTGCATGGCTAATGGGTAGGAGCAGAGGAGTGGGACGAATTGGGTAGCTCTTTCAAAGAGCCAGCATAGGCACGACAAGCCGAATTGCCTCCTTCTGTGCTGCATCATTCTGTGATTCTCTGATTCCACGCTAAATAGCAATCATGGAAAATGAAAGAGATCTGTCGGGTTGACAATAAATTGCAGCAGTCGCAACAATGCCCGGTGACAATGATTCGAGCAAATATGTTGGGATGAATTAAATGGTCAATATTGAGCTGATATAGTGAGGTCACCCTGTCACTTCATAAATCATTGCTGCGACCGCACTTAGAACACTGTGTACAGTACTGGTCACCACTGTAGGAAAGTCATACTCCAGCTATTGATTGGATACAGAAGAGAGCAACTAGAACGAGTGAGCGGATGGAGGGATTGGGTTATGAGAAGCGCTTAAGTAAATTGGACATGTTCTCTGTGGGGAACAAAAGGTTGAGAGCTTATATGATTTCAGTTTTTAGATTCAAAAGGGACTAGATAATGTGGATCATGATCAGCTATTTCCCCTTGTCCAGACCCATAGTACCAGAGGACATGGCCTGCACTTGAAGGATGGTAAATTCAAAACTAGTCTGCAGAAATGAAATTGCAATTTGCGAGTGGTACATCTGTGCAACAGGCACAATATGGAGACGGTGGACGCAGTCAGTATTGATTCATTCAAATGCAAATTAAATAGCTATCGTTCAGAATATATTGTTTAGGGGTACAGTATGTGACGACTTTGAGACATCACATGCGGTAAGTGTAGCATATTTAGGGTGAAAAGGTAACTTTTGACCTATGGTTCCCAAATGTCTCCACCACGAGGGTGTTCCCCGTGTCCTTTCTGGGTCAGTGGTAAAATAATTGAAAGAGATTGATTGCACAAATCCTTTATTATTGTATCAGAATGTTAGAAGGGCAACTGGATGAACCTTGCTCTCTTGTCGTTCTGTAATTCTTAGTGTAATTTAGTATCACACTGCAAGCCCGCGACTTTCGCATTTATTTTCCATTTTTGCAAAGTTACTGAGATTATATCTTGGTCATTGTAGCGTTAGATTATACCTTTCTGCCGTGCTTGCGAACATTGTTAGTGTATCAGCGGTAAAAGTAACTTGTTTGTTCAATGACCTGATTAATATCAGTCACTATGGAATACAAGTCTCTCAGGAGAGGTTCACTCTAAAATAAAAAATGCGTTTAATTCACCATCTTACCTCAAAGTGTGAGGAGAGCATCGCCTCCAGCATCAACTGGAATCATCAGTCCACCAACAAACTAAACTAATGGATTCGTTCCTGATAATAAAATATCTGATACTCTGGGCACGTTATGATTTCCAAAAGATTTACTATCCGGTCCTCGCTGCTGTTGGTGTCCCTGGTAAGTCCATATATCCAGTTATTAATTTTGTAAACCACGTTTAATTGTATTACCGTTCTTGTAATTTACTAACCCCTCGTCGCAGCATTTGGTGTTCCTGATAAGGCTTTATATCCAGCAATGAACTCGATAAAACATGTTTCATTGTATTTCTGTTCTTGGTTTTTAATAACCCCTCCTCGCTGCTGTCGATGCCCCTGGTAAGTCTCCATATCCTGTTATTGATTCTGCGACCTATGTGCAACTGTATTACTCGTCATGTAATGTACATCATGATATCCAGAGAAACGGGGAAATTCAGTGCTTTTCTCTCACTGTGTCTGGGATTATTCCGAGCTCCTCTTATTGTTGTTGGTGTAATACCGCTCTCCTCTTACTCTGATTGGTATAAAACCGCTCTCCTCTTACTGCGTTTGGAATAATACCGCGCTCCTCTTACTGTGTTTGGAATAATGCCGCGCTCCTCTTACTGTGTTTGGTGTCATACCGCGCTCCTCTTACTGTGTTTGGAATATTACCGCGCTCCTCTTACTGTGTTTGTTACAATACCGCGCTCCTCTTACTGTGTTTGGTATAATACCGCGTTCCTCTTCCTGTGAATTTTATAATACCGCGCTCCTCTTACTGTGATTGGAATATTACCGCGCTCCTCTTACTGTGTTTGTTATAATACCGCGCTCCTCTTACTGTGATTAGTATAACACCGGGCTCCTCTTACTGTGTTTGGTATAATACCGCGCTCCTCTTACTGTGTTTGTTACAATACCGCGCTCCTCTTACTGTGTTTGGTATAATACCGCGCTCCTATTACTGTGTTCGGATAATACCGCGCTCCTCCTACTGTTTTCTGTACAATGCCGCCGCTCCTGTTGCTGTGTTTGCTGTAATACCGGGCTCTGCTTACTGTGTTTGGTATAATACCGCGCTCCTCTTACTGTGATTAGTATAACACCGGGCTCCTCTTACTGTGTTTGTTACAATACCGCGCTCCTCTTACTGTGATTTGTATAATACCGCGCTCCTCTTACTGTGATTTGTATAACACCGGGCTCCTCTTACTGTGTTTGTTACAATACCGCGCTCCTCTTACTGTGATTTGTATAATACCGCGCTCCTCTTACTGTGATTTGTATAATACCGCGCTCCTCTTACTGTGATTAGTATAACACCGGGCTCCTCTTACTGTGTTTGTTACAATACCGCGCTCCTCTTACTGTGATTTGTATAATACCGCGCTCCTCTTACTGTGATTTGTATAATACCGCGCTCCTCTTACTGTGTTTGGTATAATACCGCGCTCCTATTACTGTGTTCGGATAATACCGCGCTCCTCCTACTGTTTTCTGTACAATGCCGCCGCTCCTGTTGCTGTGTTTGCTGTAATACCGGGCTCTGCTTACTGTGTTTGGTATAATACCGCGCTCCTCTTACTGTGTTTGGTATAATACCGCGCTCCTCTTAATGTGTTTGGTATAATACCGACGTCCTATTATTGTGTTTGGAATAATAGCGCGTTCCCCTTCCTTTGTTTGGTGCAATGCTCGATCTTCCTCGCTGCGATTATTGGATATTCACCCATTCACTGGAATCAGCTGAATGAATAGTCCGCCCTTATTTACCGCTGTTTCCTCTCCGTGATTCAAAAAACTCTTTGAGGTTCTGAAATCAACAAGTTGATTGAACGATTCCCTGCCTTCATCAGATTACTGTCTTTGGTCTCCACTGAAACCTGTGTCGTTCTCAAATTCTTAGCATTAGTTTGCCAGCGACATTTAACTCGAGCTCCATGTGGTTCAGTTTGTGGAAAGAATGATTCAGTTCCCGTCAGCTGCCTCACTTCTCCCCATCTCCCTCACTGCACCAGTGTCACTGTCCCAGGATGGTGAGGACAGGAATGCAAGTGCAACATGTAACAGGGTCAATTCTTCATTTTATTATATTGCAGTGGATCTATCTCCAATCATTGCTGTGAAATAACCATTTCGTCCCAGACCAGTCTGTCAAGGTTCAAAGGATCTATCAGCGAGTCTCACGCTGATGTTCTACCATCTCCTGCTATTCCACAATACAACTGAATTCACTTCATTTTTTCCTGTTTAATTTATGGATATGTAACCACACGATTCTTACTGGACTGTGATGAATTATTAACTGAATTCATGTTTTATTTTCCCACATTCCCTGTTTCATTTCGTGAAACTATTTGATGATCACCAACTGATGAAACCCAGAAGCCCAGCGCTGCCACTGAGATCAGATCTTTCATGTTTTAATGTTGTCAGACTGTTTGAAATAACTGATCATTCTTATAAACGTTATGTGAATGTTCTGATTTAACGAATTATTCCATTAGTGGTTGTAGTTTCTATAAACGATCAAATATAGTCCTGAATAGTTCCTCTCCTGTCCGTGCCTCATGTCCACAGTCACCTTACTTTCCAACCGTTCCACATCCCATACTTACCTCTGGGTGTGGGTGCGATGTTTTAACAACTTCGTCGCTCCTTTTTACTGTAGAAATATTTGTCTTGTCTGTTTCACATTGATGTATCTTTGGCCCTGTGGTCTGTTTCTCCGATAGAGAGTTTTTTTCTTGCCCAAGTATCACAGTCTAATTCTGAATACGTCCATCAAACTATTATGGAGCTTCCTTAGAATGTTGCTATTGATTTCATCAGCGCTGTCAAATGATCCTACATGGACTGCATGGAATCAGACTACACAAGACATTGACTTGATTTTCACTATTTAACAAATATATTACTTGAACAATGAGAGAACGTGTATTTATCACATTTCATTAAGGTACAATAATCAATTGGACATATACTTGAAAATAAAGAAATGCTGAATTATGGGGAAAATGCCTTTCAGGATGGCTCATTCAGAGAGCTGGCAGGAGCACGATGGGCCGAAGTGCCTCATTCTGTGCTTGAGGATTCTATGATTCTAAGATTCTATAGTACTGTGATTCTGTGATTCTGTGATTCTCTGATTTTATGATTCTACGTTTCTATAACACTGTGAATCTATGATTATTTCTGTCACACTCTCGCCTTTGTTCTGAGTTTACTATAATTTGCTTGTCTTCCGCTGAATTCCAGTTAACTTAATGACGATCATTGTCCTGTCTCGTGGAAAGTGCGGACTCTGCAAATGCGTCACTCGCTACCTGGTGGCCATGGCAGCGGCGGATCTATTGGTCGTTATCATTGATCTGATATTGAGGCAGATCCCCATTACTTATCGTTCACAGTTCACTTTCCTATACCACATTGACGTGTGTAATATCCACGCCGTCCTGCTTTATGCGGTCACAGACTGTTCTGTCTGGTTCACCGTCACGTTCACCCTTGATCGATTTGTGGCCATTTGTTGTCAGAAGCTGAAAGCTAATTATTGCACCCAGAAAACGGCGGCTGTGGTTTTAGGAACAGTGAGTGTGCTGTTCTGTTTCAAGAATATTTTTTGGTACTTTTTCTATACCCGTGATTATATGTTATCCAATGGCCCTTGGTTCTGTGGTGTGACAATCGGTGCTCTATTCTCGCAGATATGGACAGGCATTGAATTCCTTCATCTTCTTCTAACTCCGGGTGTCCGATTTGTCCTGATTCTGCTGCTCAATGCTTTAACTGTCAGACACATTTTAGTGGCCAGCAGAGCCCGCAGGAGACTCCGAGGTCACAGCAAAAGGGAGAGCCCTAGTGACCCAGAGATGGAGAGCCGAAGGAAATCCATCATTTTACTGTTTGTTATCTCGGGGAATTTTATCCTGTTATGGGCGCTGTTTCTGGTGTTTGTAGTTTCTGAGCGAATGTTTTTGATGGGGTATTCCTCTGTATATCTCCCGACATTCGGACAAGGAATGGGATTCATTCTTCAGCTTCTGAGCTGTTGTACAAACACCTGTATTTATGCAATAACGCAGACTAAATTCAGAGAGCAGTTGAAGAATGTGGTAACATATCCATTTATTGTAATTGTCAGATTAATAAAATAATTTACAGAATGGAAGACTTCCTGACATTAGATTTTTACTTGGACGCTATTCGATTCATCCTCTCCCCTGAACATCCATTCTCCCAAAATGACGCACAGTGGTTACTGTATATACAACCCACAAGATGTCGTCCTTCATCTTCCCAAGTAACTAGGCGTGGGCAATAATGGAGCCTTTTCATCGTCATCTATATTCTGCATAACTTTTCTTTCAAATGTGGTCTGTTAGTTTGTCCAATCCATTCACTGCGGTCTCTGCGATTAGAAATGAACAATGTTGGATATTTCAGCAAGCAATTTTGAATTATCATAGAATCAACAAATGGTTACAGCGCATAAGCATGCCATTCGGTCCATCCAGCCCCTGCAGGCTCTTTATAAGAGTAATCCAGTTCGTCGCATTTCCCTACACTTTCCCTGTAGCCCTTCAAATGTTTTCCCTTAAATTATTTACCAAATTCCACTTTGAAAGCCACGATTGAATTTGCTTCCACCACCCTTTCAGGCAACGTATTCCAGTTCACAATTACTCGCTGGGTAAAGAAGTTTTCCCTCTTGTTGTCGGTGGTTCTTTTGCCAATCACCTAATAACTGTGTCCCCTAATTCTCAACCCCTCCACCAATCGGAACTGTTTCTCTTCATTTACTTTATCTAAACCCTTCATGATTTTGAATACTTGTGTCAAACCTCCTCTTAGCCTTCTCTGCTCTAAAGAGAACAAACTCAGCTTCTCCAGTCTATCCGCATAAATGTAGTCCCTCATCCCTGGAACCATTCTATTAAATCTTTTCTGCACCCTCTGTAAAACCTTCACATCCTCCCTAATGTACGGTGCCCATAATTGAATACAATTCTAAAGTTGTGGCCGAACCAGTGTTTTATAAAGGTTCAACATAAATCACTTGCTTTTGTACTCTATGCCTCTATTCATACAGCCCAAGGTCCAGTCTGATTTTTAAACACTTGCACAACCTGTCCTGCTACCTTCAAAGTTTTGAGTACATGTACTCCCAGGTCTCTCTGTTCCTGCACCCCCTTTAGAAATATAACATTTAGTTTCTATTGCCTCTCCTCATTCTTCTTGCCAAAATGTAATCACCTCGCATATCTCTGTGTTCAATTTCAGCTGTCATGTGTCCGCCATTGCAACAGCCTGTCTGTATCTTCTTGAATTCTATCACTATCCTCCTCACTGTTTATTACACTTCCAAGTTTGTGTCTTCTGCAATTTGAAATTGTGCCTGCACACCCAAGTTCAAGTCATTAATGTATATCAACAAATCAATGGTCCTGGTACTAACCCCTGGGGAATAACCCATTATACCTTCCTCTATTCCGAAAAACAATTGTTCACCACAACTCTCTTTTACCTGTCACTTACCCAATTTAGTATCCGTGCTGCCTCTGCTCTTTTATTCCGTGGGCTTCAATTTTGCATGTTTCAAAAGTTGACCAAAGTTCATAACAAGTTCATGAGAGAGGCGAGCAGAGTGCAAATGTAAGATGGAGCTCACAGTCCTTGTGATACTCGGCTGAAGACGTCATTTCAGACAGTTCTCTGCCATGCGTTTCATATCATTAATGACTGTGGTTTACAGGGTAGAGAACTCACGTGTTTCAGTAACAAAAAGGCACTATCAGTAGAAATTAGTTTCCGTAATCTGGTCTCGGGGAGTTTATGTACAGATTAGAAAGGATAGATGCTAGGACTGATCCCTGAGGGAAGCCATTGATTTGGTATCTCCGTGGCATTGTGCAGTCGGCCAAGTGTACTCTGAAAATTCGGCAATGGGCCTAATTGGTTAGTCTAAACACTGAATCAGATTGAGTGCTGTGGGGTTGAAACATGTGAGGAAAGCGGAATAGATGCGCACAGAGGGGAAAAGAGAGAATAAGGAACCCATCCAAACTAGATAATAACAAACAATCACGTGAACTGAGCTGCGAAAACTTGGAAAGGACATGTGTACCCTAATGTCCTGGGGCTGAGATGATGGTATCTTTAAACTCGCTGTCTCCGTGTGCAGGTATTTAAAGTGGGATGGTGTGAGTGTCTCTGAGACGATGTGCAGCAGCGCTCTGTGAGAATTGCATTCTTTATATACTCTCTCCCCTACTTTATCTGTCTCGGTTCTCATTTTCCTGTTTCACTGCCTCCATTCCTCTTTCTCTCTCCCTTGCTCTTTATTTCCGACCCTCCACCTTTGTCTGGTTGTTTCTCCCAGTATCTTTTTTTCATTCTCTCTCACACGCTTTCTACCTTTTTCCTCTGTCTGCATTTCTCCCTTCGCTCTCGAGACGATGTGTCGCCGAGTGGGAGAATTGCACCCTTTAATATTTTATCTCATCCCCTCTATTCTTTGTTTCTCCTTCCAATCCTCTTTCCCTCGCTGTCTTTCTGTGTCCACCTTCCTCAGTTTCACGTGCTGTTCTTCTCTCGCGAACCTGGGAACAGGCAATTCAAGATGATGTGCATCGTGTATTTTTTCTCTCTCGCCGGCTCACTCTCCTGTTTTACTGCCTTCCATTCCTCTATCATTCTATTTTAGCTCGCCTCTACCGCTCTTTCACCGTACCTCTGTCTTTGCTGCCCTTCTCTCTTCTTGCGTCGTTCTCTGATCTGCATCTCTCCTTTTCATTGTTTCTTTGTCAGTGCCTTTCCTTTTCTCTCTCTCATGGCTCTCTGCCACTCTCTCAATCACGGATTCTCGATTTTTTTTTGTTCATGGGATGTGGGCGTCGCTTGCGATGACGGTATTTCATGCCCATCCCGCATTCCCCTTGAGAAGGTGGTGCTGATTGATCTTCTTGAACCGCTGCAGTCCGTGTGGTGACGGTTTCTCCCGTAGTGTTTGTTGATTACTGGGGCTGTAACTTAACCACTATGCTACCGTACCCTTAAGGCGTATCAAACATTGAGAAGGGATTGAATAATAATCTTTCGTGCGGGGTCCTTTCGGGAAGAGTGACCATAACATGACAGAATTCTTCATTAAGATGGATAGTGAAGTTGTCAAATCCGAAACTCGGGCCCTAAATCTAAAAAAAAGGAAACTCGGAAGCTTCATCAAAAGGAATGATGGTGGTTGAGCAATGGCTGACATTTAAGGAACGAATGCATGAATTGCAATAATTTTATACATTCCTTTCTGGTGCAAAAACACAAAAGGAAAATCGGTCAAACCATGGCTAACAAAATAAATTAAGGATAGTATTGGATCCAAAGAGGAGTCATACCAAGTTGCCAGAAAAATTAGCAAGCCTGAGATTTGGGAGTAATTTAGAATTAAGCAAAAAAGGAACAAAAAATTGAATAAGAGGGAAAATAGAATATGATAATAAACTTGCAAGAAACATAAAAGTGGACTGTAAAAGCTTCGACATGTATGTAAAAGGAAAACGATCAGTGAAGACAAATGTAGGTTCCTTACAGACAGAAAAGGGATAATTCATAATGTGGAACAAGGAAATGGCAGAGCAATTAAACACATTCTTTGGCTCTGTCTTCACGGAAGAGGACACAAATAACTTCCCAGAAAAGCGAGGGAGACAAGGGAATGGTGAGTGGGAGGAATTTAAGGAAATTAGTATTAGTAAATCAATAGTGCTCGATAAATTAATGGGACTGAACGCTGATAATTCTCCAGGGCCTGCTAATCTGCATCCCAGAGTAATAAGAGAGGTAGCCATGGGAATATTGGATGCGTTACTTGTCATCTTCAAAAGTTCGATAGATTATGGAACAGTTCCTGCAGATTGGAGGGTGGCAAAAGTAATCGCACGATTTAAAAAAGGATGGAGAGAGAAAAGAGGGAACGACAGACCGGTTAGTCGAACATCAGTAGTAGGGAGAATGCTGGAATCTATTATATAGGATGTGATCACAGGACATTTATAAAATATCAACGGGATTAGACAAAGTCAACATGGATTTATGAAAGGGAAATCATGTTTGGCAAACCTACTGGTGTTTTTCGAGGATGTAACTGGTGGAATAAATAAGGGAGAACCACTGAATGTGTTTTTTTTGTATTTTCAGAAGGCCTTTGATAAAGTCCCACATCAGATGTTAGTGCAAAAAATTAAAGCACAGCGGATTGGTGGTATGATACTGGCATGGATTGAAAATTGGTTCACAGACAGGAAATAGAGAGGAGGAGTAAATTCGTCTTTTTCGGGATGGCAGGCAGTGACTAGTGGGGCACCGCAGGGATCAGTGCTTGAGACCCAGATATTCACAATATATATCAATGATTTGGATGAGGGAAATAAATGTAATGTTTCCAAGTTTGCTGATGAAACAAAAATAGGTGGGATCGTGAATTGTGAGGAGGATGTAAAGAGGCTTCCAGGTGAAATAGACAAGTTGAGTGAGTGGGCAAATACATGGCAGATGCAGTATTAAGTGGATGAATGCGAAGTTATCCACTTCAGAAGGAAAAGCAGAAAGTCAGAGTATTATTTAAATGGTGATC
Organism: Heptranchias perlo; assembly: GCF_035084215.1. Taxonomy (NCBI): domain Eukaryota; kingdom Metazoa; phylum Chordata; class Chondrichthyes; order Hexanchiformes; family Hexanchidae; genus Heptranchias; species Heptranchias perlo. Next base: position 7,825,717 of record NW_027139453.1, on the reverse strand, counting down.
AATTGGGGAATGTTGATGTACAAAAGGACCTGGGTGTCCTTGTACATCAGTCACTGAAAGCAAACATGCAGGTGCAGCAAACAGTTTGGAAGGCAAATGGTATGTTGGCCTTCATTGCAAGAGTATTTGAGTACAGGAAAAGGATGTCTTACTGCAGTTATACAGGACCTTGGTGAGACCACACCTGGAGTATTGTGTGCAGTTTTGGCCTCCTTAGCTAAGAAAGGACATTCTTGCCATCGAGGGAGTGCAGCGAAGGTTCACCAGAGTGATCCCTGGGATGGCAGGACTGTCATGTAAGGAGAGATTCGGTCGACTCGGTCTGTATTCACTGGAGTTTAGAAGAATGAGAAGGGATCTCAATGAAATATGATCAATTCTGACAGGACTAGATAGACTGGATGCAGGGAGGATGTTTCCCCAGGCTGGCGTGTCCGGAACAAGGGGTCACAGCCTCAGGATACGGGGTAGGACATTTAGGACTGAGATGAGAAGAAATTCTTCACTCAGAGGGTGGTGAACCTGTGGAATTCTCGAACACAGGTGGCTGTGGAGGCCAAGTCACTGAATATATTTGAGAAGGAGCTGGATTTCTGGACACAAAAGGCGTCAAGGTGTATGGAGAGAGCGGGAATATGGTGTTAAGATCAAGGGTCAGCCATGATCATATTGATTGGCGGAGCAGGCTCGAAGGGCCGAATGACCGACTCCTGCTCCTATTTTCTGTTTTCTATGTTTCCTTCTCTGTGACAATCTCTCTGTGCCGATCTCTCTCTCTTCCCCTCTGTTCTATGTATCTCTCTGTCTGAGTCTCCCTCTCTCTGCTTATGAATCTCTCTGTCTCTCTGCGTGTCACTCTCTCTGTCTATCACTCTCTCCGTGACTCTCTCTCTGTCCATCGCTCTGCGTCTCTTTCTCACTCTCTCTCTCAGTATCTCTCTCTTTCTCTCAGTCTCTCTGCCTATGTCTGTCTCTCCCTGTCTCTCTCCCTCTGTCTCTTTCTCTCTGTCTCTCTCCCCCTCTCTCTCTTCCTCTCAGTGCCACTCTCTTCTTCTGTGTGTGTGTGTGTTTGTGTGTGTGTGTCTGTGTTTCTCTCGCTGCGTATGTTTATCATTCAATGTCTGAATGTCTCTCTGTTTCGCTCTCTCCCTTGCTCTGTGTCTCTTTCCTTCTCTCTGTCTCCCTCTTTCCTTCGCTCTCTCTGACTCTCTTTGTCACTCTTTGTGTCTCTCTCTGTCTCTGTGCCTCTCTCTTTCTCTTTCTCTCTCTCGCTGTCTCTATCTCCGTTCCTCTGCCGATCTCTCGCTCCCTGTGACCTTTCTCTCTCACCATCTCCCTCTGTCTCTATCTATCTCTTTCTCACTGCTCCTCTGTCTGTCTGTCTGTCTGTCTCTCCCCCTCTCTCTCCATGCTTCTATCCCTCTGGGTCATTCTCTCTCTGTGTCTCTCTCTTTGTCTCTCTATCCCCCTCTCTGTTTCTGTATGTATGTATTTCTGCGACTCTCTCGATGTGTGTATCTCTCTGCCTGCGCGCTCTCTGTCTCTGTATGTGTATCTCTCTATGTATCTCTCTCTGTTTGCGTCACTCTTTGTTTTTCTCCCTCTCATTGTTTCCCTCTTTCTGTCTCTCACTCTCTGTTTTTCTCACTCTCTGTCTTTCTCACTCTCTCTCTCTCTGCTTCTCACTCTGTCCCTCTCCCTCTCTGTCTCTCTATCCGTCTCTCTGTCACCTTCTCTCGCCCTGTCACTGTATCTGTCTCTCTGTCTCTCTCCCTCGCAATGTGTCTCTTTGTGTCCCCGTGTCTCTGTGTGTTTCTCTCTCTGTCTCTCTCTCTCCATTTCTCTCTCCCTCGTCTACCTAGCTCTCTCTTTGCCTTTCTTTCACTGTCGATCTTGTTCTCTCTTTGACTCTCTGCCACTCTCTCTTTCTACATCTCTCTCACTCTCTCTTACTCCTTTTCTGTGCCTCTCTCTCTGTGCCTATCTCTCTTTCTCTCTGTCTGTGTCTCTCTCTGGCTCTGTCTGTGTCTCTCTATTTTTATCTCCATCTTTGTATCTCTTTCTCTGCCCCTACCTCTGTCTCTCTCGATGAGTCTCCCTCTCTCTGTGTATGACTCTGTCTGTCTCTTTCTCTGCGTGTCACTCTCTCTGTCTATCTCCCTCTCAGTGTCTCTCCCTTTGTCCCTTGCTCTGCGTCTATTTCTCTCTCTCCATCTCTTGTTCTTTCTCCCTCTCTCTTTCTGTGTATATATATATCTTTCTTTCGCTATATGTGTGTGTCTCTCTCTCTGTCCGTCTCTCTCTCGATTTCCCTCTCTCTGTCTTGTTCGGTGTCTCTCTCAGTCTCTTTGGCTCCCTTTTTCGTTCTCTCTCACTGTCTCTCTTTGTCTCTCGCTCTCTGTGTGTGTCTCTCTCTGTCTCTGTGCCTCTCTCTCTCTTTCTCTCTCTCTCTCTCGCTCTCGCTATCTCCGTCCCTCTGCCTCTGTCTCGATCACTGTGCCTCGTTCTTTCTCACCATCTCTCTCTATCTTTCTCTGGCTCCATCGCTCTCTCTCTCTCTATCTCCGTGCCTCTCTCCCTCTCTCTGTCTCTCCTCCCCTGTCTCTATCCCCATGGGTAAATCTCTCTCTGTCTCTCTCTCATTCGGTCTCTCTCTGTCGAGAATGACAGAATGGTTACAGCACAGCAATTTTATTCCCTTCAATTATTTATCCAATTCCTTTTTGAAAGCCACAATTGAATCTGCTTCCACCACCCTTTAAGGCAGCGCATTCCAGATCACAATTACTCGCTGGAGAATAACCTTTTCCCTCATGTCCCCTTTGGTTCTTTTGCCAATCACCTTAAATCTGTGCCCTCTTGTTCTCGACACTTCCGCTTTTTTGAACAATTTCTCTTTATTTACTTTATCTAAACCCGTCATGATTTTGAACACGTCCATCAAATCTCCTCTTCACCTTCTCCGCTCGAAGGAGAACAACACCAGCTCCTCCTGTCCATCCACGTAACTGAAGTCCCTCATCCTTGGAACGAATCTAGTGAAAATTTTCTGCACCCTCTCAAAGGCCTTCACATCATTCCTAAATGTGGTGCCCAGAATTGTAAACAATTCTCCAGCCATTCTCTAAAGTATCGAAATATTTATAAACCAACGAGAAAGCAGAAATCACTGCAGCAAAATTCAACCAAACAGATGAGAACTGCAGACACTAGGGGCAGGAAAGATTGTAAGGGCTGAGGCTGCTTTCTCTGGAAAAGAGAAGGCCGAGAGGTGATCTATTTGAGGTCTTTAAAATTATGGGGGGTGGGCGTGCATTAAATGGGGTAGACATAGAGAAGATATTTCCACTTATGAGAGAGACCAAAACTCGAGGCCATCGATATAAGATAGTCACCAATAAATCCAATAAGTAATTCAGGAGAAACCTCTTTACCCAGAGAGTGGTTAGAATGTGGAACTTGCTACCGCATGGAATGGCTGAAGCGAATAGAGCAGACACATTTCATGGGAAGCTGGATAAGTGCATGAGGGAGAAAGGAATAGAAGGTTATTCTGATAGGGTGAGATGAAGTAGGGTGGGAGGAGTCTCGTATGGAGCATAAACACCGGCATGGACCAGTTGAGGCGAATGGCCTGTTTCTGTGCTGTAAATTCTGTGTAAAAAAAATCCCATACGTTCCAAAATAATTCATAGGTTCTACTTACTGACGTGTCTCCGCCTGATCAGTGGTCTTATTGTTTGTGATGTGTCAGTTAAAGTACTTTGATCCCCCAACCCGCCACAATGTGGAACCAAAGTAGAGATAAATATAAAGTAGCTGTTTTAGCTTCCAAACCAGAACACCAGTCGAATGAGGGCGAGCTAATAGTCTCTCTGATGGATGGGAATTCTTTAAATTTAAAAATATACTTTATTAATAAAATTTGTAAAGGTACAAACAATGCAATTCAAGTCATGCTTCAAACAATACAACACGGGTCATAGAAATATAGAAACTTAGAATAAAGGAGCAAGAGTCGGCAATTCGGCCCTTCGGGGCTGCTCCTCCATCCAAAATGATCATGGCTGATCGTCTAACTCAGTTCCCGCTTTTTCACCATATCCCTTGATTCACTTAGCTTTAAGAAATATATCTATCTCCTTCTTGAATACATCTAATGACATGGCCTCCACTGCCTTCTGTGGTAGAGAATTCCACAGGTTCACCATCCTCTGAGTGAAGAAATTTCTCCTCATCTCGGTTCTAAATGAAATACCCCGTATCCTCAGACTGTGACCCCTGGTTCTGGACTCCACAGCCATCGGGAACATCCTCCCTGCATCTAGTCTGTCTAGTCATGTTATATGTTTCGATGAGATCACCTGTCATTCTTCTAAACTCCAGTGAATATAATTTGAAACGGTACATACAGTACAATTCAATAGCCCCGGTACAATCAATACAATTACGCACCATACATGGTGTACGATATAAAGGGAGGTGGGGGGGCCTTTCTCGGTGGCCTTTTCCGATAAAGCCTTCGCGTAGGTCGCTCCTCACCTCAATGCGTCCCGCAGCAGTAAACCTGGACGTTGGAGTGCGCCAGTCGGCAACATTCAGTCGTGGACAGCTCATTCAGCCGGAAGACCAGCAGTTTTCGGACGGACCAAAGGGCCTCCTTCACCGGGTTGTTGGTCCTCCAGCCGCGGCTGATATTTGTCTCGGCGTGCGTCGCGGGGAACAGCCCGTAGAGCTGAGGGATGGGCCATTCACCTTTCCCTTACCCCTGAGAGTCGTTTAAACCAGAGGAACCACATTCCAGTTGGAACCTGCAGCCCTGCTCCCCGCGGTACAATGTTGTTGGTCACAAACTCTCTCTGTGTACGCGAAGGCATTTCGGTTGCTGCCAGGTTCAGAAGGTCCTGTCTGTTTCACATTTTTCAATGAGAAAATGATGTTATTCGTGAACAGCAAATGTTAAATGTTACGTGAGGGACGAATATTGTGAATAATTCTCCTACCTCTCCCTTCCCATTTACCATGGGAGGTCGACACATGCATCCTATCAGCACGAGGCAATGGATAGCAAACAGGTCAATTTCCCATCTCTACCCAGATATGACGCAGCTATTTGTAATAACCCTACAGAATCATATTGAATCCTATAATGATACACCCACAGAAGGAGTCCATTCGGCCCATCGTGACTGTGCCAGCTCTTTGGAAGAGCTATCCATTTAATCCCATTCCCCCGCCCTTTCGCCATAGCTCTGCAAAATTTTCCCCTTCAAATATTATTCCAATTCCCTTTTGAAAGTTACTATTGATTCTGCTTCCCCCGCCCTTTCAGGCAGCGCATTCCAGATCATAACAATTGCTGTGTTAAAAAAATTCCCCTCATCTACCCTCTGGTTCTTTTGCCAATTGCCTTAAATCTGTGTCCTCTGGTTACCGACCCTCCTGCCAGTGAAAACAGTTTCTCCTTATATATTCTATCAAAGCCCTTCATGACTTTGAACACCTCTCGTAAATCTCTCTTACACCGTCTACGCTCTAATGAGAACAACCCCAGCTTCTCCAGTCTCTGCACATAACTGAAGTCCCGCATCCCTGGAACCATTTTAGTAAATCTCCGTTGCACCCTTTTCCAGGCCTTGACGTCCTCCTTACAGTGTGACGCCCAGTATTGAAAACAATACTCCAGCTGGGGCCTAACCAGTGTTTTATAAAGGTCCAGCATGACTTCCTTGCTTTTGTACTTCATGTCTCACTATTTATAAAGCCAAGGATCCCGCATGCTTTTTTAACAGCCTTGTCATCTTTTCCTGCCACCATCAAAGATTTGTGTACGTGCACCCCCAGGCCTCTCTGTTCCTGCACCCCCTTTGAAATGGCACCATTTCGTTTCTATTGCCTCTCCTCATTCTTCCTACCAAAATCCGAGAGTCAACTAACAGACATCAACATTGTCCGACTGTCGTTTGCGATTTGTATGAAATCCAAGCATTTGACAGCCTGCAGGGTGCGATATTTTACTATATTGTAAAGGACATGTTTTGTTTTACAATCTGTGAGAATTTTTTAATGAAAAACTATTTTTATTATGAACATATAGTAAGATACCTCCAACTGAAAGAGCGTGGAAACACCTACGTATGAACATAGAAACAGGAGTAGGCCATTCAGCCCCTTGAACCTGTTCCGCCATTCAATTATATCATGGCTGATGTGATAAATCGTGGCAGCAGTGGGATACAAACCCTCGTCCCTGCAGATGCCGGAGCCAAAATCCAGTACCTATTCTGTGAATCGTGCCGAGGACGTCAGATGACAGACTGTGGTACAACTTTCTCTGCTCTAAGGAGAACAACCCCAGCTTCTCCAGTCTCTCCACATAACTGAAGTCCCTCATCCCTGGTACCATTCTGGTAAATCTCTTTTTCACCCTCTCTAAGGCCGTCACATCCTTCCTAAAGTGCTGTCACCAGAATTGAACACTATACTCCAGCTGAGGCCTAACCAGTGTTTTATAAACGTTTAGCATAACTTTCTTGCTTTTGTACTCTATGCCTCTATTAATGAAGCCCATGATCCCATATATTTTTGAATAGCATTCGCAACAACTCCTGCCACCTTCAAAGATTTGTGTACATACACCTACAGCTCTCTCTGTTCCTGCGTTCCCTTTAAAATTGTACCATTTAGTTTATTTTGCCTCTCCTCATTCTTCCTATCAAAATGTATCGCTTCACACTGCTCTGTGTTAAATTTCATCTGCCATGTGTCTGCCCATTTCACCAGTCTGTCTATATCCTCCTAAAGTCTGATACTATCCTCCATATTGTTTAGTACATTTCTGAGTTTCGTGTCATCTGCAAACTGTGAAATTAGACTCTCTGTACCCAAATCCAGGTCATTTGTATCTAAAAGAGCAGTGGTCCTAATACTAACCCCTGGGGAACACCATTGAATGCTTCCCTTCAGTATGAAAAACAAACGTTCACCACAACTCTCTGCCTTCTGTCTCTTAGCCAATTCTGTATCCATGCTGCCACTGTCCCTTGAATCCCTTGGGCTTTAATTTTGCTAACAAGTCTAATATGTGGTACTTTATCAAATGCCTTTTGAAAGTCAATATACACAACATCAACCCTCATCAACCCTCTCTGTTACTTTGTCAAAGAACTCAATCAAGTTGGCCAAACATGACTTTCGTTTAACAAATCCATGCTGACTTTCATTTATCAGCCCATACTTTGCCAAGTACCAATTAACTTTGTCCCAGATTATTGTCTCTAAAAGTTCCCCCATCATCGACATTAGGTTGACTGGCCTGTAATTGCTGAGTTTATTCCTTTCCCCTTGTTGAAAAAAGGCAATACATTTGCAATCCTCCAGTCCTCCGGCACTGTCCCCATATCGAAGGAGGGTTGGAAGATCATAGTTCACAGATCTCATGCAACAGATGTGTTTGAAACCTATTAAGGCCTCAGAAATATAGATGTGTCCTTACCTCATAATGTGTTCTGCATATATGATCATCACGACCATCTGCCCAGAACCCATATGAAATGGACGGTAAAAGGCAGGCTCACCAGTAAGGAGGAGGGCGGGGGTATAGGACTTCTTGTTAGTTCAAGGAAGAAGTTCATTGTGAACAATCAGGACTTTAAAGGTACCTCAATGACCTGTACTTTCTTTGAAAATATTTTGCTAGTAACTGCGTTCACCATTGAAACCGCTCTCGGTTTTCAACTCACTGATGCAGATTGCGGTCGCTTTGTATCTGTAAGCGTGTAGTTTGGTATGGGGCGCTTTCAATTTCTGATATCTCACGAAACACCGGGAAAAATAAATGCAGAATCAAACTTCCCCTGTAAGTGATGAATTGAAGGGAAAGGAGTTTCAAGCACAAAGAATAGTGGAGACCCCACAGACTGGGAGAGATATAAAGAGCAGCAAGGGGACACAAAGAAAGTAGTAAGGGTTTTAAAAACGCAATATGAGAAAAAAACTTGCAAGGTTTATCAAGGATAACACTAAAAATATTTACAAGTATATTAAGAGAAAGAGGGTGGTTAAGGGTAATGTGGGCCCCTTAAAGACAGATGCAGGCGATATTGTAATTGAAAATAAGGAAATGGCAGTCATGCTAAATAATTACTTTGCATCATAAACCAGTAAAAGCTAACTTAGTATAAATAATATCCACAGGCACTCCTTATTTTCTCCATTACCTTTTGTTTACTCAGATTAAATCTAGTAAGTCCCTCCCCTTGGAGTATTAAAGATTGAGGGGTGGTCTGAGCGAGGTGTTTAACATGTTTAAATGATTAGATAGAATATTTGGAGAGAACCAATTTCCTCTGGGGAATCAAGAACAAGCGGGACACAACCTTAAAATTTGAACCACGCCATTCAGGTTCGAAATGAGGAAGCACTTTTATAAACAAAGTCAGGAGAAGTCTGGAAATTTCTCCCTCAAAAGGCTGTGGATGCTGAGGGTCAATTGAAGCTTTCAAGACTGAGATTGATAGATTTTTGTTGGGTGAGGGGATCGTGGGAGAGGGAGCAAAGGCGGATAAATGGATTTGAGGCACAGATCATCGATGATCTAATTGAATGGCGGAACAGGTTCAAGGGGTTGAATGGCCTCCTCCTGTTCCCAATGGAAATGTTGAGAATAAGCTTGGTTGAGGCTGTGACGCCTGGGTCAACCCGTGTCCAAACAAGGCAGGCCACATTTGGGAGTTTCATAAATTTGAAATGAACATTTTTCTTTTTTGACTTGTGGAACTTCGATCAATTGAAGAGTTATGAAAGAGAATCAATGCAGTTATTCTAACTTCTGGCTGACGATTAAAGCAGTGGTTTCCGTAGTGTAGCGGTTATCACGTTTGCATCACACGCGAAAGGTCCCCGGTTCGATCCCGGGCGGAAACATTATGTTCAGGTACTTTTTTTCTGTGTTATGGTCTGTCTTGTTCAATTTAACACAAATTCGTGGCCTCACGAGCACTGAACATTTTAAACAGAGCCCTTAAAAATACAGTATGTAAAATGAGAAGGGATAAAAAGTTCATCGCATGCGAAGCACAAAGGAAATTATTGAAGTTCCCTCAATAGCCTCTCATTCTGCCAAATAAAGTTATCGGTTAATTAATGGTGAATAAAACAATGATTATTTCCTTTTCCTCCCACAGAGTTTGAGTAAATTCATGCAATTAATATAACAAGTGTTCAAAAGTTGCCTCTCAAACCTGGAACCGAACCCAGCGCAACTGAGAGCGCCGAATCTTAACCACGAAGGGCGGCAAGTTTGGTGACAAGCTGCCTTGCTCCCCATCGCTATGGAGGCGAGACAACACGGCCCGAGCCAAACCTCCCCATCCGCGAAGCACAGGCTCAGGAAAACCCGGGGAGATGGCATCCCGCTCACCGAGCCTTTCCAGCAGCATTTATCTGACCAAGCACTGTCGTGAGTGAGACTTTTTTCGGGGGTCTCAGTGTGGAAAGGGTGGAGAATGAAGTAACCACTGTTAAGTCAGCATGGCCGAGTGGTTTAAGGTGCTGCGTTTAATTCACCACCTTCTCTGGAAGCGTGGATTCAAGCCTCTTTTGTTACTTTGACTCCAATTTCATTTTTCCCTTGAGCTGCAGTTGATCTTTCGGCCCAGTTGATTTGTTCTTCCCGCAATGCCCAACCCGGTCGCCGGGTTTTGACGCCCATCGGCTCATCCCGAAACCAAGCTGTAAACGAAAATATGCTGGAAACACAAGGCGGTCATTCAACAAATATGGAAAGAACAGACACATGGGGAAATGTACGATGTGAACATCGGAACAGGAGCAGGCTATTCAGCTCCTCAAGCCAGTTTCACCATTTAATAAGATCATGGTTGATCTGTGATCGAACTCCATGCACCTGCCTTCAGCCCATATCCCTTAATACCTTTGGTTGGCAAAAAGCTATCGATCTCAGATTTAAAATTAGCAATTGAGCTAGTATCAATCACCGTTTGCGGAAGAGAGTTCCAAATTTCTACCACCCTTTGAGTGTCGAATTGTTTTCGAATCTCACTCCTGAAAGGTCTGGCTATAATTTTTAGACTGTGCCCCCGAGTCCTAGAATCCCCAACCAGCAGAAATAGTTTCTCTCCATCCAGAAAATGTCAATGATACCACAGTCAATGAAAGGTGCAGTTCAAGAAGGCGTCTCACCAGCACCTTCTCAAGAGCAATTAGGGATGGGCAATAAATGTTGACCTTGCCATTGACACCAACATCCCATGAATGAATACAGAAAAATTCGCCTTCATGGCCGAGTAGCCGTAATTTCCTGCTGCTAAACCACTGGAAGAATGAAACCATCGGCTTCAGTCCTTTGAACGAACTGTGTGCTCTTGCCGTCGAGCTGAATCCCCACTTGGTCCTCTGCCCCGAATATCCACTGCATCAGAGAATCCTCCATAACATAGAATCATAGCAGGAAACATCACAGAGGGAGGCCATTCGGCCCATCGTGCCTGTGCCAACTCTTTGAAAGAGCTATCCAATTAAACCCACTCCCCTTCCCTTTCCCCATAGCCCTGCAAAAATTCCCCCTTCAAGTATTTATCCAGTTTCGCTTTGAACGTTATTATTGAGTCTGTTTCCACCACCATTTCGCGCAGTGCATTCCAGATCATAACAACTCGCTGCGTAAAAAAACTCTCCTGATCTCACCTCTGTTGTAAATTACCTTAAATCTGTGACCTCTGGTTACCATCCTTTCTGACAATGGAAATAGTTTCTCCTTATTTATTCTATCAAAACCGTTCATGATTTTGGACCCCTCTGTTAAACCTCACCTTAACCGTCTCTGCTCTGAGGAGAACACCACCAGCTGCTCCAGTCTCTGCACCTCACTGAAGTGAATCATCCCTGGCACCAATCTAGTAAATCACCTCTGCACGCTCTCCAAGGCCTTGACATCCTTCCTAAAGTGTGGTGGGCAGAATTGTGTTGTGGCCAGCTGGCTCCTAACCAGTGATTTATAAAGGTTTAGCATAAGTTCCTTGCTTTTGTACTCTATTCCTCTATTTAAAAAGTCAACGGCTCCGAATACTTTTTTTTACAATCTGTTCAAATTGTCCTGCCACCTTCAAAGATTTGTGTACGTTCACTCCCACGTCTCTCTGTTCCTGCACCCACTTTAAAATTGTACCATTTAGTTGAAAGAGCTGGCACAGGCACGATGGGCCGAATGGCCTCCAGTGATTCTAAAATTCTATGTTTTTGATTACATCTCTGTGAAGTGCTTTGGAACATCCCCCAGAAGTGGGACTGAGCAGTTCACTTTCTCCCTTCACACTTCCATCTGACCTGGGCTGGACGAAGTAGATGTTTTCGTGGTGTAATGGTTATCATGTTGGCCTCACACGCGAAAAATCCCCGGGTCAGAAACAATTTGCTGGAACTTGCTCCTCACAAACTTCCAGGCGCGAGCTTTCTCTCGTATTAATTGAGCAGCAATCCTTTCACATTTAACAACGGCTGCACCAGATTCCTGGTCTCATCACCACTGAAAGCTTTGAAGCAGACTCCTAAAATAAAGTGCGTAAAATGAGAAGGGATCAAAGTCAGAAAAGTTAGCGCAGATTCGACAGTCATTCGGCAAACTTGTAAGAATGTCGTTCGGTGCGAAACAGAAAATTGGGAGTTTATTAATTGTAACTAAAATAATCATTCGGCGTATCAGGGACTTGAATTATTTTGTGCAATTAAATGAACTGCTTTGTGAAAACAAATTCCCTGACCGGGAATTGAACCCGGGCCGTGCCGATGAAAGCGCCGAATCCTTACCACGAGGGAACGTTGCAATAGAAATTTGGCATAGTCATAAATATTTGGGCAGCAGCTGTGTTAGATTAAAATTCTCTTTATGATTTGTGAGATGCAAATGTATTTCATGACTGCTGCTTACAAATGTATTTACATGTAAATCTATTATTTATTCATTTATTGGGGTGTATATATTGTAAATGTATTTTCTGGATATTTATTTCTCAATATCTTATTTTTCAATTTCACACAAGTAAATAACACAGATACACACAGGTATAACGATAACCACCACGATGCAACATGCATATTTATAACAAGATATATCATATTGTAAAAATAATCAAAATAAATTTATAAATGGCACACATGACATAAACACTCACTTGAAAGGAAGCATGACATCCATTTATACACATCCATAGATTGTATTTTCACACCGTCCTGTTAATAGTCCTGAACAAAATCCACACACCGAAAGTCTCAGTGTTTATTCAGGTGCTGCCCGTCCTGTTATGCATTTTGAGCAGTTCTTTTCCTGTGATGTGATGATTCTGGGTGCCGGGTGTGTGTAATTGGATTTGCTGCAGTCATGCTGCCGCTGACAGGTGAAGGCTGCTTCTGAGGCTGCCTGACACCCGGTGGGAGTGGGCGGGGATTTGGTCATCTGAAATAAATGAAACGGTGTATGAGATAATTTCATAAAGATAAACATCCACCTCTCTGTCATCAGAACTCGTGGCGCAACGGTATCGCGTCTGACTCCAAATCAGAAGGCTGCGTATTTAAATCACGTCTGGATCAGAGATGCTTTGAGCGCTGGGAGGAGTCTGAATAATTGCGGAATTCAAACTGCGTGCCCTTTTTCACAATAAACAAAATCCTGATCTGAATTCTGGCTTGCTCGTTCCCCAGTGTCAGCGAGAGAAGCGTCTGATTCCCTCATTTATTAATTGTAAGAAACATACACAAACACACTGATTAATCAAAATCAGCCTGCAGCTCCACACGCACAGAGATAAACACAGGCCGTATCGGGAGACACCGGGAAACAGACGAGAGAAATAGACAAAACGGTTTCTCAGAGAATTGCCTGTTCCTCCACGGTCGAATGAAAGGGCTTTTGCTGTTCGGTTTCGTTCCACACCTTGGAATTCAGGAGAATCTGGTACTTGGTTTGTGGGATAAGGCACGGCCGCGATGGCCCGAATGGCCTGACTCTGAGCTGTCTCCTTCCACGATTATAAACTCAGCCCCTTGGGCGGAGCTCGCAGCCGCCTCGCTGCAACAACAGAACAAATGGAGACGCTCCACTGGCTCGGCCACCTCATTGGGTAGAGCATGAGACTCTCAATTTCGAGTTCGTGGGTTTAAGCTCCACGTTGGGTGAATTCTGTTTTGAACATTTCCGCTGCTTTCACGTGTGAACCCTCCGCTTGCTTGACTGTCAGTGCAAGAGACGAGTCTGTCAGTGCCGCGTCGTGTGCAATGGTCAAAACTTGAAAAGGAGCAAGAAGGTGTTTGGGGTTCAGATCCACAAACCTCTCTGATGAGCCTGAGATTTTGTCAGAGGTTGCTGCCTCACCGACATCTCTTGCCCTCTTACGAGGCACTTGCTCCGGTTTCAATTTAAAAACTGGCTGAGTTGGTGATCGGGTGTCGGAGACCAGGTTGGTCATCTCAGTTGGAGACTCAGCGGCCCCGGGTAACACAGAGAAACAAAAAAAATCAGTCCGGGACCCGCCCCAATCTGCGGATGTGGAAGAAAACAAGGGAAAGGGGGTGCGAACAAAGGTGGCCGCAGTCACAGAATCAGAATGGCTACCTCCTGGGAGGAGGGAGAACGGTTAACGTGGAAAAGGATCCGGACGAGAATGATCTGATTCATAAGGTGAGGGGAGTGAAATTAGGGAACTCCTTCAGAACGTTAATTACTTGAAAACGAAGATTTTTTCCTGTGAGGTTTTTGATGAGTGAAATGTTTGTAAAAAGGCATTCGTGTAGAAGGATTGAGAGCTTTTCGGACTAGAGGAGAAATTAGGAGATTTTGTTTCACACAGAGGGTTGTTACGATCTGGTAGCCACTCCCTGAAAGGGTGCGAAGCATCTTTCATGTGAACTTTCAAAAGACATTTGGACAGGTGCTTGAAGAGGACTGATTTGCTCGGTTACGGGGAAAAGGCTGGGTTTTTTGGACAAAATTGAATTGGTCTTTCAAAGAGTCGGCAGGGCAACACGGTCGAATGGCCTCATTCTGTGCTGTAATATTCGATGATTCTAATGCATGATTTTAGTGTGGGACAGGAGAGATGTCGTTTAAAGAGAGGTACTGTCCCAATCAGAGCAGAGAGAGCTGAATGGTCAGTTCCTCTCTGTTACCAGCGGTTGTTTGTGTGGTGGTGGTTCCCAGTTCGCTTTACACGGGAATGGCCTTGCTTTCAATCCTGGGCGGACAATCTTGCAATTGCCGTTTACATTCTATATTAATGACTTAGATGAGGGGACCGAGTGAAACGTATCTAAGTTTGCTGATGATACAAAGGTAGGTTGGAAAGTAAGCCGTGAGGAGGACGCAAAGGGAGGTAGAGAGGTTAAGTGATTGGGTCAGAAGGCGGCAGTTGGAGTATAAGGTGCGGAAATGTGAAATTGTCCACTTTGGTAGGAAGAATAGATCAGCAGAATATTTTTTAAAAGGTGAGAGTGCAATAAATGTTGGTATTCAGAGGGAGTTGGGTGTACTTGTGAACGAATCACAGAAAGTTAACACGCAGGTACAGCAAGCAATTAGGAAGAAAAATGGTAAGTTGGCCTTCATTGCAAGGAGGTTGGAGTACAAGAGTAAGGAAGTCTTGCTGCAATTAAATAGTGCTTTGGTGAGAACACACCTGGAGTACTTTGATGTAGTTTACATGGATTTTAGCAAGGCTTTTGACAAGGGCCCACATGGTAGACTGGTGAAAAACGATGTTATTGCACTCGAGAGGGTACAGAGGAGATTTACGAGGAGGTTGCCAGGGCTGGAGAATTTTGTCTGTGAGGAAAGATTGGACAGGGTGGGGTTGTTTTCTATGGAACAGAGGAGGCTGAGGGGTGATTTAATGAGGTGTACAAAATTATGAGGGTCCGAGATAGAGTGGGAAGGAAGGACATAGTTACCTTAGCAGAGAGGTCAATAACAAGGGGGCATCGGTTTAAAGTGATTGATAGAAGGATTAGAGGGGAGCGGAGGAGCAATTTTTTTCAACCGGAGGTTGGTGGGTGTCTGGAACTCACTGCCTGAAAGGCTGGTAGAGGCAGAATCCCTCGTTACATTTAAAACATATTTGGTTGTGCACCTGAATTGCCGTAACCGACAGGTCGAGGGACCAAGTGCTGGAAAGTGGGATTTGGCTGGGTGGCTCACTTTCGGCCGACGCGAAGGCGTTGGGCCGAATGGCCTCCTTCTGTGCCGTAAATTTGCTTTGATTCTACAAAATTGGCACTTGTTTTTTGTGAGAGCAAATTCACTGAACGGGAGCCGAATCCGGGTCGCGGCGGTGAGAGCATCCACCAGGGAAGGCATGCAAGATTTCTGAACACATCTGAGATCGATTGTATTCGGTGCAAATAATATTTCTGGTTTCGTAACTCTGTTAGTTGCAAATGTATTTACATGTATCTGTATTATGTATTTATTTATTGGGGTGTTGATATTGTAAAGCTACTTTTGGCGCTGATAAGAGTCCGTATAATTCCGCAATTCATGCTTTATTTGCGTTTTCACAAGAACAAGTCTGTCTCACTGGTTCCCCAGTGTCAGGGAGGGAAGCGTATGATGCCCTCTTTTATTTAATGTTATAAACAGAAGACAAACACTCGTATTCGTTCAAAATCAACCTTCAGGTGGACACACACACAGAGATAAACATAACGAAAGATGCAGACGTTATGTTAGGATTGCTGCACATGGTCACCCAGAGACGAGTTTACTGCAATGACAGACATGAATGGCTCTGTTGGTCAGGCTCAACTAACTCAATTGGTAGAACCTATGACTCTTAACCTCACCGTTGTGGGTTCAAACCCCACAGATTCTGTATTAAACTTTTTTGTTGCTTTCAGGGGTGAATCCCACCTCTGACTCCCACCAGACCCGTGCAGTGTCAACCCGCACGTTGTGGCCGCGCCCGGGCTGATTTCTCTCTGTCTCACTGGGGACCGCTGAGTCTGCTGTACCGTGATCACCAACTCAGCCAGTTTGGAAATTTAAACCTGAACATGTGCCTCGCAAAGGGCAAGAGAAGGAGGGAAGGCTGCAACCTCTGACAAAATCTCATTCCCATCAGAGAGGTTTGAGTATCTGTACCCCCAACACTTTCTGCACCTTTTAAAAGTCTTGAAATTCACTGTGCAGGACGCGGCAGCGAAAGGCAGGTCTCTTGCACCAACAGTGATGCGCAGGGTCGTTTTCACTCGTAAACCAGCTCCTGTGATATTGCGATATTGTCCTGGACTCCCTCACCAGCTTATCTATCGACCTTTAAAAATCCTAATAAAGCCTTCTATATTCCAGGGAATTCAAGTATGTAACCGCTCCTCATAATTTAACCCTTCGATCCCTGCCAACATTCTGGTAAATCTGGGCTGCGGTCCTTCCGAGGTCAATATATCATTTCACAGTAAAAGGGAATAAAACTTGAAATGAGCGTCATGAAGATCAGTTTTCTCTCACTCAAAGTTAACTGTTTACCAAAGTAAAACATAAATATTCCTCTAAAAAAAACAACAAATAGTCAATAATGAAACATTGTGGATGAATAATGAGATAAGGGTAAAATTGAAATTAAACAAAGGCATATTCTCTCTGCCTCCCTCTCGTTCTCACTCATTCAGTCACTCGCACACTCACGAACACGCTAATTCACTTACTCTATCCATCCCTCATTCCCTCCTTCCCTCAATCCCTCCCTCCCTCACTCACTCACACACTCACTCCCTCCCTCAATCCCTCCACCGTAAATGATTGAGAAAGACATAAGTAAGACAAAGATCAAATTAATAGATTGGAAACAAGCTATTTTTGAGGAGTTGAGATTGGAATCTGGGAAGGTGAACTTGGAAAAAATCTTGACAAAGAAGTTGAACAGGTTTTGTGAAAAATTGAAACGGTGATCAATAGAGTTCAAGAGAAATATATTCCTCTAAAAAAACAACAAATAGTCAAAAATGAAACATTGTGGATGAAAGAGGAGATAAGGGTAAAATTGAAATTAAACCAAGGCATATTCTAACTACATGGACAATTAAGGAAAGGATGATAATGGGGAAAATGAAGACGTTAGGAAGGATGTCAAAAATCAATCAGGAAAGCATAAAGGAAATACAAAATTAAATTATCAAGAAATCATCAATTATTCCACAGAAACATCAATAACATCAGGATAGGGATAGGTCCAACAAGGGAGACACAAGATACACTCACAGGTAATGACAGTGAAATAGCTGGAATATTGAATAGTTCCTTTGCCTCAGTATTTATCAGGGAGAATATACATGCTTAACATAACTTCTCCGCTTTTCAATTCTATCCCCCTGGAAATGAACCCCAGTGCTTGGTTTGTTTATTTATGCCTTCACACTTTTAGTGATTTCTGTATCTGTAGTCCGAGATCCTTGGTGAAACCACACTTGGAGCACCGTGAACACTTCTGGTCTCCCTATTATAAAAAGGATATCGAGGAATTGGCGAAGGTGCAAAAAATGATGATGCCAGAACTGAAAGATAATACCTTTCAGGATAGATTTAACAGGCTTATGGCTAACATGATAGAGGTCTTTGGATAATGGAAGGGTTTGATTGGGTAGACGTTGAGAAAATATTTCCATTCGTATGGGACTCTAAAATTATCGGTTATCAATATAAGATAGCCACTAACAAATCCAATAGAGAATTCATGGGAAACTTCTTTACCAAAGAGTTGCAAGAATGTGGAACTCGCTCCCTTAAGGAGCAGTTGAGGCAAATAACATCGATACATGAAATGGCAAACTTGATAAACACACGCGGGCGAAAGGAATAGAAGAGTGTGCGGATGGGGATAAGTGAAGTAGGGAGGGAGGAGTCCAGTGTGAAGCAGAAAGGCTGGCACAGACCCGTTGGTCAAATGGCTTGGATCTGTGCGGCAAACTCAATAAAAACAACGACAGATTTTCTGACACCTCAAAAGCAGCACTGATAATGTGCAAGGGAGCGCCTGGATTCGAATCAGAGACCTCTTGATCTGCAGTCAAATGCTCTGCCACTGAGCTACACCCCCACATCGGTTACTCATTCTTGCACGCACAATGTAATGGAGCTCAGCAGCTGGCAGTCACCAATGTTGATATTGCCAACATGAAAAGAAGCTTCATGAGTTATTCTGGGAGACAAATAATTACGGCAATCAGAAACGTTTCATGACTGGAGTGAGTCACATTATTTTGTACAGATGCGATGCACAACCCAACTTGGAACGCCTTGTCTCTCGGCTTTAGAGAACACATCTTTACTACAGAACGCGGAACTCGAAGCACCAGCCAAACAACATCAGAATTTCAAATTGAGGTCTTCAGCTGCTTTACAAATGCTCTGTCACTGTGCTCTGCCCCTAGCTCTTTAGATATTTGCAGTCAACAAATGCAGTGCCAAGTACAATGCGTGGTTTTCCAAGATCATGCCGTCAGTGCCATATATGTAAGTATACAGAATATAATAAAGATGCATCCAGCAGGCATTCGGCACGTGTGGCAGGAGGAGCCAGTGTGTGAAGCAACTGTGGTTAGGAGGCAATGCTGGATCTGGTTCCAGGGAATGAGATCGTTAATGTGGAGCAGGTGTCCTTTTTGGGGAGCATTTAGGGA
The DNA here is from genome assembly GCF_035084215.1 of Heptranchias perlo. Taxonomy (NCBI): domain Eukaryota; kingdom Metazoa; phylum Chordata; class Chondrichthyes; order Hexanchiformes; family Hexanchidae; genus Heptranchias; species Heptranchias perlo. The sequence goes on along the minus strand of NW_027139453.1, from coordinate 7,807,033 downwards.
ACAGCGAACAGAGTATCATAAGGTTTAGAATAGCAATGGAAAAGGAGAAGGAGTAATCTCGAATAAAAATACTTAATTGGAAGACGGTCAATTACAGTGGGTTGAGAACTGATCCGGCCCTGGTAAAATGGAATCAAAACTGTAATCGAGCAAAGGGCTGCTTTTGAACAGGAGATTGTTCGGGTAAAGTCTGTGTACATTCACACAAGAGGAAAAGGTAGGGCAACTAAAGCCAGAGTTCTCTGGATGACGAAGGAGATAGAGAATAAAATGAAGTAGAGGAAGTGGCCGTATGGCAGATGTCAGGTTCATAATACAAGTGAGAACCAGGATGAGAATGGAAAGTTCAGAGGTGAAGTGAAAAAGGAAACCACACTTGAAGTAACGTGAACAATTCTAGCCTCCAGATTATAAGAAGAATAAAGAGGAATTGGCAAAGCTGAAAAAAAATCACAAGGAGAATAATAGAACTCGGAGCATATACTTCTCAGGAGGACTAAACAGGTTGGAGCTCTTTTCTCCAGAAAAGGGAAGACTGAGGGGTGACCTGATAGTGTGGTGCATAAATACCGGAATTGACCAATCGAGATAGCTAACCTGTTTCTCTGCTGAAGCTTCAATGAAAACAACAATCCTGCACAAAATCATTTAGAAAGAAGAGGGAGTATCGGGATTTAAACCAGCGATCGCTTGATTTACAATTAAACACTGCAATTAAGCAAAGCACCCACTGATATCGTCCACAGACAAGGTAATGCAACGGAATTCATTACCTGGCAGTCATCACTGTTGAAAGAACGAATCTGAAAAGAAGCTTTACAGTTATTTTGGGAGACAAATAATTACAGCAATCAGAAATGATTCATGAACGGAGTGAGTCACACTATTGTGTACAGATGCGATGCACAACCCAACATGGAAAGCCTTGTCACTAAACTTCAGTGAACACATCCTTACCACAGAACGCGGAACTGGAAGCACCAGACAAACGACACCTGAATTTCAACCAGATGTTTCTCCAACAGCTGTCAAGTGCTCTCTCACTGTGCTCTGCCCCTGGCTCACACAATCATGCTATCAGTGCCATATATGTAAGTGCACAGAATATCGCATCAGTGTAATAAATAAGTACCCAGCAGGTATTAGGCATGTGTGGACAGTAGGAGATCGTGTGTGAAGCGACTGTAACATGTGTTAAGTCAAAATATTCAGTTACAGGTTACGGAACAGAAGTTGGTTTATCAAATGGAAAAGTGTCTTAATTGCAGAATTCACATCGTAACCATGAAATAAGAGGCTGTGAATGTCCAAAGTGGACAATGCTCAAAAACCTCTATTTGGCCCTCCGGATCCGAGTAGAAATTGCTGGCCACAGGCTTGTGGCCGTGTTTCTTAATCATTGTTTTAAATCTTGCCGCGAGTGCCTGGCTATTCTCCTACACTTACTTCTCTTATCTCCAACGTTTCATTTTCCATTATTGGATCAAGCAGCGATTCCTCTCTTGCCTACCTTTCTCCCTTTTATCATTACATCGTTCCTGCCTGCTCCATCTGTCGCCCTCTCGCTCTCACTCATTAATTCACTCAAACGCTCACTCACTCACTCACTCACTCCCTCCCTCCCTCGCTCACTTCCTCCCTCCCTCACTCACTCACACACTCCCTCCCTCCCTCAATCCCTCCGCAGTAAAAGATTGAGAAAGCCTTAAGTAAGGCAAAGAACAAAGTAATTGATTGGAAACAAACTAATTTTGAGGGGTTAAAAATGGAACTGGGGAAGGTGAAAAAAATGACAAAGAGATAGAACAGGAGTGGGAAATATTTAAAAGGGTGATAAATCTCTCTCTGGCACTCCCTCGGAGTCGAGAATGGAAGGGTCTGATGAACGAGGGAGGAAGGGGGCCCGTGTGGAGAATGGACGCTGGCATTGAGCAAGTGGGCCAAATGGCCGACTGTGGACTCAATGCAAATAACAATCTTGCAGCTGCAGGAACAGACTGACTGCATGACTTCCGACAGGGAACATTTAAAAGATAAAGGGGGCGCTTGGATTTGAACCAAAGACCTCTTGATCTGCAGTCAAATGCTCTACCACTGAGCTACACCACCACATCTGCACGAAATTCTCGCACACACAAGGCAATGGAGCTTATTACTTGGCCATCATCAACATTGACAGCACCATTCTGAAAAGAACCTTTATGAGTTATTCTGATAGGCAAGAATATGACTCCACCTCCAGAGCATGACCCGTCGCTTAGAATCTAACTATAACCTCCAAGCCTGCCTCCGCCCTCAGAATCTGACACGGCCCTCTGTGTCGGACCCCCTCCCCTAGCCTTTGACCTCTGCCCCAGAGTCTGACACTTTCCCCAGTGTCTGACCCTACCTTCAGAGTCGGACAACTCCCCCAGAGTCTGAACCTTGCCCCAGAATCTGACACCTCCCCCAGAGTCTGACCCAGGTTCTATATGTATAAATGCGTAGGCTTCAAGGAGCTCCTGAACATTTACCTGACGAAGGAGGAAGTCTCCGAAAGCTTGTGAATTTAAAATAAAATTGCTGGACTATAACTTGGTGTTGTAAAATTGTTTACAATTGTCAACCCCAGTCCATCACCGGCATCTCCACATCACAGAGTCTGACCCGACACCAAGAGTCTGACCGCTGTCCCAGAGCCTGACTCCTCCCCCAATGACTGACTCCTCCCTAAGCGCCGGACATCTCCACGGCGTCTGAATCCTCCCTCAGAGCCTTACTCCTCCCTTAGAGTCCAATTCCTCCCCAGAGCCTTATTCCTCCCTCGGAGTCTGACCCCTCCCCAGAGTCTGACTGTTCCCCCAGAGCCCGATTCCCCCTCCAGAGACTGACTCCTCCCCCAGAGCCTGACTCCTCCCCAGAGCCTTACTCCTGCCTCAGAGCCAGAGCCCTCCCCAGAATCTGACTCCTCCATCAGGGCCTTACTCTTATGAGGATATATTAGGTTGACTCGGCCTGTATTCACTCGAGGTCAGAAGAATGAAAGGGGATCTCATTGAAACAAAAAAATTCTGACAAGACTGGATACAGGGAGGATATTTCCTCTGGCTGGGGCGTCCAGAACGAGGGGTCACAGGATACGGGGTAGGACATTTAGGACTGAGATGAGGAGAAATTTCTTCACTCAGAGGGTGGTGAACCTGTGGAATTCTCTACCACAGAAGGCTGTGGAGGCGAAATCACTGAATATATTGAAGAATGAGAGAGATAGATTTCTAGACACTGAAGGCATCAAGGGATATGTGGAGAGAGCGGGAATATGGTATTGAGATAGAGGATCATCCTTGGTCATATTTAATGGCAGAGCAGGCTCGAAGGGCCGAATATGCTCCTATTTTCTATGTTTCTTCGCCGGAGCAGCAGACGAGGGAGAAAGGAACGGAAGGGGAGGGAGATCGGGTGAGATGAAGTCTGGTGGCAGGATGCTTCCGTGCAGCATCAAAGATGGCAAAAACCAAACGAGTCGGCCTGTTTCCCTGCTGTCGACTCGATGCAAACAACAATTTTACTGCTGCAGCGAAGGCAGACTGAGTGCACGATTCCCAAGGTAAAAACTTCAGCGTGCAAGGAGGCGTTTGGATTTGAACCAAAGCTCTTGTAATCAGTAGTTGTATGCTTTAACACTGAGCCACACCTTGATATCTGTGATGATTTCTTGCACATCCAAACTGATGAAGCTTCTTTTCAGGTTGGTTCTGTTAACATTGCTGACTGACAGGTACTGAGCTCCGTTACGTTTTGTGTGCACGAAATCATCACAGATGTGGGGGTGAAGCTCAGTGGTCGAGCATTTAACTACAAATTATGATGTTGTTGGTTCAAGTCCAGATATCCGCTCTCCCTTTTTTAACTGCATCCTGTTGGGAGTCATTCCGTCGGTCGACCTTCCCTGCAGCTGCAGGTTTGTTGTTTATGTTGAGTAAAATTGAGTCGACAGCAGAGAAACAGGCCACTCGGCTCAACTGGTCGATGCTGGCATTGATGCTCCACAAGAGCCTCCTCCCTCCCTACTTCATCTGACCCTATCATCATATCCTTCTTTCCTTTCTCCCCCATATGTTAATCCAGCTTCCACTCGAATGCATCTACACTATTCCCCTCAACTATTCCTTGTGGTAGCGAGTTGCACATTCTCACCGCACGCTGCGAAAATAAGTTTCTCCCGAATTCCCCATTGGATTTATCAGTGACGATCTTATATTGATGACCTATGGTATTGGACTCCCCAACAAGTGGAATCATTTTCTCTGTGTCTAAAATGTTCATAAGCTTAAAGACCTCTATCAGGTCACCCCTAAGCCTTCTCTTTTCTCGAGAAAGGAGCCCCAGCCTGTTCAATCTTTCCTGATAGATGTCTCATCTCAGTTCTGGTATCATCCTCGTAAATCTTTTATGCACCTTCTCCAATGCCTCGATATCCTTTTTACAATATTGTGTAATTTTATTATTTTATGTATTGTGTGCAGATGGGGATGGGCAACCCAATGGTGTTTCAATATTGACTCGTTTGGTTTTTGAGGAATATATTTCTCCTAAATTCTATTGATCTCCGTTTTGACTATTTGCCTCTGCTGTTCTATCTCTTTGTCTGTCCAAATGTTTTACAGTTTATTTAACGTAGTTCCAATCTCATCCGCTGAAAATTAACTTTGTTCCAATCTATTACTTTGTCTTACTAATGACTTTCTCAATCTCTTCGGGTAGAGGGATTGTGGCAGTGAGTGAGTGAATGAGTTAATGTGTGAATGAGTGAGTGTTTGAGTGATTGAGTGCACGAGGGAGGCAGGGAGAGCAGGCTGAAGCGATGAAATGATAAAACAGAGACAGGCAGACAAGAGATGAATCACTGCTGCATCTAGTAATGGGAAGTGAAACGGAGGAGATTAGAAATGTCAGTTTCGGGGAACATCTAGGCAATAGCGATCATAACATAACAAAGTTTAGATTAATGATTGAGAAAGACGGCCACAAGCCTGTCGCCACCAAATTTTGCCTCCATCTGACGGACAAAATGAGACTTTTCAGCATTTTCCACTTTCTTTTCCTGGAGGATTCACACTTTGGACACTCACAGCCTCTCATTTCATGGCCAGGTTGTAAATTCTGCATGTTACACACTTTTCCATTCATTAAGGCCCACTTCTGTTCCGCAACCTGCAAACGAATGTATTGACTTAAAACAATTTACAATCACTTAACACACCATCTCCTCCCGTCCACACTTGCCTATTGCCTGCTGGACGATTATTTATTACATTGATACGATATTCAGTAAACTTCCATATATGTCACAGAGAGCATGATATTGTGAAACTGCACATTGAACCTGGTGTTTCTTGTGTTGACTGCGACGATCCTAAGAGCTGGGGCAGAGCAGAGTAAGATTGCATTTGACTGCAGCTGCAGAAAACTCTGGTTCGAATTCAGTTGTCGTTTGCCTGGTGCTTCGAGTTCCGCGTTCCGTGGTATGATGTGTTCACTGAAGCTTAGTGAGGAGGAGGCTCTGCAAACATCCACATCCTCAATGATGGCGGAGTCCAGCACGTGAGTGCAAAAGACAAGGCTGAAGCGTTTGCAACCATCTTCATCCAGAAGAGCCGAGTGGATGATCCATCTCGGCCTCCTCCCGAAATCCCCACCAACACAGAAGCCAGTCTTCAGCCAATTCGATTCAGTCCACTTGATATCAAGAAACGACTGAGTGCACTGGATACAGAAAAGGCTATGGGCTCTGACAACATCCCAGCTGTGGTGCTGAAGTCTTGTGCTCCAGAACTAGCTGCCCCTCTAGCCAAGCTGTTCCAGTTAGGCTACAATACTGGCTACCCGACAATGTGGCAAATTGCCCAGGTATGTCCTGTCCACAAAAAGGAGGACAAATCCAATCCAGCCAATTACCGCCCCATCGGCCTACTCTCAATCATCAGCAAAGTGATGGAAGGTGTCGTCGACAGTGCAATCAAGCGGCACTTACTCACCAATAACCTGCTCACCGATGCTCAGTTTGGGTTCCGCCAGGACCATTCGGCTACAGACCTCATTACAGCCTTGGCGCAGACATGGTCAAAAGAGCTGAATTTCAGAGGTGAGGTGAGAGTGACTGCCCTTGACATCAAGGCAGCATTTGACCGAGTGTGGCACCAAGGAGCCCCAGTAAAATTGAAGTCAATGGGAGTCAGGGGGAAACTCTCCATTGGCTGGAGTCATACCTAGAACATAGGAAGATGGTAGTGGTTGTTGGAGGCTAATCATCTCAGCCCCAGGGCATTGCTGCAGGAGTTCCTCAGGGCAGTGTCCGAGGCCCAACCATCTTCAGCTGCTTCATCAATGATCTTGCCCCCATCATAAGGTCAGAAATGGGGATGTTCGCTGATGATTGCACAGTGTTCAGTTCCATTCGCAACCCCTCAAATAATGAAGCAGTCCGAGCCCGCATACAGCAAGACCTGGACAACATCGAGGCTTGGGCTCATAAGTGGCAAGTAACATTCGCGCCAGATAAGTGCCTGGCAATGACCATCTCCAACAAGAGAGAGTCTAACCACCTCGCCTTGACATTCAACGGCATTACCATCGCCGAATCACCCACCATCAACATCCTGGGCGACACCATTGAACAGAAACTGAACTGGACCAGCAATATAAATATGGTGGCTAGGAGAGCAGGTCAGAGGCTGCGTATTCTGCGGCGAGTGTCTCACCTCCTGACTCCCCAAAGCCTTTCCACCCTCTGCAAGGCACAAGTCAGGAGTGTGATGGAATACTCTCCACTTGCTTGGATGAGTGCAGCTCCAACAACACTCATGAAGCACGACACCATCCAAGATAAAGCAGCCCGCTTGATTGGCACCCCATCCACCACCCTAAACATTCACTCCCTTCACCATCGGCGCACAGTGGCTGCAGTGTGTACCATCCACAGGATGCACTGCAGCACCTCCCAAACCCACGACCTCGACCACCTAGAAGGACAAGAGCAGCAGGCACATGGGAAAAACACCACCTTCAAGTTCCCCTCCAAGTCTCACACCATCCTGACTTGGAAATATATCGCCGTTCCTTCATCGTCGCTGGGTCAACATCCTGGAACTCCCTTCCTAACAGCACAGTGGGAGAACCATCACCACACAGACTGCAGCGGTTCAAGAAGGCGGCTGACCAACTCCTTCTCAAGGGCAATTAGGGATGGGCAATAAATGCCGGCCTCGCCAGCGACGCCCACGTCCCATGAACGAATAAAAACAAAGTCACAAGGCTTTCCATGTTGGGCTGTGCATCGCACCTATGCACAATAGTGTGACTCACTCCATTCATGAAACATTTCTGATTGTCATCGTTATTTGTCTCCTCGAATAACTTCGGAAGCTTCTGTTCAGGTTGGTTGCATCAACATTGGTGACCGCCGGATACTGAGCTCCGTCACATTGTTTGTGCAAGAAATGGTCTTCGATTTAACGGGTGGGGTGGTGTACCTCAGTTGGCCGAGCATTTGATTGCAGATTAAGCGACCTTTCGTTCAAATCCAGTTTCCTCCTTTTAAATTCTTATCTCGGGAATCAGACATTCAGTCCGTTCTTCCCTGCAACAACAGGATTGATGTTTCTCTCGAGTCGACAGCAGGGAAACAGTCCACTCATCTCCTTTGGTCCATCCCGCTGTTGATGCTCCACATGAGTATCCTCCCTCCCCACTTCATCTCACCCTATCACATTCCCCTTACGTCCCTGTCCCCCATCCTGTGCTCATCCATCTTCCCCTTTCACCCATCTGTCCTGTTCACTCCGACTTCTCCTCCTGGTGGCGAGTTCCACATTCTCACCACACTGGTGACCATCTTCGAGCGATGATCTCTCGTTCTGGTCTTCCCCACATGATGGAAACATTTCCTCGCTCCCTGTCCACCTTATTTAAGCCATTATTTATTTTAAGGAAAGTGTTTATGATCTGGAATGCGCTGCCTGATCGGACAGTGGAGGCAGATTCAATGGCAGCTTTCAGAAAGGTAAATGGATAAACACTTGAAGGGATTAAAATTGCAGGGCTACGGGGAAAGAGCGGGGGAATGGGATTAACTGGATTGCCCGTACAAAGAGCCGGCATGGGCTCGATGGGCCAAATGGCTTCCTTCTGTGCTGTAACCAATCGATGATTCTATAATTCTACGTCTGCACAGTGACTGATCAAAGTCAAAGAAACTGAGGCATTGGGAGGAGTCAGACTCTGGAGGAAGATTCAGGCTCTGGGGGAGGAGTCAGTGTCTGGAGGAGGAGTCAGGCTCTGGGTGAGTTTTCAGGCTCTGGTGGAGGAGTTGGACTCCGTGGGTGGAGTCAGACTCTATGGAGGAGTTAGACTCTGGGGCAGGCGTCAGACTCTAGGAGCGGGGTCCGACTCTGGGGTCGTAGTCCAGTCTCTGGGTTAAGAGTCAGACGCCGAGTGCGGGGTCAGACTCTGAGGGATTGGTCAGGCAAAAGGGAATAGGAAGAGGTTTGCGACAAAAGGGAATAGGGAGAGGTTTGGAAGGATGACAAAAAACAATTAAGAAAGCGATGAGAAACTAGGAAATTAATTCTTAAGGAATATAAAAGGAAATAGTAAAATACTCTACATACACATCAATAACAAAAGTATACTTGCCAGATTATTAGGACCACTAGGGGAGACATAAGATCGGGTAAAGGGAGAGAAAATGTTTCCACTTGTGGGGAGTCCATTATTGAAGGTTATCACTATCAGATATTCACTAATAAATCCAATAAGGAATTCAGGAGAAACTTCCTTATCCAAAGGGTTGTAAGAATGTTGAAGTGGCTACCACATGGAATAGTTGAGTTAAATAACTTCGATGCATTTGAGGGGAAACTAGATTAGCACACGAAGAAGAAAGGAATGGAAGGGTCGATGTAGAGTTTCAGATGAACGAGTCTGGATGCTGGCATAGAACACTTAAGCCAAATGGCCTGCTGTAGAATCAATGCAACTCAACGTAAATAACAAACCTGCAGCTGCAGGAACAGACTTACTGCATGACACTATACAGAAAACATTTTAAATATAGAGGGGGCGCCTGAAGTTGAATCAAAGACCGCTTGATCGCCAGTCAAATGCTATATTACCGAGCTATACCCCCACACCTAGGCGGTTTTTTTGCACACACAAGGTAATGGAGCTCAGTACCTGGTCATCATCAATATTGATATCGCCATGCTGAAATGAAACGTCATCAGTTATTCTGGGAGACAAATAACTACGGCAATCAAAAATGTTTTATGAATGAAAAATGTCACACTATTGTGTACAGATGCGATGCACAACCCAACATGGAAAGCCTTGTCACTGAGCTTCAGTGAACACATCCTGACCACAGAACGTGGAACGAGAAGCACCAGACAAACGGAACCTGAATTTGAACCAGAGGTTTCTCCAGCTGCGGTTAAATGCTCTCTCACTGTTCTCTGTCCCAAGCTCTTTAGTTCGTTGCAGTCAACACAAGAAACACTAGATGCAATGGGCAGTTTCTCAGTGCCATATATGTAACTGTACAGAATATCGCATCAATGTAATAAATACGCATCCAGCAGGCATTAGGCACGTGTAGACAGGAGGAGATAGTGTGTGAAGTGAATGTAACATGTGTTAAGTCAAAATATTCAGTTAAAGGTTACGGAACAGAAGTGTATATTAATGAATGGAAAAGCGTGTAAAATGCAGAATTCATATCCTGGCCATGAAATAAGAAGCTGTGAGTGTCCAAAGTGTGAATTGTCCATGAAATAAAAGTGGAAAATGCTGAAAGGCTATCTTTGGCCGTAAAATGCAGGCAGCAAGTGGTGACGACAGACTTGTGGTCCTCTTCCTCCATCATTCTTATAATCCCTGTTATGTTATGATCGCTAGTGCCGACATGTTCCCCTACGATTACTTTCCTTATTTCATCCGTTTTATTTGCCATGACTAAATCCAGAAACGATGCCTCCCTTGTCTGCCCGTCTCCCTTTTGTGATTTCGTTGATCCTGCGAGCCGTCCCAGCCCCTATCTCACACTCACTAAATCACTCACTCACTCATTAACTCGCTCACTCATTCACAGACTCACTCACGTTCACACTTTCTCACTTACAGACTCACTCACTCATTCACTAATTAACTCACTCATTCACATCCTCACACAGTCAATCCCTCCCTCAATTCCTCCACCGTAAAAGATTGAAAAAGACAGAAGTAAGACAAGGACCAAAGTGATAGATTAGAACAAAGCTCATTTTGAGCGGGTGAGAATGGAACTGGGGAAGATAAACTGCAATAAATGTTGACGAAAAACGAGATAGAACAGGAGAGGCAAATATTTAAAACGGAGACCAATAGAGTTCAGTGGCAGTATATTCCTCTAAACAGAAGAACAATCGGGCCGATAATAAATTAACACTTGTTTGTGGATCCTCGTCGGTACATAATACATGAGGACACTTTTTTACACAGCGAGTGGTTCGGATCTGGAATGCACTGCACTCGGGGCTGATGGAGGCAGATTCAATCATGGCCTTCAAAAGGGAACTGGATAAGTATTTGAAACGAAAAAATGTGCAGGGCTACCGGGATTGCGTGGGGGAGTGGGACTAGCTGGATTCCTCTTGCATAGAGCTGGCACGGACCTGATGGGTTGAATGGCCCCCTTCCGTGATGTAACATATCGATGATTTTATTCTAAGTTAGTTAAACACGATTTGCCTTCAACAAATCTGTGCTGGCTTTCCTTTATTAATCCACATTTGTCCAAGTGAGTATTAATTCAGTCCTGGATTATTCTTTCTAAAAGCTTCCTCACCATTGCGATTGAACCAATTGGCCTGTCGGTGCCGGGTTAATCCAAACACTCATTCACTTCCATATATGGACAGAGAGCATGATGTTGTGAAACTGCACATTGAACCTGTTGTTTCTTCTGTTGACCGCAACGATCTAAAGAGCTGGGAGCAGAGCACAGTGAGAGAGCATTTGACTGCAACTGGAGAAAACTCTCGTTGAAATTCAGATGTCGTTTGCCTGGTGCTTCGAGTTCTGCGTTCTGTGGTAAGGATGTTTTCACTGATGCTTAGTGACAAGACTGTCCATGTTGGGTTGTGCATCGCATCCGTACACAATAGTGTGACTCACTCCATTCATGAAACATTTCTGATTGCCGTAGTTATTTGTCTCCCAGAATAACTGATGAAGCTTCAATTCAGGTTGGTTGTATCAACATTTGTGACTGCCAGGTACTGAGCTCCGTTAACTTGTGTGTGCAAGAAATCGCCAGCAATGTGGTGGGTGTAGCTCAGTGGCAGAGTATTTGACTGCAAATCAAGAGGTCTTTGCTTCAAATCCAAATTATCCCTCTACCTTTTAAGTTCTTATCTTGGGAATCACAAACTCAGTCTGCTTTCCGTACAGCAGCAGGATTGAAGTTTCCGTCGAGTCCACAGGAGGGAAACAGGCCACTCATCTCGTTTGGTCCATGCCACGGTTGAAGCTCCACACGAGCCTCCTCCCTCCCCACTTCATCTCACCCTATCACCCTCCCATCCAGTGCTCCTCCATCTTCCCCTTTGATCCATCTGTCCTGTTTGCTCCGACTGTTCTTCGTGGTGGCAAGTTCCACATTCTCACCACATCAGAGACCATCTGATATCGATGACCTCTCGTTCTGGCCTCCGCCGCAAGATGGAAACATTTCATCTCTCTGTCTGCCCGATGGAACCTTTTAATTATCTTAAAGTAAGTGTTCATTGTCTGGAAGGTGCTGCCTGATAGGACGGTGGAGACAGATTCAATTGCAGCTTTTAAAAAGGAAATTTGATAAACACTTGAAGGGGTTAAATTTTCAAGACTACAGGGAAAGAGCGGGGGAATGGGACTAATTGGATTGCTCTTACAAAGAGCTGGTAACGGCTCGATGGACCAAATGGCCTCCTTCTGTGCTGTAACCAGTCTAAGATTGCAAGATTCTGCGTCAGTGCAGTGCCTGATCAAAGTCAAAGAAACTGAGGCAAGCGAAGGAATCAGGCTCAGTGGAAGGTGTCAAATTCTGGAGGAGGAGTCCGGCTTTGGTGGAGGAATGAGGCTCTGGAGGGTGATTCAGCATCTGTGGGAGGAGACAGGGTCTGGGGGAGGGGTCAGACTCTGGGGGCGGAGTCAGACGCTGGGGGAGGAGTCAGACTATGGAGGACGAGTCAGACATTGGGGAGGTGTCAGAAAGTGTGCGGGGGCGTCAGGTCTCTGGGGGCGGAGTCCGGACTCTGGGGGCGAAGTCAGACTCTGAGGGTGGAGTCAGGCTCTTGGGGAGCGGTCAGGCTCTGGAGGAGGAGTCATGCTCTGGGGGAGAAGTCAGACTCTGGAGGAGGAGTCAGGCTCTTGGGGGCCGGTCAGGCTCTGGAGGAGGAGTCAGGCTCTGGGGGAGGAGTCAGACTCTGGGGGAGCCTTCAGACTTTCAGGGAGGTGTCAGGCTCTGGGGCAAAAGGCAATAGGAAGTGGTGAGTAAGGGTGTCAAAAAAACAATTCAGAAAGCAATGAGAAACTAGGAAATTAATTCTCAAGGAATATAAAAAGAAATAATAAATTATTCTACAGACACATCAATAACGAAAGGGTACTTACCAAAAGCATTGAGCCACTAAGGGATACACAAGATAAACTCACAGACAATGACAGTGAAATGGCAGAAATATTGAATACTTACTTTGCCTCAGTATTTACCAGAGGAGACTAACAAGGTGCGCAGGACATTAGAAGAAGAGATCAGAAAAGTTGTAAAGACATTTAAGAAAGAAAGGGGGAGTTAATTGATAAACTAATCAAACTTAGAGAGGATAAAACCTCCGGTCTGGAGAAAGTGGATCAGTACATATCAAAAGTAGTGAGGGAAGAGCTAACAGAGGCACTAATGCAAATATAAATACATTGACTAGAAAAGGGAATAGTGTCAGAGGCCTGGCGGATAGGTAATGTTATTCCTAAAACAAAAAGGGGAGATCGAACAAGCCCAGTGGACGATCAACCAGTTAGTTCAACGTAGGCGGGAAAAATAAATGATAATTGAATCTTTACTCGAAGATGAAAGAGAAAAATATCTAGAAAACTGAAACATAATGAAGAGTCGTCAGAACGGATATCAAAAGGGAACGTCATGTTTGACCAAACTTATTGAATCCTTTGACGAAGTAACAGAAAGAGTAGACAAGAGTAAAGTAGTAGATGTAATATATTTGGATTTACCGAAGGCCTTCAGTAAGTTACCAAATTGCAGACGCATGATTACGACCAGGGCGTGTGAGTCAGGGGACAGGTAGCAGAATGCATAGCAAGCTGGCTACAAAACAGAAAACAAAGAGTAGGGGTTAAAGATAGTTACTCAGACTCGCAAAAAGTGGGAAGTGATGTTCCACAGGGATCGGTGCTGGGACCACTGTTCTTCGACTCGGAAATCAATAGTACAATTTCGAAATTTGCAGGCATTGCGATATTGGGGAGTGCAGTTAATGCAAAGGAAGAATGGGTTAAATTGCAAGAAGACATTAATAAACTTGCAGAACGGGCGTGAAATTGGCAAATGAATTCCAATGTAAGTAAGGGTGAGATGGTGCATTTTGGTAGGAAGAATAAGGAATCACATACTGCTTGGTTAAAAAGAGTGTAAATGGGGTGGAGGAGTAAAGGGAACTGGGGCTCCAGATTCTCAAATTAATAAAAGCAGCAACAAAGGTTAAAATGGCCTTCAAAAGGCAAACCAAGCACTGGGGTTCATTTCTAGAGTGATAGGATTGAAAATTAGGGAAGTTACGTTCAACTTGTATCGAACTTTGTTAAGACCACACTGTGTCGAGATCTATGCTACATATTATACAAAGGATATATAGGCATCGGAGAAGGTGCAAAAATATTCACTAGGATGATACCAAAACTAAGAACATATATCTATCAGGAAAGTTTAAACAGGCTGCGTATCTTTCCTCTGGAAAAGAGAAGACCGAGGGGTGACCTGATGGAGGACTTTCAGATAATGAAAGGGTTTGACAAGGTAAACGTGGAGAATATGTTTCCATTTGTGTAAGGCGTGGTGGTGTGTGTCAGCTTCACCTCTGACTACTGAGCGGTCCGAATCGCTCCCACTCCCTGGGTTCTCGACCTTGGAATTATTTGGGGGTTGTGACAAAGTGCAGCAGAAAACTGGTTTTCAGAAAAAAAAACTGGGTTTATTGAAGTCACAAATGAACTTATAACATCAGGATAACACTGAGATTATGCAGACATACAAAGTACACATAGTTAAGAATGGGGAACACACGGCATAACGAGGGAAAATCACCCTACTAATCCCCTTACCCTTGTCCCACCCCCAAATCCTAACTAAATTGAACTAGGAGAGGTCGGGGATCATGCTCACCAACCAGGGTTCCTTGACAGTTCGAAATACAGCCATGTAAGCCGGTTGCAGTTTTTGTGTATGCTCTTTGTGTCCTCTGGGCCCTGCCACCAAAACCAACTTAAAACCTGCTCCAAAACTGCTGCTCCAAAACAGAACTGCTGAGAACCTGCCCAAAAACCAACTTAAAACCTGCTCCAAAACTTCTGCTACAAAACAGAACTGCTTCGAAGCTGCTCCAAAACAACCCCCCCACCACCTCCCCCGTTCGTAACTGGTGGCCCAGTTATACTGTTTTTCGAATTTCTTATCTGAATCCAAAACAAGGTTAGTTCTTTGTCTGAGTATGATGGGCTTCTTCAGGTGATTGTTGGCTTCCTGTCCCCGTAACTAGTCTTTAACTGAAAGCCATTGTATTGATTGGTTTGCATAATTGCATCGATTGCTACCTTCCCTGGTTTAGTCGTTCGTAGCCATAATTTATGCAAGGTTTTGATGGGCTTTAGTTTCGTGTAAGATGAAGTCTTTCTCTGGGTTGATTGTTTTAAAGGGAAGAATGCGTGTTATGTCTTCTCTCATTGTCTGGTTTTCAGGAACAATCCACACTGCACCCAACAAGCCCGGGCATGTCCAGTCCCAGTCCCAGGATTGTGATTTTTTGGAATTCTCTACCCCAGAGGGCTGTGGAAGCTCAGTCGCTGAGTACAGTTAAAACTGAGGTCGATAGATTTTTGGACACGAAGCGAATCAAGGGATATGGGGATCAGGCGGGAAAGTGGAGTTGAGGTTGAAGATCCGCTGTGATCTGATTGAATGGTGGAGCAGGCTCGAGGGGCCGGATGACATCATGCTGCTCCTATGTCTTATGTTCTTATGTATAGGTGTACCGTGGAGAGTACACTTTCGGTCAGTCCCTATAATGTGATAGTCAGTCTCAGGGAACGCACAAATATTGAGAACGGGTGTAGTTAGTGTTTAAATATAACACTAGAAAACTTAGAGACTCTACCAATATTCAC
This sequence comes from Heptranchias perlo, assembly GCF_035084215.1. NCBI lineage: Eukaryota > Metazoa > Chordata > Chondrichthyes > Hexanchiformes > Hexanchidae > Heptranchias > Heptranchias perlo. The sequence goes on along the minus strand of NW_027139453.1, from coordinate 7,791,580 downwards.
AAAGGCTACGTATTCTTGCTACTAACTTATGAGAGGGCAAGGGAAAACTCATATTTAAGGAGATTCACACACTCTACAACGGTTGCAAAGCGATCCAGACAATATACCAATATTTACAAGTAGATCCATAGACTGCACTAAACTTTACTGGACGTGAAGAGACTGGAGTAATATTTACATGGGATCCAGAAACTGTTAGTATTTGGAGAATGATGCAGAGTTGGTGCCAATATTCATGGGGAGTATCCAAAGATGTTTCAATAATAATGGGAAATCATGAGATGGCCCAATGATTTTAGAATTATCCAGAGCCTTTATTGTTGCCTGTAGGAATATTTGCAGGGAAACCCATAGACTGTGCTAATATATACAGTACAATCCAAAAATTGTACCGTTACTTAAAGGTAAACTCAGAGACTGTACCAGTATTTCCAAGATAATCCATTGACTTAACAATATTGACGGGTTATCCAGAGATTACACCAATATTGGCAGGGTGGTCTTCAAGCTGACTGGTAAAATGATTCTGTTTCTATCTCTGAGTTTAAACCCAACCCTTTAGAAATGGGTAGAATCTAACTGAAATTAATTAATAAATCACGTTCAGAAATAATCTGCAATCTATAATTGAAGCTGCTCTCGCGTCACACCGATGCTATCAGATTGCGGGTCTCATAGTTTCTGTTCTTCCAAATATTAATTTAAGTAATGTGCTGAGCTTTTAGATTGACAACTGTGAAATATTTGGATAAATATATGTTGTGATATAAAATGTATTGGGTTGAAAGGCGTTAACTGAACCTGTTTATTCAGTGACTGTACTTCAATCAGCCTCCACGGGCCCTAATTGTTTCACTGGAGAGTTTCCCTTTTCTATAAATAAGGAGCTCCTTGCAATGTGTTATCCCATATTGTCAGGTGAAGTCCCAACTCCGGCCTTAACAGGGATCAGCGGCTCGACAGAGAGTGGGAGAAAGCGTCTGAATCTGAGAACAATAAATTGGAAAGTGACAAGAATGGGCCATAAACTGAGGACAGTAGATTGGAATGTTAAAACAATGGGTCATAATCTGGTTACAATAGATTGGAATGTTACAACAATGGGCAGGAGTTTCTCCTGGGACTTTGATTATCTTTCTGCTAATTATGATAGACTAAGATTAGCTGTTCGGATATACTTGGCACTTCGGATTATACAAAGGATTTACTATCCCATCCTCGCTGTTGCAGGTGTTCCTGGTAATATTCTATATTATTAATTCCCTAAACCATGTTTAACTGTATTACTGTTCTTCTCATTTACTTCCCCTTCCTTGATGCTGTTGCTGCGCCTGGTCAGTCTCTGTATCAAACTATCGATTATATAATCCACGATTAACTGTACGCATATCCCTCTCATTTATTCCTTCAAGTTCGCTGATTTTGGTGATCCTGGTGAGTTCAATATCGAGCTGTTATTTATATGTTCCACGTTTCACCGTATTACATTTCTTGTGAGTTACCATCCCCTCCTTTCTGCAGTTAGTGTTCCTGGATAGTCTCCATATTCACCCATTAACTCTAGAAAACAGGTTTCACTGTATTATTATTCTTGTCATTTACAATTCCCTCCTCGCTTCTATTGGTGTCCCTGGTAATCCTCTATATCCTATTTCCAGCTATTAATTCTCCAAGCCACGTTTCACTGTATAACTGTTCTTGTAAATTACAATCCCCTCCTCGCTGCTGTTGGTATTCCTGTTAACTTCTATATCAGCTATTAATTCTATAACACGTGTTTCACTGTGATACTGTTCTTCCCGTTTACTGTCTACTCCCCGATGATGATGCTATTGTTGATAAGCCTCCATATCCAGCTGTTAGTTTTGTAAACTACTTTTCACTGTATTACTGTTCTCGTAATTTACTGCCGCATCTTCACTTCTCCTGGAGCTCCTGCTTAGCATGCATATGTATATGGGGGATTCGGGACGCAAGGTGTAACTACGATGTTTGCTGGTAAGTTTCTATATCTATATGCGAACTCTGGGAAGGAGATGAAATTACGGGATCTCCTGGTAGATCTTTATATCTACATCTGTTTCCAGGATGCGAGATGTAATTCCGGCGTCTCCTGGTAAGTCTCTGCACCATCATGTGTTTCCAGGATGCGAGATATAATTACGGGGTCTCCTGGTCTCTATATCTACATGTGTTTCCAGGATGCGAGATGAAATTGCGGGGTCTCCTGGTAAGTCTCGATATCTACATGTGTTTCCAGGAAGCGAGATGTAATTACGGAGTCTCCTGGTTTGCTCTTTATCCATTTGGGGTTGTCGGGATCGGAGATGTAATTACGGGGTCTCCTCGTAAACCTCTATATCTATATCGGTTTCCAGGATGAAAGGTAATTACGGGTTTTCCATCTAAGTCTCCATAGCTACATTATTTATCCGGGATGGGAGATGTAATTCTGGGCTGTCCTCTTCATTCTCTGTATCCATATGGGGTTTCTCCGATGGGAGATATAATTACGGTGGTCTCCTGCTGATAAATTATATCCATATGGTGTTTCCAGGATTGGAAATGCAATTAAGGGATTCCCTGGTAAGTCTACATCTGTATCTGGTTTCCAGGATGGAAACTCGGCCTCCTTGGATGTGTCTAAATAGGTATGGGGTATCAGGAATGGGAGTTATAATTACAGGATTTTTTAGTCTGTCCCTATATCTGTATGGGTTTTCCGTGATGGGAGATGTCATTACGGGGACTCCACGTAAGTCTCTATCTCAATATGGGTTTCCGGGATGGGCGATGTAATTTTGGGGTCTCCTCGTAAGACTTTGCACCTATATGGGGTTTCTGGAATGGGTGATAAAATTACGGGATTCTGCTGCTAATTCTGAATATCTATTTGGGGTTTCTGGGATGTTAAATGTAATTACAGGCGTCTCCTGATAAGTCTTGCTATCGATATGGGGTTTCCGGAATTGGTGATCTAATTACCGGCACGCTTCTTAGGTCGTTATATCTTGAAGCGGTCTCTGGGATAGGTGATGTAATTGCGGAGGTGTCCTGCTAAGTCTTTATATCTATGTAGGGTTCCAGAATGGGAGATGTAATTCCGATATCTACTGGCATGTCCCTTTATCGATATGGGTTTTCTTGGATGGGAGATGCAATTACGGGAATTCCTGCTGATTGTCTATAATTTATATGGATCTTCTGGGATGGTAAATGTAATTACATGGTCTCCTGGTAAGTCTCTATATCGATATAGGGTTTCTGGGATAGAAGAGAAATTACATGGTCTCCTTGTATGTCTCTATATCGATATGGGGTTTCTGGGATAGAAGAGAAATTACGGGGTCTCCTGGTTTCTGGGATAGAAGAAAAATTACGGGTCTCCTGGTACGTCTCTATATCGATATGGGGTTTCTGGGATATAAGGTATAATTACAGGGTCTCCTGGTAAGTCTCGAAATCTATTTGTTTTTTTCGGGGTGGAAGTTTTAATCAGAGGGTCTCTTGGTAAGTCTCGATAAAGATATGGGGTTTCCCGGATTGAAGTTGTAATTACAGGGTCTTCCCGTATGTTTCGATAAATATGTGGGTTTTTCCGGTCTGGAAGTTGTAATTAGAGGGTCTCTTGGTAAGTCTCGATAGAGATATGGTGTTTCCGGGATGGAAGTTATAATTACGGGGTCTCCTGGTAAGTCGTTAGATCCATATGAGGTTTTCCGGAATGGAAGATGTAACTGCAGGGTCTCCTGCTGAGCCTCTATTACCAAATGCGATTTGGAGGATGGGAGCTGTGTTTACCCAGGTCTTCTGGGTGTGAGATTTCATGCAACATGGGTCCCTGGGAGTTAAGCTCTGTGATCAGGAGCCTGTGTGTGAGGTTGCTTTCAGAGGGCCCTTGGGGTGTGTCAGTATTTACAGTGGGTCCTGGACAGAATGTCACTATTGATAAATAATCCCTGGGATTGTGTCAATATTCAGAGGAAATGTAATTGAAGTTCTCAGTATTTGCAGAATGTTTGGGAGTGGTTGAGCGTTTACAGGGTTTGGTAAAGTGAGACAGGATTCTCAGGGAGTCCCCGGGAATGTTTTCAATCAAGTTCCGAACCTTGGAGTGTCTCAGAGATGCCATAGAATCCTCGGAGAATGTCATTATTAATAAACAGTACAGGAAGTATGTCAGTATATACACAGGGTCTGGGAGTATGTCAGTATATACACAGGGTCTGGGAGTATGTCAGTGTTTTCAGCAGGTTGCGAGCTGCGTTACATTATTCGTAGGATGTTCGCAGGCGAGTTCCAGGATTTATAGGATGTTTCTCAGTGAGTATCAGTATTCACTGGATGTTCTTTAGTAAAGTTCAGTATTTAAAGAATGTTCCTGCACGAGTGCCAGTAATTAAAGCATGTCGCTCGGCGAGTCATGTTATTCATTGGATTTTCCTGCATGAGTCTCAATAAATAGATGAAGTAACGTATGGAGTATTACTATTTACAGGATGCAGTTGTGAGGGTGACCGCATTTAGAGGATATTCCTGAGTGAGTGTCAATATTTACAGGATGTTTCTGAGTGAGTGTCAATATTTACAGGAAGTTCCTGAGTGAGTGTCAATATTTACAGCATGTTACTGAGTGAGCGTCAATATTTAAAGCATGTTACTAGGCAAGTGTCAGTATTTACAAAATGTTCCTGAGTGAGTGTCGGTCTTTGAAGGTTGTTCCAGATGGAGTGTCTGTATTTAGAGAATGTTCCTGGGTAAGTGTCAATATTACAGAGTGTGAGTATTTCAAGGAGTTTCCTGGGTGAGTGTCAGAATTTACAGGTTTTTCCCGAGAGAGTGTCAGTATTAACTGAATGTACTTGTGTGAATGTCAGTATTTACAGGATGTTCCTGAGTGAGTGTCAGTATTTGCAGGATGTTCCTGAGTGAGTGTCATTATTTCCAGTTGTTACTGAGTGAGTGTCAGTATTTACAGTATGTTCCAGAATGTATGTCAGTATTGACAGGATGTTCCTGGGTCACTGTCAGTATTTACCGATTATTCCTGGGTCGCTGTCAGTATTTACAGGATGTTCCGGAGTGAGTGTCATTATTTACGGATTATTACTTGGTCAGTGTCAGTATTTGCTGCTTTTTTCCTGAGTGAGTTTCCATATTTACAGGATCTTCCTGTGTGAGTGCCAGTCCTTACAGGATCTTCCTGCGTGATGTTTGTATTTACAGCATGTTCCTGGGTGAGTGTCTTTATTTAGATGATGACCCTGGGCGAATGTCAGTATTTGCAGGATGATCCTGAGTGAGTGTCTGTGTATACAAGATGTTTTCGAGTTAGTGTCAATATTTACAGGATGTTCCTGAGTGAGTATCATTATTTATAGGATGTTCCTGAGTGAGTGTCAGTATTTACAGTATGATTCTGAGTAAGTGGCAGTATTTACAGGATGTTCTTGATTGATTGGCAGTGTTTGCAGGATGTTCCTGAGTGAGTGGCAGTTTTTACAGGATGTTCGTGAGTGAGTGTCAATATATACCGGATGTGCCTGAGCGTGTGTCTTTATTTACAGGATGTTGCTGCGTGTTTATCACGACTTACAGGATGTTCCTGGGCGAGTGTCAGTGTTTACAGCATGTTCCTGAGTGCGCGTGAACATTTACAGGATGTTCCCGAGTGAGTATCAGTATTTAAACGATGTTCCCGAATGAGTTTCAGCATATACAGCATGTTCCTTGGTGAGTGTCAGTATTCACACGATGTTCCCGAGTGAGTGTCAGAATTAAACGTTGTTCCTCAGTGAGTGTCTGTGCATACAGGATGTTCCTTAGTGAGTGTCAGTATTTACGGATTATTCCTTGGTCAGTGTCAGTACTTGCTGCTTTTTTTTTTCCTATGTGTGTTTCTACATTTGCAGGATGTTCCTGTGTGAGTGCCAGGACTTACAGGATCTTCCAGCGTGATGTTTGTATTTACAGCATGTTCCTGGGTGAGCATCTTTATTTAGATGATGACCCTGGGCGAATGCCAGTATTTACAGGGTGTTCCTGATGGAGTGTCTTTATTTACAGGATATTCCTGAGTGAGTGTCTGTATTTACAGGATGTTCCTGAGTGAGTGTCACTATCTACAGGATGTTCCTGAGAGTGTCACTTTTTACAGGATGTTCCTGAGTGAGTGTCTGTATTTACAGGATGTTCCAGAGTGAGTGTCTGTATTTACAGGATGTGCCTGATTGAGTGTCACTCTTTACAGGATGTTGCTGAGTGAGTGTCTGTATTTACAGGATGTTCCAGAGTGAGTGTCTGTATTTACAAAATGTTCGAGAGTGAGTGTCTGTATTTACAGGATGTTCCAGAGTGAGTGTCTGTATTTACAGGATGTTCCAGAGTGAGTGTCTGTATTTACATGATGTTCCTGATTGAGTGTCTGTACTGACAGGATGTTCCTGAGTGAGTGTCAGTATTTACTGGATATTCCTGAGTGAGTGTCTGTACTTACAGGATGTTCCTGTGTGAGTGCTTGTATTTACAGCATGTTCCTAGGTGAATTTTCTTATTCACAGGATGTTCCTGAGTGATTCTCAGCAATTACATGATGTTCCTGGTTCTGTGTCGTAATTTGCAGGATGATCCTTACGACTGTCAGTATTTACACGATGTTCCAGGATGAGCGTCTGTATTAACCCGACGTCCTGAGTGAGTGAGAGTATTTACAGAAAAGCCCTTGAGTCAGTATCAGTATTTGCAGGTATTCCCTGAGTGCATTTCTGTGTTACAGGATGTTCCTGTGTGAGTGTCAGAATTCACAGGATCTTCCTGGGTGAGTTTCAGTATTTACAGGATGAACCAGGTGAATGTCAGTATTGACAGGATGTTCATGAGTGACTGTCAGTATTTACAGGATGTTCCTGGGTGAGTGTCAGTATTTCCATAATCGTCCTTCGTGATGTTTGATTCACAGGATGTACCAGGTGAATGTCAGTATTTATAGGATGTTCCTGGCGAGGGTAATTATTTACAGGATATTCTTGAGTGAGTGTCAGTATTTACATAATATTCTTGTGTGAATGTCAGTATTGATAGGATTTTCGTGAGTGAGTGTCAATATTTCAAGGAGCATCCTGAGTGAGTGTCTTTATTTACACGATGTTGCTGAGTGAGTGTCAATATTTACAGGATGTTCCGAAGTGAGTGTCAGTATTTACCGGATATCCCTGAGTGAGTGTTAGTATTTACAGATCATTCCAGGCTCATTGTCAACATTTACAGGTTGTTCCTGGGTGAGTGTCAGTAATAACAGGGTTTTCCTGAGAGAGTGTCATTATTAACGGGAAGTCCTTGTAGAGTGTCAGCATTTAGAGGTTGTTCCTGAATGACTGTTAGTAGTTACAGGATGTTCCTGAATTTGTGTCAGTATTTAAAGAATGTTACTGAGTGAGTGTCAATATTTACAGGAAGTTTCTGAGTGAGTGTCATTATTTGTAGGTTGCTCCTTGGTGAGTGTCAGTATTTACTGATTATTCCTGTGTCATTGCCAGTATTTACAGGATGTTCCTGATTGTGTGTCAGTATTTACTGGATGTTCCTCTGTGAGTCTCAGCATTGACAGGATTTTTCTGAGTGAATGTCAGTATTTCGAGGATGTTCCTGAGTGAGTGTCAGTATTAACAGGTTATTCCTGGGTCATTGCCATTATTTACAGGATCTTCCTGACTGTGCTTCAATATTTACTGGAAGTTCCTCTGTGAGTCTCAGCATTGACAGGACTTTTCTGACTGAGTGTCAGTATTTACAGGATGTTCCTGAGTGAGTGCCACTATTTACAGGATGATCCTGAGTCAGAGTTATTATTTATTGAATGATCCTGAGTGAGTGTCAGTATTTACAGGAGGTTCCTGAGTCAGTATCAGTATTTACAGGATTTTTCTGATTGAGTGTCAGTATTTACAGTATATTCCTGAATGAGTGCCCATATTTACAGGTTGATCCTGAGTGAGAGTCTCTATTTACAGAATGTTCCTTAGTGATTGTCAGTATTCACGCGATGTTGCTTGGTGAGTGTCAGTATTTCCTGGATTCACATGGAGAGCATCTGTATTTACAGGATGTTTCTGAGTGAATGTCAGTGTTGACGGGATATTCCTCTGTGAGTCCACTATTTCCAGGAAGTTCGTGCGTGAGTGTCAGTAATTAAAGGCCGTTCTTGAGTGAGTTGCAGAATTTACAGGACGATCCTGAGTGAGTGTCAGTATTTACAGAATGCTCTTGAGTGAGTGTCAGTATTTGCTGGATGTACCTGGTAAGTATCTGTATTTACAGGATGTTTCTGAGTGAATGTCAGTGTTGACGGGTTATTCCTCTTTGAGTCCATTGTTTACAGGATGTTCGTGCGTGCGTGTCAGTATTTCCAAGATGCTCCTGAGTGAGTGTCAGTATTTACAGGAAGCTTCTGAGTGCGTGTCAGTATTAACAGGATGCTCCTGAGTTAGTGTCAATATTTACTGGTTGCTCCTGAGTGAGTGTCAGTATTTACAGGATGTTCCTGAAAAAGTGTCAATATTTACAGGATGCTCCTGAGTGAGTGTCGATATTTATCAGATGTTCCTGTTTGATTGTGGGTATTTACAGGATGTTCCTCGGTGAGTGTCAGTATTTAGAGGATGTTCCTCGGTGAGTGTCAGTATTTACAGGATGTTCCTCGGTGAGTGTCAGTATTTAGAGGATGTTCCTCGGTGAGTGTCAGTATTTACAGGATGTTCCTCGGTGAGTCTCAGTATTTGAGGATGTTCCTCGGTGAGTGTCAGTATTTACAGGATGTTCCTCGGTGAGTGTCAGTATTTAGAGGATGTTCCTCGGTGAGTGTCAGTATTTAGAGGATGTTCCTCGGTGAGTGTCAGTATTTACAGGATGTTCCTCGGTGAGTGTCAGTATTTAGAGGATGTTCCTCGGTGAGTGTCAGTATTTAGAGGATGTTCCTCGGTGAGTGTCGGTATTTAGAGGATGTTCCTCGGTGAGTGTCGGTATTTACAGGATGTTCCTCGGTGAGTGTCAGTATTTAGAGGATGTTCCTCGGTGAGTGTCAGTATTTAGAGGATGTTCCTCGGTGAGTGTCAGTATTTAGAGGATGTTCCTCGGTGAGTGTCAGTATTTACAGGATGTTCCTCGGTGAGTGTCAGTATTTAGAGGATGTTCCTCGGTGAGTGTCAGTATTTAGAGGATGTTCCTCGGTGAGTGTCAGTATTTACAGGATGTTCCTCGGTGAGTGTCAGTATTTAGAGGATGTTCCTCGGTGAGTGTCGGTATTTACAGGATGTTCCTCGGTGAGTGTCAGTATTTAGAGGATGTTCCTCGGTGAGTGTCAGTATTAACAGGATGTTCCTCGGTGAGTGTCAGTATTTACAGGATGTTCCTCGGTGAGTGTCAGTATTTAGAGGATGTTCCTCGGTGAGTGTCAGTATTTGGAGGATGTTCCTCGGTGAGTGTCAGTATTTGGAGGATGTTCCTCGGTGAGTGTCAGTATTTAGAGGATGTTCCTCGGTGAGTGTCAGTATTTAGAGGATGTTCCTCGGTGAGTGTCAGTATTTACAGGATGTTCCTCGGTGAGTGTCAGTATTTAGAGGATTTTCCTCGGTGAGTGTCAGTATTTAGAGGATGTTCCTCTGTGAGTGTCAGTATTTACAGGATGTTCCTCGGTGAGTGTCAGTATTTACAGGATGTTCCTCGGTGAGTGTCAATTTTTTCAGGATGTTCCTTAGTGAGCGTAAGTATTTGCAAGCTGTTCCTGGGTGAGTGTCAGTTTATACAGGATGTTCCTGGGTGAGTGTCATTATTTACAGGATGTTCATGGGTGAGTGTCAGTATATACAGGATGTTCCCCGGTTAGTGTCAGTATTTCAAGAATGTTCCTGAGTGAGTGTCAGTATTTACAGGATGTTCATGGGTGAGTGTCAGTATATACAGGATGTTCCCCGGTTAGTGTCAGTATTTCAAGAATGTTCCTGAGTGAGTGTCAGGATTTACAGGATGTTCCTGGGTGAGTGTCAGAATTTACATGATGTAGCAGGTGAGTGTCAATAATTACAGGATGTTCCTGCGTGATGTTTTATTTACACGATCTACATGGTGAGTGTTATTTTTTACAGGATGTTCCTGGCTGAGTGACAGTATTTGCATGGTCTTCCTGCGTGATGTTTTATTTACAGGATGTACCAGGTGAGTGTCAGTATTTAGAGAATGTTCCTGGGCGATTGTCAGTATTTACAGGATGTTCCTGATTGAGTGTCAGTATTTACAGGATGTTCCTGAGTGAGTGTCAGTATTTACAGGATATTCCTGAGTGAGTGTCAGTATTTACAGGATATTCCTGAGTGAATGTCACTATTTCCAGGATATTCCTTAGTGAGTGTCAGTATTTACAGGATGTTCCTGAGTGAGTGTCAGTATTTACAGGATATTCCTGATTGAATGTCAGTATTTACAGGATATTCCTGAGTGATTGTCATGATTTACAGAATGTTCCTGGGCGAGTGTCATTTTTTACAGGATGTTCTTGAGTGAGGGTCAGTATTTACAGAATATTCTTGTGTGAGTGTCAGTATTGATTGGATGTTGCTGAGTGAATGTCACTATTTACAGGATATTCCTGAGTGAGTGTCAGTTTTTACAGGATTTCCCCGAGTGAGTGTCAGTATTTACAGGATGTTCCTGAGTATGTGTCAGTTTTTACAGGATTTTTCTGAGTGAGTGTCAGTCAGTATTTACAGGATGTTCCTGACTGAGTGTTTTTATTTACACGATGTCCCTGAGTGAGTGTTATTATGTACGGAACGATCCTGAGTGAGTGTCAGTATTTACAGTTCGTTCCTGGGTGAGTGTCAATATTTACAGGATGTTCTTGAGTGATTTTCAGTATTTAAAGGTTATTCTTGAATGAATGTCAGTATTCACAGGATGTTCCTGAGTGAGTTTCAGTATTCACAGGATGTTCCAGAGTGAGTGTCAGTATTTGCAGGTTATTCCTCCATGAGTGTCAGTATTGATAGAATGTTCCTCAGTGATTTTCAGTATTTACAGGATGTTGCTGAGTGAATGTCAGTATTTTCAGGATGTTCCTGTTTGATTATCATTATTTACAGGATGTTCCTGGGTGAGTGTCAGTATTTTCATGATGTCCCTGAGTGTGTGTCACTGTTGACAGAATGTTCCTGGTTGAATGTTTTTTATTCACAGCATGGCCCTGGGTGTGTGTCAGTATTTACAGGATGTTCCTAGGTGAGTGTCAATATTTACAGAAGGCTCCTGGTTGAATGTCGGTATATACAGTATATTCCGAGGTGAATCACATTATTTACAGAATGTTCCTCGTTGACTGTCTGTATTTACAGCAGGGTCCCGGGTGAGTGTCATTGCTTAAAGAATGTTCCTGGGTGAGTGTCAGTATTTTGGCGATGTTCCTGGGTGAGTGTCATTATTTGCAGCATGTTCCTGTTTTAGTGTCAGTATTTGCAGGAATTTCCTGTTTGACTGTCAGTATTTACTGGATGTTCCTAGCTCAGTGTCAGTATTTACAGGATGTTCCGAGGTGAGTGTCAGTATTTATAGATTGTTCCTAGGTGGGTGTCAGTATTTACAGTATGTTACTTGGTGAGTGTCAGTATTTATAGATTGTTCCTAGGTGGATGTCAGTATTTAGACGATGTTCCTGGGTCAGTGTCAGTATTTACAGGATGTTACTCGATGAGTGTCAGTATTTACAGGATGTTACTCGGTGAGTGTCAGTATTTATAGATTGTTCCTAGGTGAGTGTCAGTATTTATAGAATGTTCCACGTGAGTGTCAGTATTTATAGATTGTTCCTAGGTGAGTGTCAGTATTTATAGAATGTTCCACGTGAGTGTCGGTATTTAGACGATGTTCCTGGTTCAGTGTCAGGATTTGCTGGATGCTCCAAGTTGAGTGTCAGTATTTCTAGATTGTTCCGAGGTGAGTGTCAGTATTTATAGATTGTTCCTAGGTGAGTGTCAGTATTTATAGATTGTTCATAGGTGAGTGTCAGTATTTAGACGATGTTCCTGGGTCAGTGTCAGTATTTGTAGGATGTTACTAGGTAAGTGTTAGTATTTATTGATTGTTACTTGGTGAATGTCAGTATTTAGAGGATGTTCTTGGGAGAGTTACAGTTTTATCAAGATGTTCTGGGTGAGTGTAAGTATTTGCAGCCTGTTACGAGGTGACTGTCAGTATTTACAGGTTGTTCCCAGGTGAGTGTTAGTATTTACAGGATGTTCCTCGCTTAGTGTCAGTATTTCAAGAATGTTCCTGTTTGAGTGTCAGTATTTAGAGGATGTTCCTTTGTGAGTGTCAGTATTTACAGGATGTTCCTGAGTGAGTGTCATTATTTATAGGATATTCCTAGCTGAGGATCATTATTTTCACAATTTTCCTCAGTGAGTGTCATTATTTACAGGATGTTCCTGGTTAAGTAACAGTATTTATGGAATGTTCCGAGGTGAGTGTCAGTATTTAAAGGATGTTCCATGTTGAGTGTCAGTATTTACAGGATGTTCCTGGTTGAGTGTCAGTGTTTACAGGATGTTCCTGGTTAAGTGTCACTATGTACAGGATGTTTCTGGTTGAGTGTCAGTATTTACAGGTTGTTTCTAAATTTGTGTCAGTATTTGCTGGATCTTTCTATTTGTGTGTCAGTAATTATACGTTATTCTCAAGTGATTCTCACTCTTTACTGGATGTTCCTTTGTGCGTGGCAGTACTTGTGGGATGCATAAACTTTTTTTGTATTCCCGTTAGTTTGAAATCTGAGAAGTTATCTAATCGACGTGTTTAAAGTCACAAATGGATTGAATCGGGTAGATATCGATTTTTTTTCCATTCTGGTGGAATCCAAAAGTAGAGGGCAAATTATTCCATTTAGGAGCGAAATCAGGAGGCACTTTTTCACATAACGGGTAGTGGAAACCTTGAACACTCTTCCCCAAATGGATGTGTGTATTGGATCAATTCACATTTTCGAGACTGAAATTGATAGTTTTGTGTTTATTAACAAATTATATGGATCAAAAGGTCGGTAAAAGGAGTTGAGATGTAAATCAGCCATTATCTTATTGGATGGTGAACAGACTCGAGCGGCTCAATGGCCCACTCCTGGTCCTTTGTTCTGGATTCGCATTGACTTATTGTTATAGAACCTGTACTTACCAACGCACTCGGGCTTTGCCTGAATGGGCACGCACCCTGGTAACCCTGTAAGTATTGATTCACCCACCCATGTAAACACTGACGCATTCTGGCGTCTGCCTGAATATGTACACGCTCTGGTACTGTTTCGTTCGGCCTCAGCTGGAGTATTGTGCCCAATTCTGGGAACCATACTTTAGAAAGTTCGTCAAAGAAAGAGTGCAGAGGCCATTGGCTAAAATGGTGGCAGGGATAAAGGGTTTCATTATGCGGAGAGACTAGTGAAGCTGGGATTGTTCACTTAGAGCAGAAAAAGCCATGCGGAGATTTAATAAAGATGTTCAAACTAATGAGGGTTTTTGATAGAGTAAACAAGTAGAAACTGTATCCACTGGCAGGAGGGTCGGTTACCAAAGGAACGGATTTAAGAAAATTGGCAAAGAAAGCAGGGGGAGATGGGGAGAATTTTTTTTTTTCATGCAGCGAGTTGTTATGATATGGAATGTATTGTCTGAAAGGTGGTGGAAGAATATTTAACAGTAGCTTTCAAAAGGTAATTGGATACATACTTGAAAAGGAAACATTTTCAGGGCTTTAGGGAAAGGGCAGGGGAGTGGGACTAACTGGATAACTCTTTCAAAGAGCCGGCACGGGTACGGTGGACCGAGTTTCCTCCTTGTCTTTATGATTCTTTTACTGAATGAAATATTGACACTGTCCACCGACCCTTTTCTGGACTGACACGGTCTGGAGACTGAATGAAAAGATCAACATTAATGTGGATTTAGTGAATGTACCAATTGTTCAGAGGGTTTCAGGGACTATACCACATTAACACGGGATCCAGAGACTGTCGGAATATTGAAAGTTGGATTAATGGATGCCCTGAATGTTTATAGGGGCGCTTAGAATCTGTGGCCATATCTACAAGAGTTCAAGGGACGGTCCGATTTTAACAAGTGGGTCCACAGATTAAGAAAATATTTACTTTAGAATCACGGATTGTGTTAATATTTACACTTGATTCAAAGGATCTACCAATATTTACAGGGGGATCTGTTTCATTGGAAACCTATTTTCTTTCATGTGTAATTTAATCCCGTTCATTTATTTAGTTCTCAATCCACTCCTGATTCCAGCAGAAATCTCTGTTTGTTTCACTATTCCCCAGTACAATCACTATTATTATATTTAAACTCTGTCTCCAGTGGAAAGCCGTATCACAAGTATAATAATCAGATCCATCACTGGATGCAGTAATAAAGGAGCAAATTTCACCACGAACTTCATCAAACTGTTGCTTTTGCTCCCAGCCTGATGTATAATTTCCCTGTTTATTTCCCTTCCTTACAGTTAACTTAGTGACAATTGTGATCCTGTCCCGAGGAAAGTGCGGCCTCTCCAAATGTGTCACTCGCTACCTGGTGGCCATGGCAGCGGCGGATCTATTGGTCGTTATCATCGATCTGATTTTGAGGCAGATTCCCATTGCTTATTACGAACTATTACTTTTACTCGATAACATCCCCGTGTGTAATATCCACGCCGTCCTGCTTTATGCAGCCACAGACTGTTCTGTCTGGTTCACCGTCACTTTCACCTTTGATCGATTGGTCGCCATTTGTTGCCAGAAACTGAAAACTAAATATTGCACCGAGAAAACGGCGGCTGTGGTTCTGGGAACAGTGACTGTGCTGAGCTGTTTAAAGGACATCACCTGGTACTTTATGTTATCGCGTTGGTATACTCTTGGCAACGTCCCCTGGTTTTGTACTGTCGAGGGCAGTGTTAACGATTGGCGGGTATGGGGAGCAATCGAAATTTTTCATTATATTCTAACCCCGGGGGTCCCATTTCTTCTGATTCTGCTGCTCAATGTTTTAATCGTGAAACACATTGTCGCGTCCAACAGAGCCCGCAGGAGACTCCGGGACCACAGCAGTGAAGAGAGTCCCAGTGACCCAGAAATTACGAGTCGAAGGAAGTCCATTATTTTACTGTTCGTCATCTCGGGGAATTTCATTCTGTTATGGTCGATGTTTACGTTGTATTCTATATGGATGCGGGTGTTGGGTTTCACAGATCGGAATGTAATACCGCCTATCTTTCTCATGGAACTGGGATTCATGCTCCAGCTCCTGAGTTGCTGCACAAACACTTGTATTTATGCTGTGACCCAGACTAAATTCAGAGAGCAGTTGAAGAATTTGTTGAAATATCCCTTTTCTCTAATTGTTAAAACCATTAAATGATGAGAAGAACGGAAGAATTCCCAGCATCAGAACTCAATCCTCTTTCATATTCTGTCCGACCCGCTCCGCCCCCGGGGTCTGTGCTATAGAGATATTGGGGTCAATCGGCTATGACACTGAACCAGTCCAAAATGCGATCATCGGTTCCCAATTTGAATGGAGGTTTGGGGACGATCACAACCTCTGAGCTCCCTGCAGTGCTTCTTGAATGGGGCCGGGAATTTCACTACTGCTTCCTGTCGAGACATTGTGGGACTGGCCAATCGTTGGAAGATGCTTTAAATTATTGAAATAAATTGTCAATTAAACGTTCAGTAACATGACGGAAGACTCCTTTGAATATTTGCAAACTTAATTGGACAACAAGTGAACATTTACACAGTCAAGAAACACCCGGTAAACATTAACAGACTCAAGGAAATACGCTGTAATCATCAACAGTAGCACAGAATGGCTCTTTAGGTATTAACCTTCTCACAGGAACAACCTGTAAACATTAACATTCACATAAACCACCTGTCAACATGAACAGTCTCACAGAACCACCCTGGAAACATTAACCGATTCACAGAAACAGGTTGTAAATAATAACATACGCACAGAAAGAAACTGTAAATATTAGTACAATCATAGAAACACTGTAAACTTTAACAGACTCACAAAAATACACTGTAAACATTAACAGACTGTCAGAAACATTGTAAACATTAACAGATTCAAGGAAACACCCTGTAAACATTGAAAAGTCTCACAGGTACACGCATCAAGCCCTGAAATACTGACATCTTTCCATGCTAATACATTGCCAGTCACTTCCTGTCAGCAAGGAATCACTCCCTGAGACCCCCAGGATGAGTTAATAAAATAACATAAGCATCCTGTAAATATTACAGTTGATGAACAGACACCCTGTACCAACCACAACACTGCCAGAGAATTCCAGTAAACAATAACATACTGCCAATGATTCATGAATATCAACACACCGATAGATTACAGAACTTAATATTAACACTCTCACTGAGACACTCTGTACTTCATAGCCCCCGCCAGAGACTCCATGTGACCTGTAAAAGACTCCCACTGATCTCAGGAATATTAACACCCTGACAGAGATATAGGTGAATATTAACAACAATAACTCGCATTTATACAGCGCCTTTAACGTGGTGAAACATCCCAGGGCGTTTCACAGGACCGATTATCAAACAAAATTTGAGACCGAGCCGCCGAAGGAAATATGAGGACAAGTGACCAAAAACATTGGTAAAGAGGGAGGTTTTAAGGAGCGTTTTAAAGGGGGAAAGGAAGGCAGAGAGACAAAGAGGTTTTGCGACGGCACTTCAGAGGTCAGGCAGCTGAAGGCATGGCCGCCAATGGTGGGACGATGAAAATCGGGGAAAGGCAAGAGGCCAGAATTGGAGGGGCGCAGAGATCTCGAAGGGTTGTCGGGCTGGTAGAAGTTTCAGAGATAAGGTGGGGCGAGGCCGTAAATGGATTTGAAGACAAAGATGAAAATTTTAAAATCGAGGCGTTGCTGGACCGGGAGCCAATGAAGATCAGCGAACACAGAGGAGTGATGGGAGCACGGGACTTGATTCGAGTGAGAATTCCGGCAGCAGAGTTTTGGATGAGCTCAAGTTTGCAGAGGGTTCAAGGTTGGAGGCGGGCCGGGAGAGCATTGAAGTAGTTGAGTCTGGAGGTAACAAAGGCATGGATGAGTGTTTCAGCAGCAGATGAGCTGAGGCAAAGGGTGGAGACGGGCGATGTTACAGAGGCGGAAGTAGGCGGTCTTGGTGATGGAGAGGATATGGGGTCAGAAGTTCATCTCAGATTCAAATTGGGCGATAAGGTTGTGAACGGTTTGATTCAGCCTCACACATTGGCCAGGGAGAGGGATGGAGTCACTGTCTAGGGAATGGATTTACTGGCAGGGACCGAAGACAATGGCTTCGGTATTCCCGACGTTTAATCGGAGTAAATTTCTGTTCAACTAATGCTGGATGACGGAGAAGCAGCCGAACAAATCAGAGGCAGTGGAGGGGTCGGGAGAGATGGTGGGGATGTGGAGCTGGGTCTCGTCAGCAGCCTGAACTGGTTCCTCCCGGACTGAGCAGGATTACTATTGCAACAACAGTTCTACGTGGTGTGAAACTAACCTTTCTCACGACGGTCTGATCGGAGCTCCCGTTCAATATTAGCGTGGGAACAATCCAGCGCTGGGTGAATTGTACCTCATAATGATAGGAACAGCCAATATCGAAGGATCAAAAAGCGACATCCCTACGAGCGCTTGATCGCCACAGGCCGTCTGGAACCTGACGTTGTGTTTTCGGATGATCTCGGCGAGGCGCAGCATGGAGAGGATAAATAGGCGGGGGCCAAGGGGAGAGCAATGGGGGATTGCGGGGGTAAATGTGCGGGAGCGGGAATAGAAGCAATTGCAGTTGATTCTCTGACGATGACTGGAAAGGTGGGAATGGACCAGGCGATGGCATTCCGTCCTCGGCAAAGAGTGAGGGGAAAGACCGTACCAAAGTGAGAGGGAAAGGGAGACACACAGTGCAAGAAGTGGTGAGAAATAGAGCGGGATAGATGAGAGAGTCAGAGAGACAGAGGGGGAGAGAATTAAACAGAAACAGAGGAAAGGTGTGACACAAACTCAGACAGAGCACGAGAGAAAATGAGCATCGCACACTGGTCCAGAATTAAAATATAGAATCGCAAATAAGACAAGGTTCAATCGGCCCCCTGAACCCTCTATTTAAACCTCCTTTTTATACCAATGTTATCCCCCCTTATTAAATCCACTTTAATTTATCATTTGAAACTTCATTAAACCCCTTTTAATCCCTTTTAAACCTCATTTTTAAACCCTACTATTTAAGTAATTTTGGCCCCTTTTTAAACCCATTTTTTGGAGAGACTGTCTTTCTCCAAACTCTCCGACTGTGGTTCCTTTTGAAACCCATCTCTTTCTCACCGCGCTCACAGTCTCTCTCCTAACCCCTTTTAAACCCCTTTACCGCCCGTTTAACTATTTAACCTCCTTAAACCGCTTACAACTGTCCTTTTTAAACCTTTTAACCTCTTGAACCACTTTTTTTCCTCCAACCCCCTTTTAAAAGATTAACCCCCTTTTTAACCTTTTAACTTATTTAGCCCTCTTTTTAACCTCTTTAATACCATTTCAACCAGTAACTTATTTAACCCCGTTTAACCCTCTTTTTAATCCACTTTATAACATTAGTCTCCTTTTAAACCCTTTTGAAGCTCTTCAACATTGTTCTTAATCCCCTGCTGTGAGAGAAGAAAAGCGACCCCCAGACATTGAGCACAATGGAGGTCTGCAGAAAGGGAGAGGGGACAGGGGCTCTGGCCTCGGTGCGACTCACAGGAAGTGACCTTGCCGCGTAAGACAATGATGACCCAACATGGCCGCCTCCAACGCTGCTGCCACGCCCACTCCGCATCCGACATTTTGTCCTTTCCCAGAAGTGAGCTCGCCACGTCGATGCCAGCTCAACGGATCCACCGCTGGGATGATCCGGATATAATCTTGATGATGGACATTGAAATTCCCCCATCCAGAGTACATTCTGTGCTCTTTCGACTCTCAGCGATTCCAACAAATGATGTTCAACATGAATGAGTACTGATTCATCAGCTGAGGGAGGACGATAATGGTCATAATCCGTAAGAGTTTTGAGCTGAAGAAATGACACATCATGGGGTCTGTCGGCAATGTTGAGTAATCACAAGGCCACTCCCCTTTTCAAGTAGATATCCAATTCCCTTTTAACAGTAACTATTGAATCTGCTTTCACCGCCCTTTTAGGCAGTGAATTCCAGTTCATAACAACTGGATGCGTAAAGAAATTGCTCCTCATCTGTCTTCCGGTTCTTTTGCCAATTATCTTCAATCTGTGTACTCTGGATATCGACCCTCCTGCCAGTGGAAACTGTTCATTTTTTTCTCTGTCAAACCCTCTCTCAATTTTGAACACCTCGATTAATTTTCGCCTTAACCTTCTCTGTTCTCAGGAGAACCATCCCAGCTTCTCTAGTCTCTCCACATAACTGTAGTCCCTCATCCCTGGAACCATTCTAGTAATTCTCTCCTGCTTCATCTCCAATGCCTTGACATCCTTCTGAAAGTGTGATGCTCAGAATTGGACACAATACCACAGCCGAGACCTAACCAGTGATTTGTAAAGGTTTAGTATAACTTCCTTGCTTTAGTACTGTATGCCTCTCTTTCAAGCCGAGGAACCCACATTATTTTTAAAAGCCTTCTCAACTTGTCTTGCGACCGAAAAAGATTTCTATATGTTAACCCTCTGGTCGCTCTATTCCTGCACCCACTTAAAAATTGTACCAATTTCTTTACATTGCCTCGCCTGTTTCTCCCTTCAAAAATGGAACACTTCTCACTTCAATGATAGCTGCGTGAACTTATAACTATTTACAGGATGTTTCTCTGTGTTTGTCCAGATCCATATGACAGTTGTGTGAATCTATAAATAGTGATAGGTTGTTTCTCTCGGTATGTTTATATCTATATGTTAGTGGTGTGAATCTATAAATAGTGACAGGTTGTTTCTCTCGGCATGTTTATATCTATATGTTAGTTGTGTGAATCTATAAATGGTGACAGGTTGTTTCTCTCACTGTGTTTATACCTTTCGGAGAGCTGTGTGAGTTTCTACATATTTATAGGGTGTTTCTATGAGACTGTTAAAGTTTACAGTTTTATTCTGCAAGAATGCGAAAATTTGCAATGGGTTTCATGGAGTGTTCCGATGTTTCCACGCTAATTATTTCATTTGTTAATATTTTATACGTTTTCCTTTGATTCCTTGGTGTCAATCCTTTGCTTCTTTTATTTTTCCACCCCCTCTGTAAACACCATGATATGTTTGTCTGGGTAAGGTCACTCTTTGGAAACATTATGTTGTTGTCTTGTTCTAGTTTAAGGCCTGATTTGGGAGCAGCTCATCGTTCCATCGCCGGGATCCGTGCTTGGTAAGATTCTGCAATTTAGGAAGAGTTGTTTATCGTGAAATGTGTACCCTGATATCTTGGGATGGATTAAAACAGAGAACCAGTTTCTGCGATCCAGATATTTTTCCGCTGTCATTCCTTGCTTTTTTTCTTTCACTATCTCGTATTTCTTCCTCCGCTTTAGCTCAACACAGGAGGAGGAACTCGTTTTTTTTTGTTTTTTCCTCGGTATTTTATGGGCAGTTGAAATATTTCGCATTCGCTTACCATCAATTTAAAAATGTGTATTATATGTTAAGCTAGATTCTGTTGTAGAAAAGTGTTATGTTGACAACAAGTCTGTTTGTTAAATGCCTGTGATTAATGCTCCCTGCTTTAAATAAGGAGCTCCCTTCGCTGTGTGAACTCATACAGTCAGTTCATTGCTTTCGCATAAAAGCCATCAGTCACTCTCACAGAATTACAATCATGGATTCGCAGATCGATTTTCAATACCTTTTTCGAACAAATATTTAAAGTATTTCAGGATATACAGAAGATTTACGATCCCCTCCTCGCTGCTGCTGGTGTTCATCGTCAGATTCTACGTCCAGTGATTAATTCTATAAACCATGTTTAACTCTAATATTATTCTTCCTGTTTACCATCAGTTTTAATGGAATTCTGTGCTTTAACTTTTTGTGTCTTTGTTAATGCATTGATTGATAAATAAAAATACTGGCTTATCTTTGCTGCTATTGGTGTGGCTGGTAAATCTCTATACCCAGTTAATAATTCTGTAAATCCTGCTTAAATGTGTTTCTCTTCTTGTCATTTCCCAAACTATCCAGGCTTCTGTCGGCTATTGATTCTGTACGTGGTACGGTGTTACCAAGATTCAAATATTCTCTATCAAACTCCAGCAATGATATTAGACGAGTCTATTTATTGAACAACTTTCAGTCTACTATCCACGCTGAACATTTCTAACAGATCAAACGAATGTGCTCATGGTTTAGGACACTTTGCACGTTCTGCTTCCTGTCATTCCTGACAGAGTCACAGGACAAATCCTGGCCCATCACAAACACGCCTTTAAATGTCTGAAAATTTCCGCGAATGGTTCAGTTCCAGTCATAGTATCAAAGAAGGCACAGCACCGGAAGTGGACATTCGGCCCATCGTGCCTCGCTGGATCTTCAAAAGAGCTATCAAAATATTACCATTCCACTGCTCTTTGCCCACAGCCCTGTGTTTTTCCCCTTCAAGTGTTTATCTAATGCCCTTTTGAAAGTTACTGTTGAATTGCCAACCTCCATCCTTTCATGCTGTCAATCCCAGATCATTACAACTCGCTGGGTGAAAAAATATTTCCTCATGTCGCCACTGGCTGCTCTGCCGATAACCTTATACCTGTGTCCTCTGGTTACCGGCCCTTTTTTCCACTGGAAACACTTTGTCCTTATTGATTCTTTCAAAACCGTTCATGATTTTGAACAGTCAGTGTCTCCTTTCCTAACATCTCCAGTTCTGTATTAGTGCCGCAGTTTCTGCCGGTTAGAATAGGATTACAAGTACAATTTACATTCTCACAAAATGTTCATTTAGTTACATTGCAATATATTTATTTCCCATCTTTGTTTTGAAATTACAGTTGAATCCTACGCCTGTCTGGCACAGTTGAGTGAATCTCTCATTGAGTCCCAGAGTGTCCCTTTATTGTCTTCTGATGGACTTTAGGATAAGCGATCTCAGCTGATGGGAACGGACGTACTGATGATAGGAAAACACGTTGGGATTTCCTCGTCTGTGTTTTCTCTGCACCATTGGTGAAAAACGTACCAGGATAAACCTCTCCCATTTGTATTCGGATACTTTACAAAATCAATCGGCGACCACTTTGGCTAGTGGATAATTCGTCTGATTTCGATACGAATCAATGCATTTCGTGGAACATTGCATGGTCAATGATATCACACTATTAGAAGTCAAAGCCCATTGTATTCATGTTATTGTGATGTTATTTGGAAAGATTTCCTTTCAGTGAGCTGAAATTTGTGTATTTCAACAAAAATGTAGAAAACTCAATCTTCAAAACACTTTTTTACAGACTAGTTATCTTTACAACTGCACTGCACTTATATTTATCATCTTAATATTTACACGAGTGCATTTTAAACACAATTACCTGTAATTATTGCATGCCAATGTTGCATTTTATGCAGTTTACTGTTCCATTAATTTCAGTTCTCAATATGCATTAATATTCTAACCAGAAGCAGGAATCCAAGTGGCATTTCCAATTATCTCATGCAGGACACAGAAGCGAACCGCATCGCTCCAAATGTTGACACAATACTCCTCCTCCGTTTGTCTTTGGAGTGTGACAGTTCCGACAATGCAGCACACCCGCAGTGCTGCACTGAAGTGTCAGCCTAGATTATATGCTCGAATCTCTGGATTACGGTTCGATACAATGACCGTCTGGCTCAGAATCGAGAATTCAACCGCTTAGTCAAGGCTGACAGTATAAAGGAACAAATGTTAAATTGAGCGAACGGGAGAACAGGGCAATAGATGGCGGATTGGGAGAAACACACCGCGGAGATTTGCTGGTTAAACTAACCTGTAATACCAAATGATCCCACCTGTATTTATAAAGAAAGGGGTTTTTGAAGATTATGATACTGAACAGGAAATGACCCGCCTGAAAGTGGAACTGGCCCAATTGAATCGGCTGGAATGAAGGCAAATTCAACGGGACCAGCTGTGGGGCAGGCTGAATACCAGATGGATAAAGAACAGGTTAAAGGCCGAATGGGTCACATCACTGACAGAGGTTCCAGGGGTAAACAGGGAGGTTGTAACAAAATGAGATAAAAGAAAAGGTTTTAAAATCTGGGGTGGTATTTTCAGGAGATAAATGTGCACACAGATTGGCAAAAGTCAAATAAGACATGAGTGAGGTACAATTTTCCCAATTGGAAACAATTGGGTATTGCAAGCCAAGAAATCCGTGAATAAACAGAGAGGTCTGAGCTAATAACATGTTAAAATGGTCAATGTTACTGAGTGACAAAGTGGAACAAAATGTGATTTATGAAAAGAACAGAATGCAAAGGATTTGCTTGGCGACAAAAAAAAGATAAGTGATCAACGGAAAGGAACGCACCAAGCGTTATTCGGAGCATTTAATAAAGGGAGTGTGTGCTTGCAGAGTAAAGCAACATCAGAGCTTTGAGACAGGAAGGGGTAACTGAGACTCTCCCACAGGCGCGATGTTGGCAGATCGTCTTTGTGATCTCACGCAGGCGCAGAAGGTTAAGTGGTGTTTTGATTGAGGTTTTTCCGATTTTGAAAGGAATTGATGTAGTAGATCGAGATAAATATTGTTCGCTGGTGGAGGAGTCTATGACCAGGGGGCATAACCTTAGAATCAGAGTCAGGTCATTCAGTAGAGAAGTTCGGAAAGGGGTGGTGGAAGTGTGGAAATATCTCGCCCAAAAAGCAATAGTTACTCGCTTAATCAATAACTTTAAACCTGAGATCGATAGATTTTGGCAGCAATGAGTACTAAGGGATATGGAGCTAAGGCGGGTAAGTGGAGTTAGGATACAGATCAGCCCTGATCTCATTGAATGGCGGAACAGGCTCGAGGGACTGAATGACCTCCTCCTGTTCCGATGTTACAATGTATAGAACATGCGGTCTTTGTCACATATATCCCAGTGTTGGGTTTGGGAAGCGTCGGGAAGGAGAGCCAACCTGCTGGGACCCGCTAAACCCATCGAGGAGCACAGGGTGGGATATGAGACGGAATAAAGTTCCAATGCCGGGAATTCTGCCGCTATTGTCCTCGTTTAACTAATTTAAATATTAATTTGAGAGGATATTTCACCCCATTCTTCAGCTCCTCTCTGAATTTAGTCTGGGTCACTGCATAAATACACGTGTTTGTGCAGCAGCTCAAAAGCAGGAGCATGTAGCTGGTTTGATCTGCGATAAACATCGGGTCATTGAAACGTGTGCGATAATAACGGTTTGTAATTCGCACTGATAGGAAAAATAAAACATATGTCATCCATAGCAGTATGAAATTGCCGGAAATGGCAAACAGTAAGATGATGGATTTTCTTCGGTTCTCCATCTCCGGATCAATGTGATTCGCATCACTCTTGCTGCCCCTGAGCCTCCTGCGGACTCTACTGGCCACCAAAATGTTTCCTACAGTCAGAGAATTGAGCAGCAATATCAGGAATATTGGGAGCAGTGGAGTCAAACAGCGGTGAATCCATGTAAATGCGACCCATGCAGCTGAAGGATAAAAGTCTGGTTTTACAATACAGCCCCAGGGTACGTTCTCCAATATCATGTATGGTTCAAATGCAAAGTACCAGGGGATGTTTTTTGAACAGAACAACGGGCACAAAGTTCCTATAACCACGGCTGCAGTTTTCTCGGTGCAATATTTAGTCCTCAGCTTCTGGCAACAAATGGATATAAAACGATCAAAAGTGAAAGCGACTGTTAACCAGACAGAAATGTCTGAGACAGCATGGTTAAGGGCAGTTTGGAAAGAGCACACAGGGGTGAGGAACAGGAAGTTAGTCGGGAAATAATACTCCTTAATCCGAAACAATATTACGTCATTGATAATGACCAATAGATCCGCCGCTGCCATGGCCACCAGGTAGCGAGTGACACATTTCGAGAGACCGCACTTTCCTCGGGACAGGATCACAATCGTCATCACGTTAGCTGTGAAAGGGAAAGAAACAGAAACAGTGAATCACACAACAGGTTACAGCAAAAGAGCCAATTTCACAGTATTTTGTGTGAAACATACATCTTATGAGAGTATATGAGAGTGCTGAGTAAATAATAACAAATAAACATTCCCAGTAAAGAGGAAGGAATGAATCGAAGATATTCTCTGTGAATTTACTCGGAACTGCACCCTCTCTGACGCCGTAAGTTCGCCAGAGGAGCAGTGTAAACCCGGCGCAGCACCAAGGATTTTTAATTCCATTGATGAACATTAGCCAAAACAAAGCGAGATAATATGTTATAAATAATTACAATCAGTTGTAAGTCAGAAGAGCAAATGACATAATGGAAAGAAAACGTAAGAATATAGATTGCAAGTAAGTAATAAATTGTCAACTATAAATTGGGAGAAAATTATTCAGTGCGGAGCAGTGAAAATGAAGCCAGCTCAAAATGCGGTCAATGCAAAATGGGGACCCCGAAGGGTGATCTCAACTGGCTGGGTTTGGACCCGTGATCAGGAGAGGGGAGTGGACCAGGTGGTGGTCGGAAATAGTTCGGAGTTGTCAGATTTTATTCTCAGACTGGAGGTCGTGACAACAGATTGCATCAAAATTCTGCTGTCAAACATCATCATACAAGGGACCTTGGCAGGTTTGAACTCGACCAAGTTGCAGCAATTTCGTTTCTCAAACCCCAGCTGAACCGTTCACATGGTCAACAGACTTTCCATCGCTGCAAAACCCATGTCTGTCATCGACAACTTCCACAGTCCAACACCATCTGGGGAAACTCCAACAATGTCCGCAAGGGGCAAAGGGTTAGAAATGAGCAGCAACGGACAACTTTATCTTGTTCGATTATGCCTAAAAAACAAATGTACCTTCCAAGTACAGGATGCAACAAGGGACACAATCCGACCTCAAAGGGAAGTGATGGCAGCGATCCCGAGATCGAATAATAGACCAGTGCAAGTGACAATAGAGGCTGCAGTTCAACCCGGTCCCCGGATTACAGTACAGACCAGTGCAATTGATAATAGAGTCTCTCGTTCTCCCAGGTCCACGGATCGCAGAACAGACCAGTGAAAGTGACAATAGAGGCTGGAGTTCCACCAAGGGTAACAAAGTACCTGCCGAGATTCAACTTCAGAAAGATTGTCTGGGACATTCATACCTCTGAATTGAATCCATCTGTAATATCGCCCCGACAAAAAATCGTTATGAAGAATTTGTCTCCATGGTCTGGAATGAAGTAATTGAGGAAATTGCAGCTGTTTTCGTAAATAGTCTTCAAAATCTCATTATTCATTAATTGTGCTGTTGGATTGAAAAATTACAATGGACTCTCCAATATTTGAGAAGGGTGGGAGATAGAAACTATATAACGATATACCTGCCGCTCTAAAGTCAGTTGTGGGAAAATTACCAGAATCTGTTAATAGGGACAGAGTGACTGAGCACTTGGACAAATTTGAGCCACGTGCTAGTGCAGAGAAACACAGGGTAATTCGGCACCAACGCGTGGCGAAGGCTCTGGGGTCGGGACTCAGGCTTTCGTTTCCTCAAACAGTGGCACTCCAACGACATAGGTAGGACTAAGAAAGAGGTTCTGCTGAGGGAGTTTGAGCTGCTATAGACTGAATTATAAAGCAGAACTACAAAGGTGATAATCTCTGGATTATGACATGAGCCACGAACAAATTGGCACAGATTAAATCAGATCAGAGAGAAGAATGCGTGGCTCAAAGATTGGTGTGGGAGAAGTGGGTTTAGGTTCCTGGAGCACTGGCACCAATACTGGGGAAAGAGAGAGCTGTTCCGTTAGGACGGGCTTCACCTGAACCAAGCTGGGACCAATGTTCTGGCAAACTGAATAACTCGGGCGGTAGAGAAGGCTTTAAACTGAATAGAGTGGCGGAGGGCTCAGGTGCGATGAAGTTTAGATTAATAGAAAGAAAAGAAAAGGAAGTAGTACAGGAAAGCGATGGGGGTAAAGATAAACAGAGTGTGTCAGGAAGGGACAGAGCATACAGACATAAGAGTGCACTAGCAAATGGGGCCTGGGTAGGAAAGAATGGTAAAAAAGACAAATTTAAAGTTTCTTTATCTGAATGCATGCAGCATTCGTAATAAGATCGAAGAATTGACGGCACAAATAGAAACAAATGGGTATGATCTCGTGGCCATTATAGCGACGTGGTTGCAATGTGACCAAGTTTGGGAGCTAAATATTCAGGGTTATTTAACATTTAGGAAGGATAGGAAAAACGGTAAAGGTGGTGGGCAGGCTCTGTTAATAAAGGATGAAATTGGTATAATATTGAAAAATGATCTTCGCTCAGAAGATCAAGGTTTCCAAACTATTTGGGTGGAGGTAAGAAATTACAAGGGAAAGAAATCACTGGTGTGAGTAGTATTTCGGTCCCTAACAGTAGCTATACTGCAGGGCACAATACTAATCAGGAACTAAGGGGGGCTTGTAAAAAAACGTAATGCAATAAACATGGGCGATTTCATCTTTCACATAGATTGGACAAATCAAATTGGCAAAAATAGCCCTGAGCAGCAGTTGACAGAGTGTATTCGCGACTGGTTCTTAGACCAATACGTCGGGGTACCAATCAGGGAGCAGACCATTTTGGATCTGGCAATGGGTAACGAAACAGGATTAATTAACGATCTCAAAGTGAAAGATTCCTTGGGAAGCAGTGATCATAACATGATAGAATTTCACATCCAGTTTAAGAGCGAGGATCTTGGGTCTTGCTTTCAACTGTTGAAGTTCCATTTTAAAGTGTACATTTATAAGTTTATGTCAGGCTTCAGCAGAGAGAGCTGCTGTAGTAAGTAAATTGGTCAGCTGGATTAAATTGGTACCTGAAGGTGCGGCAGGCCTGACTCATCTGAGTCATAAACTGTGGAAATACAGGGGCCTGTCAGTGCGACAGCACGGAGTGCGGCAGGACAGAGTGAAATGCTGAGCTTTTGGTAAGTGTGGGAGTTCGGTGAAGTGAGGGAAGGAGGTGCTGCTTTGCCTTGCTTTTCCTTACTTTTTCCACAGAGCGGCAGTGGACCTGAGCGTTGAAGACTGAGATGAGGGAATAAAAGCAGCAGCAGACCTGCAACAAGAGAAAACTACTGTGCAACGTCACAGGTGAGGCAGGAGACTCCAAGAGATGAGCACAGTATAAAAGGAGAGACCGAGAGCGGGAGGAGAGTCTGAAAGGCTAAGGCAAGTCATGGCAGCACAGCTCGCACCCGTGATATGCTCCGTCTGCACTATGTGGGAAGTCATGGACACTACCAGTGTCCCTGGCGACCATGTGTGCAGGAAGTGTGTACAGCTGCAGCGACTGGCTAACCGTATTTCGGAGCTGGAGCTGCGGGTGGATTCACTGTAGAGCATCCGCGATGCTGAGACTGTCGTGGATAGCAAGTTCAGTGAGGTGGTCACAACGCAGGTAAAGATTACACAGGCAGAAAGGGAATGGGTGACCACCAGGCAGTGTAAAAGGACTAGGCAGGTAGAGCAGAATTCCTCTGGGGTCAACTCCCTCTCAAATAGATATTCTGCTTTGGATACTGTTGGGGGAGATGGTTTATCAGGGGAAAGCAGCAAGAACCAAGTTCGGGGCACCACGGGTGGCTCTGCTGCACAGGAGGGGAGGAAGATGAGTGGGAGGGCTATAGTGATAGGGGATTCAATTGTAAGGGGAACAGAGAGGCGTTTCTGCGGCCGCAAACGTGACTCCAGGATGGTATGTTGCCTCCCTGGGTCTAGGGTCACGGATGTCACGGAGCGGCTGCAGGGCATTCTGGAGGGGGAGGGTGAACAGCCAGTAGTCGTGGTCCATATTGGTACGAACGACATAGGTAAAAAAAGGGATGAGGTTCTGCAAGTTGAATTGAATGAGTTAGGAGATAAATTAAAAAGCAGGAATTCAAAGGTCATGATCTCAGGATTACTACCAGTGCCACGTGCTAGTGAGTATAGGAACAGGAGAATAGACAGGATGAATGCGTGGCTGCAGGGATGGTGTCGGAAGGAGGGATTTAGATTCATGGGACATTTGGTCCGGTTCTGGGGAAGGTGGGACCAGTTCAAACGGAACGGCTTAAACCCGAGCAGGAACGGGACCAATATCCTCGCGGGGGTGTTTGCTGGTGCTGTTGGGGAAGGTTTAAACTCGAGTGGCAGGGGGATGGGAACCTGAACGGGGAGTCAGAAGGGAATAAAGTTGAGAGCAGCAAGAGAGGGGAAGACCCAGGGGAAATTTACAATACAAATAGTACGAACAGTTGTTAAAGAATAAGTGAAAGGGAAAAGCGTTGAGCAGCGGAAAGAAAGTGTACTTGAGGCACGACTCATAAAATAAGAACTAGAAGGCGTAAGGCAGCAAAGCTGAAGGTCAGGCTAGGGTGTGTGGCCCAACTAAGAGTTCTATTTACAAATGGACGGATTATAATGAATAAATTAAATGAACTACAGGTTCAAATTCAAATTGGAGGGTATGACATGATAGATATTACTGAGACTTGGCTGCAGGATGGTCAGGATTGGGAACTAATTATACCAGGTTATAAGGTCTACATGAGAGATAGGGTAAATGGAAGAGGGGGAGGAGTAGCCTTAATGATTAGAGATGAAATCACTTCAATGATAAAGGGGGATATAACGAGAGGTAAGCAGCCAACAGAGACCTTATGGGTTGAATTGAGAAATAGGTTAGGATCTAAGACTATAGTTGGAGTTGTATACAGGAGCTCTGGCAGCAGCTCTGAATTTGCTAGGTTGTATAAATGCAGAGATTCGACAAGCGTGTAAGAAAGGCATAGTGGTCTTAATGGGGGACTTCAATCTTCACACAGATTGGGAAAAGCAGACTAGCAACTGTCAGAAAGGTAGTGAATTTCTTGAGAGTGTCCGGGATAGTTTTCAACAGCAGTATGTCCTAAAGGCAACAAGGGGGCAAGCCATACTCCATTTAGCAATGAGTAATGAACCAGATTTAGTTAACGGCTTAACTGTGCGTGAACATCTATCCAATAGTGATCATGACATGATCGAGTTCAATGTAGTGTTTGAAAGGGAAAAATTGAGTCAGCTGCTAAGATTCTAGACTTGGGCAAGGCCGACTTCAATGGGATGAGACAGAGACTGTCCACAGTGAACTGGGCAAACCTGTTCATGTGTAAAACGACTGATGATCAGTGGGAAATGTTTAAAGAAACATTTAACGTGATACAGAATCGGTTTATACCCCTGAGGTGAAAGAACTCTACATGCCAAATAAAAACAGCCATGGACAACAAAAGAGGTAAGCGACAGTATAAGACATAAGGAAAGGCCATACAAAAAGACATAAAATGGTACAGATCCTGGCGAATGGGACAGATACCAAGAACAACAAAGGGTCACAAAGCAGATAGTAATGGCTGCAAAAAGAAAGTATGACATGAAACTCGCAAGGCATATCAAAAGCAATACGAAGAACGTTAATAGTTATATTAGGAAAAAGAGGGTGGTCAGGGGAGCAGTTTTGGCCCCTTGAAAACTGAAAGTGGGGATATTGTCATTGACAATGGGGAAATGGCTGGCATGTTGAACAATTACTTTGCGTCGATATTCACAGTTGAAAAAGCGGATAGCCTGCCGGAAATCCCAAGAAAACTGATATTGACTTGGGGACAGGAACTCGATAACATTAACATAAGTAAAGCAACAATAATGAAGAAAAAAAAAACACTAAAGAATGACATTGTGACTAGTGGAGTCCCGCAGTCATCTGTCTTGGGGCCTTAATTATTCACAATATTTATTAACGACTTAGATGAATGCATAGAAAGTCTCATATCTAATTTTGCCGATGACACAAAGATTGGTGGCATTGTAAGCAGTGTAGATGAAAACATAACATTACAAAGTGATATTGATAGATTAGGTGAATGGGCAAAACTGTGGCAAATGGAATTCAGTGCAGACAAATGCAAGTTCATCCACTTTGGATCAAAAAAGGATCGAACAGGGTACTTTCTCAATGGTAAAAAGTGAATAAAACAGTCGATGTCCAAAGAGACTTAGGGGTTCAGGTACAGAGATCATTGAAGTGACATGAACAGGTGCAGAAAATAATCAAGAAGGCAAATGGAATGTTGGCCTTTGTATCGAGAGGACTAGAGGACAAGGGGGCAGAAGTTATGCTGCAGCCATACAAAACCCTGGTTAGACCGCATGTGGAGTACTGTGAGCAGTTCTGAGAACCGCACCTTCGGAAGGACATATTGGCCTTGGAGGGAGTGCATCTTAGGTTTACTAGAATGATAGCCTGACATCAAGGATTAAGTTACGAGGAGAGATGACACAAATTGGGGTTGTATTCTCCAGAGTTTCGAAGGTTAAGGGGTGATCTGATCGAAGTTTATAAGATATTAAGGGGAACGGATAGGGTGGATAGAGAGAAACTATTTCCGCTGGTTGGGGGTTTTAGGAGTCGGGGGCACTGTCTATAAATTAGAGCCAGGCCTTTCAGGAGCGAGATTAGAAAACATTTCTGCACAGAAAGTCTTGTAGAAGTTTCGAACTCACTTTCGCAAACGGCAATTGATACGAGCTCAATTGTTAAATTTAAATCTGATATAGACAGCTTTTTGTCAATCAAATGTATTAAGGGATATGGGCCAAAGGCAGGTATATAGTGTTCGATCACAGATCAGCCATGATCTTATCAAATGGCGGAGCAGGCACGAGGGGCTGAATGGCCTACTCGTGTACCGATGTTCCTACGTTCCTATGTCTGAAACTATTATTTTGAATTAAAAGAAGGGCAATTATAAAGGAATGAGGGCGGAATTGGCTGAAGTGGATTGGGGAAATAGATTTGATGGTATGATGTTGGAAAAGCAGTGGCAAACATTTAAAAAAGATACTTTGTGACTCGCAACAAAAATATATCCCTGTTAGGACGAAAGACTCCACAAAAATGGTGAACCAACCAAGGCTAACTAAGATGTGGAGATGCCGGTGATGGACTTGGGTTCACAATTGTAAACAATTTTACAACACCAAGTTATAGTCCAACAATAAAAATTGAACCAACCAAGGCTAACTGAGGAAGTTATAGATGGTATCAGTTTAAAAGAAAAAAACATACATCATGGCAAAGATTACTAGGAAAACTTTAAAAACCAGCAAAGGAAGACTAAAGGAATAATAAAGAGGGAGAAAATAAATTATGAGAGTAAACTATCAAGACATAAAAACTGACAGTAAATGCTTCCACAAGTAAATAAAAAGGAAGAGGGTAGCTAAAGCAAACATTGGTCCCTTCGAGGATGAGACTGGCGAAATAATAATGGAAAACAAGCAAATGGCAGAGGAATTGAACAGATATGTTGTATCTGTTTTCGCATTAGAAGACACTAATATTATAACAATAGTAGTTGAAAATCAAGGGGCAAAGGGGAGAGAGGAACAAAAAACAATCACTATCACTGGAGAAGAAGTATTAGGTAAACTAATGGGTCTAAAGCCTGACAAGTCCGCTAATCCTGATGGCTTGTATCCGAGGATATTAAAGGAAGTGGCTGCAGAGATAGTGGATGCATTGGTTGTAATCTTCCAGAATTTACGAGATTCTGGAAAGGTCCCAGCGGATTGGAAAACCGCAAACGTAACATTCCTATTCAAGAAGGAAGTGAGACAGAAAATGTTAACGAAAGACCAGTTAGCCTAACATCTGTCATTCAGAAAATGCTAGAATCCATTATTAAGGAAGTAGTAGCAGGACTTTTGGAGACTCATAATACAACCAAGAAGAGTCAACATGGTTTTATGAAGGGGAAATCGTGCCTGACAAATTTAATAGAGTTCCTAGAGGAAGTAACGGGCAGGGTGGATAAAGGGCAAGCAATGGATGCAGTGTATTTGAATTTCCAAAAGGCATTCGATAAGGTGCCATATAAAAGACTGCTGCACAAGATAAGAGCTCATAGTGTTGGAGGTAATATATTGGCATCAATGGAGGATTGGCTAACAAACAGAAAACAAAGAGTCGGGATCAAAAGGGTCATTTTGAAAATGTCAATCTGTACCTTTTGGGGTGCCGCAGGGCTCAGTGCTGGGGCCTCAACTATTCGCAAAATATATCAATGACTTCGATGAAGGAACAGAGTGTCTTGTGGTGGAATTTGCTGATGATACAAAGATAGGTGGAAATTCAAGTTGCGATGAGAACACAAAGTGTCTGCAAAGGGATATTGACAAGTTAAGTGAATGGGCAAAAATTTCGCAGATGGAACATAATGTGGGAAGAAGTGAAGTCATCCACTTTGGGAGGAAAAGTAAAAAAGCAAAATATTATTTGAATGGAGAAATCCTACAAAATGCTGCGCTACAGAGGGTTCTGTGTGTCCTCGTACATGAATCAGAAAAAATCATCATACGCGTGCAGCAGGTAATCCAGTAGGCAAAGGGAATATTGGCCTTCATTTCGAGGGGGATGGAGTGTAAAAGCAGCGAGATCATGCTACAACTGTACAGGGTGCTGGTGAGATCAAACTTGGAGTAGTGCGTACAGTTCTGGTGCCCTTATTTAAGGAAGGACATACTGACATTGGAGGCAGTTTAGACAAGGTTCACTAGGTTGATTCGGGATATGGAAGGGTTGTGGATATGGAGGAAAGATTGAACAGGTGTGGTGTAAACTCATTGGAGTTTAGAAGAATGAGAGGAGATCTTATTGAAACTTACAAGTTTCTGAGGTGACTCGATAGGGTAGATGCTGAGAGGATGTTACCCCTCATGGGTATCTAAAACTAGGGGGGCATAGTCTCAGAATAAGGGGTCGCCAGTTTGAGACGGAAATTAGGAGGAATTTCTTCTCCCCGAGGGTAGTGAACCTTTGGAATTTTTTGACCCCAAAAATCTGTGAAGGCCGAGTCATTGAATCCATTCAGGGCTGAGTTAGACACATTATTGTCAACAAAGGATTCAAATGATATGGACAAAAGGCAGGAAAGTGGAGTTGAGGTAAAAATCAGATCAGCCATGATCTGATAGAATGGCGGAGCATGGTCGAGCGGTCGAATGGCCTCTCCTGATCCTAGCTCTTATGGTCTTATGGTCTTGTGGTCTTTTGCAATAGGGGGAGCCTTTACAAACCGGATGGCCCCTACCTGTATAACGGTGGTGCGAGGTGGTTGGGGTTAGAGGTGTTGGCAGGCAAGATAGCTAGAATGATGGGGGAGGGTTTAAACTGGATGCGGGGGTGTTTGCGGTCAGTGTAAGAGAACACCAGTACCGACTGGAGCAACTTTCAGTTGTACCAGTGAAAACACAAATCAAAGCTTAATGAGTCTAATTCCAATAGTGGGAGGTCAACAATGTAAAATTATTGATAAAGTAAATGGGAAAGCCAAATATCAGAAAGCTAAAAAAGTTGCGCTTGCATTAATAGAAGTCTGATAACTAAGATGGGTGATATGGAAGGTATGGCAGCGGTTCATAGATTGGACATTAGTTTCGTTACAGAGACATGGTGGAATGATTCCAATCAATGGTATACCTATCTGGTAGGGTATAAATTGTTTAGAGTAGACCGTGTCAGGAGAGAGGGCGATGGTGTTGCAGCATATGAGAACTCCAGTATTGAGGCACAAGTCAGAGAGGATATATAAAAGGAAAGTGCTCCTCTACTTTTCCGAGTTGCTCAGCATTTAGAATATCCCCCGATTTATCTTTCTTAGGTCCAACATGGATGACCTCACACTTGCCCACATTAATCTGCACCTGCCATAATTTTGCAGCGCGTTTACCGCCGAATATCCTGCTCTGCTCAACCGACAAGTTCTGTGAGCGGAGCGTCGGTCGAATAGCGCCACCCGGTGGGAGGGTATCTAACTGATCACCAAGCCAGTTGAATCGCAGAAAGTACGTGCCGTGGGCAAGGTGAAACCCGAACTCAGGCCAGCCAAGATGGCTTTAAAACTTCCACAATTACGGAGCTGCAGTTGTCGAACTGCTTACCTCACCGTGAAACGTCGTGTAATTATATTGAAACTGGTAAGAATATTGATAAATATGAGGCGGTCGTAATGGATGGTCAGAAAGGTCGGTGGCATATTCAATGGAATGGATTGTCCTCGGTCTCAGTGCGAGCACCCCATACCAATCCATGTGTACACACATGGCCACCTGAATTGCCTGAGATGCAAAAATTGATTGATGTAGATGAAAGATTCAGTTCAGTCCTCTCCACCGAACAACTTGAGCAGTTTTTAATGATTTTCTCGACCAGGGATAAATCTGACAATTGCAGGCCAGTCAGCCGAACGTCGTTGGTGGGGAAACTTTAAGAAACAGTAATTTGGGAAAAAAATAATTGGCACATTGAAAAATATGGGTTAATACATGACAGCCAGCAGGGATTTGTTGAAGGCAAATCATGTTTGGCGAACTTGGATGAGTTCTTTGATGAAGTAAAGGAGAGGGGTGATGAAGGTTGTGCGGTTGATGTTGTGTACTTGGAATTTCCAAAGGTGTTTGATAAAGTATCACATAATAGACTTCTTAACAAAATTGAAGACCACGGGGTTCAAGGGGCGGTGGTTGCGTGGATACGAAATTGGCTCAGGGTCTCATGTTTCGCTGCTGGTCCAATATCCCGAATATAAACATTTTAATGTGTTTTATAACTGCCTGCACAATTTTCGGCCGTAGGCCATAACTGTGCTTGGTGCACGATCGCAGCTCTGAATATAACACATCTCCACACTGGTTTTACCAACTCCTTGAGCTCCAATAGTGTTAACAGCGATCTACCTACTATAGAATTAGAACAAAAAAAATAGCAACAGGAGTA
Organism: Heptranchias perlo; assembly: GCF_035084215.1. Classification (NCBI taxonomy): domain Eukaryota; kingdom Metazoa; phylum Chordata; class Chondrichthyes; order Hexanchiformes; family Hexanchidae; genus Heptranchias; species Heptranchias perlo. The sequence goes on along the minus strand of NW_027139453.1, from coordinate 7,755,526 downwards.
GGCCATATGGTCCCTCGAAACTGCTCCGCCATTCAATAAGCTCATGGCTGAACTTCGAACTCAACTCCACTTTCCAGCGCGATTCCCAGATCCTTTGATTGCCCTAGATTCCAAAAATCTGTCTTTCTCTGCCTTCAATGTACTCAACAACTATGCATCCACAACCCTCTGGGGTAGAGAATTCCAAAGATCCACTGCCCTCTGATTGAAGAAATTCCTCCTCATCTCAGTCTTAAATGGCCGTCCCCTTATTCTGTAACTATGCCCCCTAGTTCTAGGCTGTCCAGCCAGGAGAAACAACTTCTCAGCATCTACCCTGTCATGCGCCCTCAGAATATTATGTGTTTCAATGAGATCACCTCTCATTCTTCTACTCTACAGAGAGTATAGGCCCATTCAACTCAATCTCTCCTCAGAGGAACATCTCTCATCGCAGGAATCAATGAAGTGAAAATTCTGGCACCGCCTTCAAGAATATCCTTCCTCAGCTATGGAGACCAAAACTGTACACATTGCTCCAGGTGAGGACTCACTGAAGCCCTGCACAACTTCAGTAAGATTTCCTTACTCATGTAATCCAACCCCCTTGCAATAAAGGCCAACATGCTAATTGTTTGCGGGACCAACATGTTTATTTTCGAGTTCCTTGTACGAGGACATCCAAATCTCTGTGAACACCAACATTTAAAAAATTCTCATCATTTTAAAAATAATCTGTTTTTCTATTCTTCCTACCAAAGTGAGTAAACTCACATTTCCCTACATTGTACTCCTTCTAACACCTTCTTTCCCACTAACTTAACCGGTGTATATCCCTTTGCTGACTTTTTGAATTCTCCTCACAGCTTACTTTCCCAACTAGCTTTGCATCATCAGCAGACTTGGATACATTACACTCGGTCCCTTCATCTAAGTCATTAATAGAGATTGTAAATAGCTGAGGCCCAAACACCGACCTTTCGACAACCCACTAGTTACAGCCTGCCAACCTGTAAATGTCCCGTTCATCTCTACACTCTGTTTTCTGTCCGTTAAGCAATCCTCAATCCATCGAAACACAAACATAGAAACATAGAAAATAGGAGTAGGAGTAGGCCATTCGGCCCCTCGGGCCTGCTCCGCCATTCAAAATGATCATGGCTGATCGTCTAACTCAGTACCCTGCTCCCGCTTTTTCCCCATGTCCCGTGATCCCTTTAGCATTAAGAAATATATCTATCTCCTTCTTGAATACATCTAATGACTTAGTCTCCACTGCCTTCTGTGGTAGAGAATTCCACAGGTTCACCACACTCTGAGTGAAGCAATTTCACCTCATCTCGGTTCTAAGTGGCATACCCCGTATACTGAGATTGTGACCCCTGGTTCTGGACTCCCCAGCCATCGGAAACATCCTCCCTACATCTCGTCTGTCTCGTCCTGTTAGAATTTCATATGTTTCGATGAGAATACCTCTGATTCTTCTAAACTCGAGTGAATATAGGCCGAGTCGACCCAAACTCTCCTCATACGTCAGTCCTGCCATCCTAGGAATCAGTCTGGTAATCATTCGTTGCACTCCCTCCATGGCAATGACATCCTTCCTCAGATAAGGAGACCAAAACTGCACACAATACTCCAGATGTTGTCTCACGAATTCCCTGTATAACAGCAGTAAGGCTTCCCTGCTCCTGGACTCGAATCCTCCTACTCCCACCAGTGTTTTCTACTCCTTGTTAAATCTTTCTTCCACCCAAACTGATTCTACTTCCTGTTCTTCTGAACCAAGATCCATTCTTTCCACTGTCCTTATGTCATCCTTTATTATCAGAGCTACACCCCTTCATTTGCTACTCTGCTTGTCTTTTCGGAACGTCAAGTTCCATGGAATATTTCATTCTGAACCTTGGTCACCTTGCAATCACGTCTCTGTAATGGCGATTAGGTCAAACCCTTTTATCTCTGTGCAACTAATTCGTCTCTCTTATTAAGAAGCTCCGTACATTCAGATAAAGAGCCTTTAATTTTAACTTTTTATCATTTCCTATGCTTTGAACTTATTTTTTGATGCGTTAATGGAACAGCTCCCTCTTTCGATAGTACAGTTGCCAATGTTCAATGAATTGAAACCCTTGTCTCCCACATCACTCTTTGAGCCACGCATTTAACTCTTTGACCTGTTTGTCCCTACGCCAATCTGCACGTGGCTCAGGTAGTATTACAGAGATTATCACCTTTGAGATTCTGTTGGTTAATTCAAACCCTAACTCCTCAAATTGCCTCAGCAGAACCTCATTCTTCTTTCCACCTGTGTCGTTGGCTCCGACATGGACCACGACAAATGAATCCTCCCCCTCATGCCCTAAGTTATTCTCCAGCCGCGAGGAGATATCCATAACCTTGGCAAACGGTTGGCAACGCAGCCCACGGGAATCTCGGTCGCGGCTGCAGAGAACTGTGTCTATCCCCCTGAAAATAATATCCCCGACCACTACAACATTCATTTACTCCCCCGACTTGAATGGCCTCCTGGGCCACCGTGCCGTGGTATATTTGCCCATCCTCCCTGCAATCTTTGCTTTCAACCTTACAGGTAGCAAGTGCCTTGTACCTGTAGGACACGGTCAAATGCTGTGGCTCATCCAACATTACATCCAGGGTCCCCATAACAGCCTGACTCGCAATCACACCCTCCTGTTTTTGACCACTGAACGAATCTAAACTACAACCTAATCTAAGGGGTGTGAATGTCTCCTGGATGAAAGTGTCCAGTTAACTCTCCCCTTTCCGGATGCATTGCAGTGTCTGCAGCTCGGACTTCAGCTGAACAACTTTGAGCTGAATCGCCTTGAACTGTGGACACTTACCACATATGTGGTTGCCTGGGATCTCTCTGATCTCCACAAAATCCCACATGCTGCTTTTCCATTCAGTTAGCAGAAATACAGTGTAATACAACACTCGTAAGTTACCTTCAATCAGTGTTAATATGGGCCTTCACTGTCTGTCAGCAGATACTTACTTCCGTTTCCCAGCATATCTTCCACTATAAGTGAATGTGAATTCAAAACCTTTCACTTTGTATTAAACGACAGTTACTATCTGTTACAGTTAAAGGCGAGGGAAATAATTAACCAGAGAAAGTCAGCTGGAGAACATTAGCCAGAGGTCCCTATCGCTGCTACAGAGTAACTGGAGCAACTTCATAATCTGACAACAGCCCACTGGCAGAACGTTGCTCACATTCTCACTTACAGCCGCATCAACTTGAAACATTCAATGTATTTCGTTGGAGATTAAAAACACATTATAACATCAATTAACATATCACACAAGAAAGATGGAGGAAAGGGAGGTCGTGATATTCTCTGAATTTCTGACACTCGCCCGAAATCAGCAAAAGAATCACTTCAGGACAAATACAGCAAATGACCAGACACGCAAGAGCAGCAGTGACACAGTGAGACCCGGATTTATACGAACAGGAACCGGTTTCTATGATTTACCGGGAACTCAGTGCTCATTTCTAGATTTCCAGAATCCTTACTGTGAAAAAAATGTTACCTTATTTCACTCAAAAATTGCCGAGCTCTAATGTTAAATTTAACCTCATCTTCAGGACCCCACCATAGTAAATTGTTTCTCTGCATCTACCTCATCGAATCCCTTTACCATTTTAAATACCGAGATCAGATCATCCTTCAACCATCTAAACTCACGGAAATACAACCACGCTCATGCAACCCGGCTTCATAATTGAAACCTGTCAGCCCCGGTATCATTTTGATGAATCTGTGCTGCATCCCCTCCAAGGCCAATATATCCTTCCTGAGATTCTGTGCCCAAATCTAAAAAGAGTGCTCCAGATGTGGTCTGACCAAAGCTCTGTACAACTGAAGTAGCACTTCCACACTTTTCAATTAAACCCCCTGGCGATAAAAGACAACATTCCATTAACATCGACCCCTACTTTCTGTCTCCTATCTCACAACCAATTACCGACTCATGTCACAATTTAACTCCAATTCTAGACGTTCGCAATTTTGCAAATGTTCTCTTGAGCGAAAACTATCAAAAGCACGGAAATAATTGACATTGTAGCATAACTTGAGAATGTGGAGTTAGGGGTATATAACATTTCACACAGTACTGAAGATATTCTCAGATAAAATTACACCAGCTGACAGCACGTTCAATGATTGTAACAGATTGGAGCTTTTGCTGGACATTACAAGTACATTATGATCCCAATGAAAATATCACAAAAGGAAGGTGGAGGGAAACGCAGATTTGATATTCAATGAAATTTTGACATTGAGAGAGAAACAGTAACACAAATGCTTCAGAATAAACAACAATTTATCGGACACATAACAAGAACATTGATTTATTTAAAACCTGATTCATAAAGTAAGTAATTGTTCTGAATCAAACATCAAACACCACCTGGAGAACAGGAACACGGCGAACGGATATACAATCAATTAAACTTTATTTGTGTCTGAGAATTGATGGTGACTCTGGGTGCGGTACACCGAGCTACAACTGACCCTGTGAGTTGATATATTCAGAGAAACCCTCATTAATAGAGGCGCGAATTTTCCAGTGGGAGTGTTAGGCTGCATTGACATTGAGACTGGTGACAGTCAGAGGGACAGTCAGGCAACTCACTTCACTCGGTTCTTACTGAGCAACATCTTTAAACAGACTTCACAGTTTTATAATCAAACATCCGAAATATTGATGGTTTATTCCGATCACAGGTGGATGGAGGAAGAGGTGATGAAGGGATATGGGGACAGGGCGGCAAAATGCGATCAGAACAATCTTCTCACTCTAAGCATCTGAGTGATATTAAAGGTCAATTTGTATCGAGCAGCGTTTTGACCGGGCGGACAGACTTGCTAAAAGTGCAGCAGGTGTATCAACCTGCAAGTGAGTGATCTAACTGATAAAATGTCCGGTTAGTATAAAGGGGCCATAACCCGGCATCTAATCGATGTTATGGGTAAAATACAGGTGGTGGAGGATGAAACGGGTTTCTCAAATCGGGTCAAACCCAGGACAGTTTCATGGAGCGCCGCTCCGCGGTTTCAATCGCTCTATCACTGCATTGGATTCCCAATCTCACCTGTATCGTGACAGAAAGGGGTCTGACATAAACTAGCTGCCTCCCACCGGCAGAGGGCCGCAAAATGCCGGCCCGTTGGTTGAAGAGGTGGCTGATTTCAGGCTGAGAACCGTTCATGGGAGAAGATCGGGGGGAGAATCAGTGTTCGACGTGGAGCACAAACCCACCCTGGGAATGGATTGTGATCACCAGGAATAATATCAACACTTTGGTGGGAAAAGACCGAAAACAGTCTGAAAGTTCTGATTAATGGGATTGAACAAATCCCACTCCTGATTGTTCGGATTCACAGTAATATGTCCAGGTTTAGAATGGATATGAACGAGCGTTAGATCAGAGGAAGGAGGGGAGGAGAGGGAGTCTGTTATATGTCCAGTTCTTGAACGTATATTACCGAGTGTTAGATGAGGGGAAGGAGCAGAGGAGAAGAAATCTGTTATATGTCCAGGTATTGAACGGATATTGCCGAGTGTTAGATGAGGGGAAGGAGGAGAGGAGAGGGAGTCTTTTGGGACCACGGGAAATAACTTTAAATCTAAATATATCCACTGTATCACAAACTGCAAGGATTCTCAGTTAAAATGCATCAATTTGAAACTCATTTGATGATCAAAATAAGCTGCAGCTTTTGAGGGAGATGAACAATAACATTATACTGTCAATAGAATGATCAGTCAAGGAACAAGATAGAGCGGGAAATACAGTCACTGAATTTCTGCCTTTGATTTAACTTGGAAATAACACGGTGAAATAAGGACAGTTACCGAGATAAGAGTCGTAATACGGTTAAATTCTGAATCATACATTTCGGAAATGAATATAATAACTTACCGGGGACTCCAATGGCTGCTATAATCGGATAGTAAATCATTACTGTCTGTATAATTGGCGGTAACACGGTAAATGGATACACGGTGAATGGAACTCTCATTCTGTCAGAGAAGTGATGGTGAATCTTGACGCTGGACACACGGCTCCAACTGACTCTGTGAGATGAGAGATTAAGAGAAAATCATTATTTATAATCGAGGGAAACATCCAGTGGGATCAGGGAACAGCAGCATTGACATTACTTCCAGTCATTCGGACAGCCCGCAATTCCCTTCACTGTGATGTTTGTGCTGCACTAATTAATTCCAAAGGATATTGCAAGTATTTTCAAATGGAACAGCCCAACGATTGGTGCAATATTATGTTCATATTTCTATCTGACAATATACAGTAAGCCGGACTCTGACAACATCACTGCAACACGTTAAACAGAAGGAGGTTCAATTTCCCTCCTGTTTTGTGATACGGTTCACTCCTGTCGATGCACCGACTCAATACCAAGAATTCTCAAACATGCTTCAAGGGTTTGCATTGCTTCCCGCGATGAAAACACGTGGTATCATATTGTCATATTATGTTTCAGCACTGGAGGAGGCCATTCGGCCCATTGTTCCTTTGCCGGTTCTTTGAAAAAGCTATCCATTTCGTCCCATTCCCCAATTCTTTCCCCATACCTTTCTATATGTTTTCATTTCAAGTATTCATCCAATTCCCCTTTTTATAGTTACGATTGAACCCGCTTCCACCACCCTTTCAAGCACTGCTGTTAAGACCACTAAAACTCGCTGTGTAAAAAAAAATGTTTCCTCATGACCGTTCATGATTTTGAACACCTCTATGATATCTCCCCTTAGCCTTTTTTGTTCTAAGGAGAAAAACCCCGGCTTCTCCAATCTCTACACATAACTGAAATGCATCATCCCTAGTATCTATTAAATCTCTTCAGAGCCCTCTCTAAAGCATTGACATCTTTCCTAAAGTGTGGTTCCCAGAATTGAAAACAATATTCCAGTTGCGGCATTACGGGAGTTTTCTAATGGTTTGGTATAACTTCCTTAATTTTGAACTTGATGCCTCTAATAATAAAGCTCAGGATCCCCTATGCCTTTTAATGGCCTTCTCAACTTGTCCTGCCACTTTCAAATATTTGTGTATGTGCACATCGAGCTCTCTCTGTTCCTGCACCTCTTTGAAAATGTACCATTTAGTTTTCATTACCTCTCCTCATTCTTCCAACCAAAATATATCCCCTTGCACTTCTCTGTGTTAAATTTAATCTGCCATGAGTCTGCCCATTTCACCAGTCTGTCTATGTCCTCCTGAAGTCTGCTGCTATCCTCCACATTGTTTGCTACATTTCCCTGTCATCTGCAAACTTTAAAATTATAACATCCATACCGATGTCCAGGTCATTAACATATATCAAAAAGAACTGTGGTCCTAATACTGACCACTGGGGAACACCACTGTATACTTCCCACCAGTCTGAAAAACTAGCGTTCACCACTACTTTCTGCTTTCTGTCTCTTAGCCAATTTTGTATTCACGCTGCAACTGTCCCATTAATCGCACGGGCTTTAATTTTGGTAATAAGTATATTATGTGTTACTTTATCAAATTCCCTTTGAAAGTCCATTTACACAACAACAATTGCACCACCCTCGTCAACCCTCTCCACTATTTCATGAAAGAACTTAATCAAGTTAGTCAAACACGATTTCCTTCAACAAATCCGTGCTGACTTTATCTTATTAACCTTTTCCAAGTGATAATTAAGTTTGTCCCAGATTATTGGCCCTAAATGTTGCCCCATCGCCGACGTTAGGCTGACTGACCTGTAATTGCCTTCTTTTCCCCCTTTGTGATCAGACGTGTGACAGATGTAACGTTTTCCTTTCGTTCCTCAGCCATGCCATCTGCCTCCACAAGAACATCTCCTTTTATTGTTCCTGATCGGTCCCACCCTTCCTTTGACTTCTCAAATTTATACAATTATGAGACTTTTGTCTTCCCTTTTATGTGAGCCACTAATCTATTCTCATATTCTCTTTACCCCTCTTATTCCCTTTTTTAGATCTCCTCTGTACTTTCTGTATTCAGCCTAGTTCTCTACTGTTTTATGATCCTTACATTTGTCATAAGCCTTCTTTTTCTGTTTCATTTTAGTCTCCGTATCTTTAGTCATGCGTGGATCTCTCGCTTTCCATGCCCTTCCTTTCTACCTCTCAGTGATGTGTCCACTCTGTACCGGAAACCAACTCCTCCTTGACCTTCCCCGTAATTATTGTAAACCTAATGATATTATGATCAGTGTTCGCCAAATTCTGCCCCACTGTAACATGCTCCACCTGCCCAACTTCTTTACCCAGAACTAGACCCTGCATTGTATTCTTACTCGTTGGGCTGGAAACACCCTGTCCCATAACGTTATCTTGTACACATTTCAGGAACTCCTTCCCCACTTTGCCCTTTACAGTCTTTACTGTCCCATTCTATATTGGGACAATTGAATCCCCCCTTATCAGAACTCTATAGTTCTTGCATCGTTCTGTAATTTGCCCCCAAATTTGCTCCTCTATCTCCTTCCCACTATTTGGTGGTCTACAGTTTACATCCAGTTGCGTAATAGCTTCTCTATTGTATCTTAATTTTAAACAAATAGTTTCTGTCTTTGAACTCTTGACTACATCATCCCTTTCCAGTGCTATATTAGTGCATTCGATCAATACTGCCTCTCTTTCCTTCACTTCCCCATCTTTCCTGAATGCCTTGTGGCCGGGAATATTAAGTACACTGTCCTCCCCTTCATTGAGCAAGGTGTCTGTTATTGCCACAAAATCATAGAACCATTAAGCGACTTGAGCCTGCAGCTCACCAACCTGTTTTGCCACGCTACGTACATTTAGGCACATGCACTCCAAACTCATCTTAGACTGCTTTGGATTTGACCCTGTCTGATATCTACTGTTTCTGAACTCTCTTTTAAACTAGTGTTATTTGACCTTCCCAATCCTCTGTGTTCTTTGCTTCTCCCCTCCATTGTTTCCTTCTGATGCTCATGCCCCTGCCAATTTGGTTCAAACGCTCCACCACTTCACTAGTTAGCCTCCCCGCGAGGACATTAGTCCCAGCTCTGTTGAGGTGCAACACGTCCATTTTGAAAAAATCCCTCCTGCCCCAGAACTAATCCGAATGTCCCAGGAATCTGAAGCACTCCCTCTTGCACCATTTATCCATCTGTTTGAATGTGGCCGTTCAGGCTCTTTATTCAATTAGGAATTTATGTCTTTCGGGCGGGAAGACATAAGGCTTTGCCCGAACACCTCAGGTGGACTAATGTAACCACAGACAAGGGCTTGAAATAACGTCGATTTCATTGAAATGAAGAACTTTAACGGTTACAGATGATGATGAAACTGACACCTTTCTATTTGAAGAGCGCTACCCGAGGTATCGGGACCTGGACGATATTGGAATAGGTTGTGACAAGTATGAAGCAGAAGCTCTACGGAAATCCACATCCCCAGGAGTCTGTGGGCTGCGGTGGGGATTCCAGTTTCTGCTCCGTTCATTAATTTCAATTATTATCCATTCCAGAGAGTTTCACTTTGATGTTTTCTGTGGTATTATAATAGTTCACGCCAAGGACAACATGAACATTAGGAACAGGAGGAGGCCATTCAACCCGTCGGGCCTGTTCTACCATTCGGTTAGATCATGGCTGATCTTCGCCTTAAATCCATTTTCCCAACTTTGCTCCCTATCCCTTGATACCCTTAACTAACAGAAATCTATCTATCTCAGTGTTGATAACTGCAATTGACCCTCGGACTCGACAGTCTACATGGGCCGGAACTGTTTTACACCCGACCATTTCTAACAGACTCAGGACAGACCTGACGTAAATACACACATTCATTGTCTTACTGACTGTACGATTTCAACATTGTCGTTCTGGGTGCACGGGCAGGACATGTTGTAACGTTGACTTTATTTCTACTGTTTGGATTCAGAAAGAAGGAAATAAAACGGCTTTTGAAGCTACCGGTGCGACGAGGTGGCCGAAATCATGAGGCGATGCTAATGCAGTGCGCTCGCAGGGTCCGAATCCCATTCTCCTCGCTATTGTATTACAAGTTGGATGCAGCCCTACCGATGAATGTTCTATTGTTTTTTACATTATGTAATTGGCTTGAAATCTATTCCTATCACTCCGGTGTTTTTTGTCTGTGTTTTCACATTTTGCATTCTGCATCAATGAGATCAACTGAATTTGGATAAATAAACATTCAGCTTCTATCTGCATATCATCTTGAAACATTCCAACATTTTCTCCACGTGCGTTGCGTCAATAAACCGTGTACATTCTGTCCTCTGGTGCTCACACATGCTCTGAATGTAAGTCAATCCTGATAAGAATCTTTGTTGCTATTTCTGCAAGAAACAATTTGAAGTTTCACTTTCTTTCCGGTCTCGAGAATGAGGGTATGAATATTTTGAAATTGTCGAATGTTTTCCTATTGAAGTGAAGTGAACCGTGTAAATCCGGTTAAACCGGCGGGTCGGAATCCCTTTAGATTGAGAATCCAGCTCTTCAACCTCTTCGCTAAAACAGCTCTGGTTTAAGAATTAAAGTCGTTGACCAGAAGCGGTCCCGCGGTGTTGGTCTGTGTTTAATCTCCACCATGAATGTTTAGCTTTACCCTAGAATCAGTTTGTCCAACGTCCTCACAGAAAGATTCATTCCCTCCTGTCGACTAGATTTGGGAAAATACAGAATATCAGCGAACAGCTGAATTTTAATTCGGCAATTGATTGATATTATTTAATGGAAATCTAAAAGTAGCAGGGGGCACTTTAACCTCATTTGTAAACCCGTGGATGGGAACCTCTGGAACTAATTTAACTCGGCAGTCAACACAGAGAGGCTGTGAAGCAAACCAAGGGCTTCTGCAAGCAGCAAATGAGGAAGAGGAAACGTTGCTCTCGCTGCTCTCTGGAACACAACGGTTGGAAAATGGGAGCAAAGAAACAAAACGAGCTAAAGGCACTGCTGGGATTTGAACCCTGGATCCCCTGTTTACAAGACAGGTGCTTTAACCACTGAGCCACGGCACCCACATTCATGTCGGTTTTTTCCAAAGTTATCGTATTGATACTTTTGCAAGCGACTGTGTTGCTGCTTCCCCTTCATTTCGTCTGCGCAACAACATCAATCATTTGTTCATCGGCCTCTGCTTGAGAAACCATGGATATCAGTCATGACCCTCTCTTCCTTATCCCCTGGCAGTAGATCTTATTTCTAGCCCTATTCATCCTGTTGTATTCCCACACTCTCTCCACACTATCTGGTCTTATCCTATGACATTTCGCATCTCTTCCCACGAAATGTTGGTAAGTAATGTCTGTGATACACCAGGCCTTGACCTCCTCATTTGGGTGACCTCCCACAACGACTGCAGAATAGTTAAATGTGTGTGTGTTTTACATTAGGAAATTAGTATTAGCGCTAGTCTACCTAGTGCACCTATTCTCACACAAACGACAATGTGGATTCAGAGCATTTAAATTTTAGGTCGTCTTACTGGATAAGACAAGTTTTACATTCAAATTTGGTGATATTGCTCACTTGAAATAATTAGTGCACAAATCGATGGTGCTGTACATGGAATAGAAAGCGAAATTTGATGGATAGGAACCGTTTGAAAGGATGGCTGATCGGCTGTGGGTGGCAGCGAAATTTTATCGTGGCCGCGTGGATCTATTGCCAATGGTTCGTTGATCTACGGGTGTGAATCTCGCTTTGGGGCTTTCACTGATTACCAAATGAGAAATCCGGGTTTCGAATCTCAGTTAAGCATCACTAGAATTTTGTTCTTCGTCAAAAATCATCAAACCGCTTGTTGCAGATGGCAGGAGCGCCATTTTTCAAAGAAAGAAGGCAGTGATGAATAGAAGTAAGGAAGACAGGAAGGAGAAGAAGCAAGAACGACTGAAAAGGAACAAAGGACTGAGCCTGAGAGAAAGAGAGTGAGAAGCTGAGAGGCTGAAGTCTGTGAATTTTCTCAGTCATTTCTTGCTGCCTCATACTTCATTTGCTGTTTTTGTCCAATCGTAAGGTGCTGCGGCGCGATTAATGACGTAAATGCAGCGATTTGGCGATCGCCGTTCAAGGCAACGTTGGGCTGAGCGACGAAAGCAACTTTTATCGTTTAATTCAACCTTTCGGAGGAGCGGCGCAAATGTTCCAGAAATTATGTGCAAATCACGCCATCCCATATCTCACTTGCTGCAATATTTACCTATCGGTAATGGAGCACGCCGTGAATGCATCATTATGGCTTGAGGTCCCAGCAATTGCAGGATTATAATGAAAGTGAAATCATTCTCGTCCGTCAAAAGTTCGAACTTCTTCCACTCCGGGTTCGAACAGCCTTCTCTGTCCCTGCTCTGTCCACTAATCCCAGTTATTCACACAGAAAATGAGGCCGGTCCAGTATTGTAACAACTTGGGGAGAGCAAAAATCTGTCTCCTTCACCCGACAAAAGCACGCGTCGAACCGGGAACGAAACCAAACGGTAGCCGAGCACAGGCCTGGAGATCTCAGTGAATCAGCCGTCGGTGATATTAACCTCCCGATCAGGTCAATAAACACCAGACAGTTGTTTCTATCTCTCTGCCTGGTGCTGAATCCAGATATAAACGGTGGCAGGTGTAAACTGAGCAGCTCATCGCTTCAACCACCTTCACGCTTCACCCTCTGATCAGTTTCACCAAAACCGCTTCCTGTTTCTGGGTCAAATTAAATCTGATCGAGCGGATCAAAAACAAAAATCGAACTCATATTTCTCCAGGAGCGCAGTCGGCAAGATCTGGTTCCAGATCCTATTCCTGATTCTTGGAACACTAATCCCTGACTCGCCAGCACGGGATGCAAAGTCAATTCTGATTGAACAGCAAAAACTGACGATTTCCAATAAAGTCCCGTGGACGAGATTGACTGAAGCGCTCACTGAAACCTCTGTGGGGAAACACAGTGGGCTTTCAAGGATTCCTCAAAATGTTAAGGACCCGGATTTCAGTGAACACTCGGGAATTTGCTCCCGATATTTATCAATGACTGGAAAGATGGAATGGAAAGTTGTATATCCAAGTTTGCAGATGACAGTAAGATCGGAGGCACAGTTCCCTGTGTGGATGGAATCAGGAAGTTACAAAGGGACAGAGACAGATTAAGTTTCTCGCAAAACTGTGTTAAATGGAGTTCAATGTGGGGAAGTGTGAGGTAATTCACTTTGGATCCAAGCAATCGGAAAATGTTCTCAATGTCGAGAGATTAGGAACAGTGGAGGAGCAAAGGGATTTGTGTGTCCACGTACACAAATCACTAAAAACTAGTGGACAATGCAAAAGGTAATCAAAAAGGTTAAAAGGATGGTTGGCCTTTATCTTAAGGGGACTGGAATACAAAGAGGAGGAAGTTATGCTTCAGTTGTATCGAGCCTTGGCCAGGCTCCATCTGTCGAACTGCGTTCAGTTCTGGGCACCGCCCCTCAGGAAGGATATATTGGCCTTGGAGGGGGTGCAGCGCAGATTCACCAGAATCATACCTGGTCTTAAAGGCTTAAATTATGAGGACAGGTTGCATAAACTTGGATTATATTCCCTTCAGTTTGAAAGGTTGATCTGATTGAGGTATTTATAATGATAAAACGATTTGGAAGAGCAGATACAGAGAGATTATTTCCTCTGGTGGTGGGGGTGGTGCGGAACATAAAATTAGAGCTAGGATTTTCACGGTGAAATCAGGAAGCACTTTATTACGTTGCACATACAGACACCAATGTCGTTTCTTACCTAATACATTCTGCAAAGTCTTACTTGATAATGCAAGGCGCACATTGAGAACGATTTTGGTAAAGAAGGTCTGATCGCGTCGGATTGAAACAAATAGTGTACAACATGGACTTGGATGGACGGGCAGAATTTCAAAGTGTGCAGATGACACGAAACTGGGCAATGTGATAAACAATTAAAAGGGTAGTAACAGACTTCAGGACGAAACAGACAGACTGATGAAATGGCCAGACACATGGCAGATGAAATTTAACGCAAAGCACTGTGAATTGATACATTTTGGCCTAAAGAATGAGGAGAGATAATATAAACTAAATGGTACAATTTTAAATCGGGTGCAGGAACATCGAGATCTGGGGATGTATGTAAACAAATCGTTGAAAGTGGCAGGACAAGTACAGAAGGCTGTTAAATCTGCATATGGGATCCTTGGCTTCATAAATAAAGCCACAGAGTACAAAAGAAAGGAAGTTATGCTAAACCTGAATAAAACACTAGTTAGACCTCAGCTGGAGTATTGTGTTCAGTTATGGGCACCACACTCGAGGAAGGATATCAAGGCTTCAGAGAAGGTGCAGGAGAGATTTACAAGAATGGTACCGGGGATGAGGGACTTCAGTTATGTGTGGAGATTGGAGATGCTGAGGTTGTTCTCCTTAGAGCAGAGAATGTTAAGAAGAGATTTGACAGAGGTGTTCAAAATCATGAGCGATTTTAATTGTGCGTGTGAGAAGAAACTGTTTCCAGTGGCAGAAGGGTCGGGAACCAGAAGGCACAGGTTTAAGGTGATTGGCAAAGGAACCCAGATCAGGGCAGTCCTGAGGGATAACTGGTGGGAGGTTTCAGAAGAGACGATTAAATGAGAACATGTCGGTAAATGTTAAAGATTACCCAGCGCTGCTGAAAGAAGCGCAGGGAATTCTCCCGCTGTCTTGTCCAACATTCCTGACTCAGTAACACCAATAAAAAGAGCTGAACACAAAGAACGAACTGATGGTCCAAGTTTAAGGGTGGAAACCAAAGCCCTCACGGCGTTCAACAGACACCCATCGACCATCGGAACTCACACTTCGATGGGCTCCAATGTCCGATCATTGAGAAACACGTCCCTCCTCCGCTTGGTTCCGTCCTTTGTGGGAATAGGAATTCGAACGTTTCAGCGACTCACGAAGTGTCCCTGGAACAGAATGAACAGCATTCCCTGTGTCTCGGGGTTTCAGTGACGGATTCTTGTCTGTCTGTCACAGGTCTGATCAGAACTCCGTTCCTGATCCAAACAGTGCATCGTGTTTTAGAGACACCGAGAGAGAACAGGAACAGAGAATGAAACAAACTGCGGACTGGATTCCTATTGCACTCCCGCGGTTATTGTTAACTAAAGACACCGTGGAATGGGATCAACAGACGGATTGTTGAGGATTTAAATGTTCGGGATTTGAAGCCAGGCTTTCTCCCATGTTCCCAAATACCGATCGAATAATCGCGAGATGTTGAAATGCAGGAGATGCAGGAGGGACCGAAGTCCTTCAATCTCTGCAGCAGTGACTGGGAACCGAGCCATGGGTGGGATTCGAGTTCAAAACGGGAGACTGTTAACAATGAGAGAGATCCTGCGCTCAAATCTGGACCGGACCTCCCTCCAGATTTAATTTTTCATGATGAAGACCGGGTGGAGGAATTAAATTTAACAGCAAAAATGTACAGATTTGGTATAAATCTAACAACTGGACTGGTTCAAGATTGTTAAAAAGTTTTGAAATTAGATTTCTTCCTGATGGATAAAGTTAACCCTTTATGTTCCAGCTCCCTTATCAATTGCTATTCCCGTTAATCTTTCATTCGATGTAAACCCCAGAGGCAGCAAGGAAGGACAGAAAGATCTATCTCCAATCCGTCCTCTCTCCTGGAACTTTATCCCATTACACAGGTGAATAACTCCAATTAACCCTCTCCTTTTAAACAAAATATAAACAATCCACCGTTGTCGGATCGATAATAATAGCATTCAAGCCCATTTCGATTGTACAAAACTTATGTCGGGCAGCATCATAAATTCAATACAATAACGACGCGGATGGGATTCGGACCCACGTGTCCAGAGCACAATGGATTAGCCGACCATTTCTGAATCCAAACAGTGGAAATAAAGTCACTTTTACACCATGCCCTGCCCGTGCACCCAGACTGACAATGTTGAATGTGCAGAGTCAACTTCTGTCAGCGAAGGAATTTCAGGATTTCCGTTCGATTCGGACAGTTGCTTTGAGAAACGGTGGGGGACAAAACAGTTCCGTCGCATGTCAGACCAAATGTAAAAACGACCGCGGCAGGATTCGAACCTACAATCGTCTGATAACATCGCGATTAATACCGAAGTCAGACGCCTTATCCATTAGGCCACGCGGCCGCTGCTATAATGTTTCACCAAAGGGTCTTAAACCCGGTGCAGGGGTGGTTCAGACTCTGCTTGTATCTTCCTCTGACTTTCCCTTTGTTGATGTTGTTCATTTATTGTTTTCTCTCTTTTCGCAAATTTCCTTACTGTTTCCGACTAATCAGGAAACTGAGAACTGAACTCCCGCTGGGTCTCCGAGAAACCTACAATCAGAATAAACAATGTTCAAATCTTTGATCAAAATGTTGAGCCTCCAAAGCGAATCTCTTTCGGACTCAGTCTGCAAAATAGAGAGAGGGGAAATAAAATAAAGGACAAATCTGGAAACAACAAATGTACACGGAGAACAACACCGAGCGGAGAATGTCAACATAATTTACTATCCAAGTCCGACGGGCCGAGTGGCCTCATCCTGTCCTTCAAAATACGAACAACCCCCAATTCTGCTGGGTGAGATTATTATTTTCTGATTTTCTTTTTTTGGTAAATATAAACGTGGACGGGGTCCCGCACCACGGGGTTAACGGGTCAGATCCAGACCTGGCGTTCAGTGTTAATGTTAATATTGAGCACGGTATTCGATCCGTGTAATAATCAAATCGCGGGTTTCTTGCTATATATTCTACACATCCCCTTGCTGTGTGTTTAATCAGGGCAGGGAATGTTTTGGTGGTTTAGTGATATTCATTTTGCAGGAAATTAGTAAACTCGCCTTGAAACATGAGTTTTCCAGTTTCTATATCGCTAAATGGAGTTGAGGTGCAGATCAGCGATGAGCTGCTGTGACTCCGCCGCGCCGGTTTAACCGAAATTAGTCGTTTCAGTGAAATGAAGTGAACCGTCTCAATCCGGTTTATTTCTTTATTTATAACATTGTTCATTTTGAGTGACAGATTGATCGAAAATTCGTTGAGAGTTCAGTTGTCAGTTTTCTGATCAGTTTGAATCTGAAGAAGATAAAAAGTAAGGAAAGAAAATCATTACAAAGGTCAAAACTCGAATTGATACAATCACATTGTCTTCACCTTTAACGGCAATTAGTTCTCCCTGCTACCCCGCTCAATATTCATCTCTCCACCAGCGTCATTACAATACATTATCTGATCATTGTCACATCGCTCTTCTTGGGATCTTGCTGTGCGCAAATTATTTGCCACGTTTCCTACATGTCAGCAGTGACGACATTACCAAAAGTGCTTCATTGTCTGTAAAGCGCTTTGGGACGTCCTGGGGTGTGAAGGGCCCAATCAAAAAACATTCTTTCTTTCGGTGGCCCCATGTGCCAGGTCCCATATCAGAATCCTGTCGACCAGCGTACGCGGGAAACGATGGGCGGTAATTTGAGCAGGAGGTCCAGTTATGATCCAGTGTTTTCACTGCTGTGAACCGGGTTCAATTCCGCGTTAAAAAAAAAACTTCTTACAAAACAGCTGAGAAGCCAATAATATTAAAGAAAACTAATCAAAGTCTAAAAACAATTATTAAAGCCGTGCGCAGAGTGTGAATTTCAAAGATTCGATGATACCAAGGGTGGAACTCCCGATTCGTGTATAGTTTTCATTTAAAATGTTTATATATTTATTTGAATTGATTTCATACCGAAACCGTAAACAGTCTATTCCGATCCTTGTTTAGCCGAATCAGTATTTACAATCTTATTACACGAGCTGAATAATCTGATCCAAAACCAGTCATAAAAATACACCAGACGACTTCAAATGTACACCCTGTGATGAGGACAATATTACAGTCGAAGGACACATTGAAACGGTGAACGTCTCAGACTTCAAATCTAACCGCTAAGTCAATTAATTTTCTGTTTACGGCCCTGGGTGGGCTTAGAATCACAAACTTTTCAGTTAATAGCCGAACGAGTTGATTGATTGCGCCACAAATACGTTGAAATATTTGCGACGCGAAACCATGAATTGACCGAGAAAATGAAGCGACCGCAGTAACAGTGGTCTGCAATGATTCACCATCTTTTTGAAAATACCAAAATCAACTGACATTTCTTTTGCTCTGCCTTTCGTTTCGTGACTTTGCATTACGTTGTTTCTGTGCAAATGGAATAACATTTTAGATTTGAAGTTTTGCGTTTGTCCGACATTGATCCCGAGGATCTGGCGTGGCCGGTGAAGAAGTCCATGATTGAACCCCAATGACCAACACTGACCCCTATCTACACTCAATATCAGTGGTCAGCGGCTCATCCCCCAATGACCAACACTGACTCCTCTCGACACTGAATATCAGTGGTCAACGGCTGATCACGCAATGATCAACACTGACTCCTCTCTATACTGAATATCAGTGGTCAACGGCTGATCTCCCAATGACCAACACTGACCACTCTCTAAACTGAATATCAGTGGTCAGCGGCTGATCTCCCAATGACCAAAACTGACCCCTCTCGAAACTCAATATCAGTGGTCAGCGGCTGATCTCCCAATGACCAATACTGACCCCTCTCGACACTGAATATCAGTTGTCAGTGGCTGATGTCCCAATGACCAAGACTGACCCATCTACACTGAATATCAGTGGTTAGCGGCTGGTTTCGAAATGAACAACACTGACCTTTCTGCACTGAATATCAGTGGTCAGCGGCTGATCCGCCAATGACCAACACTGACCACTCTCTATTTTGAATATCATTGGTCAGCGGCTGATCCCCCAATGACCAACACCGACCCCTCTCCACACTGAATATCAGTGGTTAGCGGCTGGTTTCGAAATGAACAACACTGACCCCTCTCTACACTGAATATCAGTGGTTAGCGGCTGATCTCCCAATGATCAACACTGACCCCATTCTACACTGAATATCAGTGGTCAGCGGCTGATCTCACAATGACCAAGACTGACCCCTCTCTACACTGAATATCAGTGGTCAGCGGCTGATCTCCCAATGACCAACACTGACCGCTCTCGACACTGAATAACATTGGTCGGCGGCTGATCTCCCAATGACCAAGACTGACCCCTCTCTACACTGAATATCAGTGGTCAGCGGCTGATCTCCCAATGACCAACACTGGCCCCTCTCTGCTCTGAATGTCAGTGGTCAGCGGCTGATCCCTGCAGTTTAACCTCTGAACCCGTGTCATGGGATTAGAAAGCATTTGTGGATTTGAATTAATGGCTCAGAGGAGCATTGACAACTCCCGATGGTTTTATATAAACTACCTACTGTTCCCTTCAATGATGCTGTCTGTCCCAGGAATAAGAATTGGGGGAAACTCACAAACCTGCGTTTCTTATCAAGTTTGTTTAATTTGAGTCTTTCTCCTGACTCGACAGCCCGGAAACAATTTAGACAACGTGCCCCAAAGATGGGTGATTCTTACATTCACACTGACACTTTGATAAGTTTCACAAAAGTAAGTTTGATTTATTTTTGCCTGTTCAAATCATAATTAAGATATAATTCATTTTCTATGAACCGATTGGGAGCGTGCTCTAACTTTATATAAATACCCTGCCTATCTGTTTGGCTTTTTAATATATTGCGTTTTCATCAGGAGGGACTGTTAGAAATGGGCGGGTGTAAAACAGTTGCGACCCATTAAGAACGCGTTTTCACCCAGTTTGTGAACTGACCGTGACAGAATCAATCTTGCAAATTTCTGATAACTTCATGATTCACACCGGAGTCATAAGCTTTATCCATTAGACTGCATGACCACTGACCTATCCGTTCAGAAACTGATTTTAAATCTGCAGCCGAGGTGATTAAAGACTCTGGTTTTATCTGTCCCTTGCTTTCACTCTGTTGATATCGTTCATTTACTTTGTCTTTCTTTCATAAAATTGGAGCTTCAGCTTTTGCGTTATCAGAAAACTGGCAACTAAATCAACGCTTTGTCTCTCATTAAGCTACAATTAAAATAAACAATGTTCAAATCTTGATCTAAATGTTTAGTCCTCAAACCGTACCTCTTTCACCCACTGAGTTCGTAAAATAGAGAGAAAGGAATTAAAATTAAATACAAATTGATCGAATAAAACTCTACACTTAGAACAACAGAGTGGAGAGAATTTACTGTCCAAGCTCAACAGGCCGATTAGCCGATTCCTGTCCTGTAAAATACGAACGTTCTATAATTCTGATTTTCATTTTTTGGTAAATATAAACGCGGAGTGGGTCCCGTCACCTCGGGCTAATGGGTTCGATCCAGATCAGGCGCTCAGTGTTAACATCCGTATTCTCGCTGTTTAATAACAAAATCGCGGGGTTCTTGCTATATGCTCGATACATATCCTGTGATGTGTGTTTCATTTCGACAGGAAATGTGTCGCGGGTTTAGTAATATTCAATTTGCAGGAAATTAATTAAAGAGGAAAGAAATGTTTTGGCAAAATTGAGAGGAACTGAATATGAGGGAACCGTTTAACAAGGGATGAAAATTAATTGGGAGGTAGGAGACAGAGTGGGGATACATTTTTTTAAATCTGATTGGCGGGAAGTGACAAGTTGTGTTCCCCAGGGATCTCTTCTGGGGACTCAACTGTTCACAATATTTATTAATGACTTGGATGAAAGAATAGAGGAGCATAGAAAGTACAGAGATGACGTAAAAAAGGAAATAAGGAAAGCAAAGACAGGCCATGACAAAATATTTGCTAGTAAGATTAAAGTAAACCCTAAATGCTTTATCAGGGCATTAAGAACAAGAGGACAGTTAAGGAAAAGATGGGACCTATTAGGGATGATAAGGGTAACTTGTGTGCAGAAGCAGAGGATGTGGGTAGGAATACAGAGAAAAAATGAATATTATGTCTCCGTATTCACAAAGGAAAGGGATGGTCCAGACGTAGTAGTTAAAGAGGAGAGGTGTGAAATATTGGATAAGATAAACATAACGAGAGAGGAAGTGCGAGAGGGACTGGAATGCTTGAAAGTTGATAAGTCACCAGGGCCGGATGGATAGTTTCCTCGGCAATTGAAGGAAGCCAGGGAGGAAGTAGCGGATGCTCTGCGGATTATTTTCCAATCCTCACGAGATACAGGGGAGGTACCGGAGGACTGGAAGTCTATAAACATAGTACCATTGTTTCGAAAGGGTACGAGGGAAAGGCCGAAAAATTATAGGCCAGTCAGTCTACCTCGGTGGTGGGCAAACTATTAGAATCAATACTGAGAGATAGGATAAACTCTCATTTGGAAAGGCATGGTTTAATCAGGGATGGTCAGCATGGATTTGTTCAGGGAACGTCACGCCTTACAAATCTGATTGAATTCTTTGAGGAAGTGAGAATGAGGTTTGATGAGGGAATTGCAGTGGATGTTGTCTACATGGATTTTAGTAAGGCATTTGACAAGGTCCCACATGGCAGACTGGTCAGAAAGTTAAACTCCATGGGAAAGAGTGGAATGAGGCGAATTGGATCCAAAATTGGCTCAACAACAGGAAACAAAGGGTAAAAGTCGATGGATGTCTTTGCGAACGGAAATCCGTTTCCAGTGGCGTACCACAGGGCTCAGTGTTGGGTCCCTTGCTGTTTGCGGTGTATATTAATGATTTGGACTTGAATGTCGGGGGCATGACTGGCAAATTTGCAGACGACACAAAAATTGGCCGTGTATTTGATAGTGAAGAGGATAGCTGTGGACTCCAAGAAGATATCAATGGGTTGGTGGAGTCGGCGGAAAAGTGGCAAATGGAGGTCAACCCGGAGAAGTGTGAGGTAATGCACTGAGAGAGGGCAAACAGTAAAATGGAATACGCAGTGAAAGGGAATATATTGATTGGGGCAGACGAAGTGAACGACCTTGGAGTGCATGTGCACAGGTGCCCGAAGGTGGCAGTCCATGTAGATAAGGTTGAGACGAAGGTATACGAAATGCTCTCCGTTATTATCCGAGGTATGCAATGCAAAAGCAGGGATGTAATGATGGAACTGTACAAAACGCTGGTAAGGCCACAGCTGGGGTATTGTGCACAGTTCTGGTTACCATATTACAGGAATGACATAATTCTCTGGACAGAGTGCAGAGAAGATTTACAAGAATGTTGCCACGGAAAGAAAATTGCAGCTACGAGGAGAGATTGGATAGGCTGGGGTTGTTTTCCTTGGAGCAGAGGAGGCTGAGGGTTGACTTGATTGAGGTGTACAAAATTATGTGGGGCCCAGATGGAGTCGACAGGAAGCATTTGTTTCTCCTAGCGGAGAGTACAAGAACGAGAGAACATAGATTAAGCTGATTGGCGGAAGGATTAGAGGGGACATGAGGAAAATCTTTTTTACCCAGAGGATGGTGGGCGTATGGAATTCGCTGCCCGAATTGGTGGTAGAGGCAGGGACTCTCACCTCTTTTTAAAAAATACCTGGACCTACACCTAAAGTGCTGTAAGCTGTAGGGCTACGGACCGGGTGCTGGAAGGTACGATTAGAATGGTTACCTAGTTGTTCTTCGAGCCGGCGTGGACACGATGGGCCGAATGGCACCCATCTGTGCTGTTTCTTTTTTATGGTTCTATGGTTCTATGGAAAGAAGAAAGTATTGGATATCGATATTTTCAGATGAGGATAAGTGATGAGGGACAGTAAGGAGTGTAGACGGGAGCAGTAAATTGCAAAGGGACATAGACAGATTAAGTGAGTGGGCAAAATTATGACAAATGGAGTTCAAGTGGGCAAGTGTGAGGTCACACACTTTGGACACAAGAAATATAAATCAGACTACTTTCTAAATGGGGAGAAGCTCAGGACTATAGAGGAGCAAAGATATTTAGGAGTCCAAATTCACAAATCATTAAAAGTCGGTGGACAGGTAAAAACAGCAATCAAAAAGCCTGATTGAATGTTAATATTGACCTTTATCTCAAGGGGGTTCGAGTACAAAAGTGATGATTCAGTTGTACTATGCCTTGGTCAGACCCCATCTCGAGTTTTGCGTTCTGCTTTGGAGACCGAACCTCGGAAGGATACATTGGCATTGGGGTGTGTTCAGCGCAGATTCGGCAGAATGATACAAAGGTTAAACGGGTCAAATTATGAGAAGAAATTACATAAACTAGGCTTATTTTCCATGGAATATAGAATGTTTAGGGATGATTTGATTGAGGTTTTTGGAGTTTGAAATGAATTGATAGGGTAGATAGAGATAAACTTTTTTTCGCTGTTGGGGGATTCTAGGACAAAGTGACATTACATTTAAATCAGAGCCAGGCAGTTCAGGAGAGAAGTTAGGAAACACTTTGTCTTCGAACAAAGGCTGGTAGAACTGTGGAACTCTCTCCCATAAGAAGTAGTAGGTGCGAGCTCAATTAATAATTTTAAATCTGAGCTCGATAGATTTTTGCTGACCAAGGTTAATAAGCGATATGGAGCCAAGGCGGGTGCATGCAACAAATTATACAGATCAGCCATGATCTCATTGAATTGCGGAACAGGCTCGAGGGGCTGAATGGCCTTCTCCGCTTCCACATTCCTATGTTTGATCGGAATAATCTGTTTAAAATTACCGCATGAAATCAATTCAAAAAATAAATAATAAAAATGCACATCTTTGGAAAACTGTGTAAGAATTGTGAGTTCAATTCTCAGTAACATTGAATCATAGGAAACCACCAGACACTGCAAAAACTTTTATTTATTCAAAATTTAATTGGTTACCTTAAAATTGATTCGGTTCTCAAAAAAGATAATCTTCCATGTGGGAATCGAGCCCGGGGCGCGGGCGCAGAATTCTAAGCATTATACCACCACGGACCGCAACAGATGGTGGGTTAAGATTTTCCTGAATCAGCAAGCGACTGGGCTCCAACCTGCAATCGTGGCCATGGCGCCACCAAAAGGAAGACTTGCATAAAGTAGCGCCATTGACCTCCGCAGGACGTCCCAAAGCACCTTTCAGTCAATTAAGTGCTTTTTGAAGTTTAGTCAATGTTGAAATGTGGGAATTGCGACAGCCAATATGCGTACAGCACGATCCAAAAAAAGCAGCGAGGTGATAATGACCAGATAATCCGTTTTAGTGATTTTGGTGTAGACAAGGTGATTGTTTTAATTCGAGTTTTGGTATCATTTTGTCGCTTTCCTTATTTTTTCCCTTCATCAGCTTCCAAGTTATCGGAAAGTTGACAACTGAAATCTCAATTAGTTTCAATCTGTCACTCGAAATAAACACTGGTAGAAATGAAGGGATAAAGTGGATTCAGAAGGCTCACTTCACTTCATTAACCGTATAAATCGGGTCAAACCAGTGCCTTAGGTTCCCATTCGATTTAGAATTCAGCTCTTTAACCTCGTTGCTAAAATACTTCAGGTTTAAGGATTATAGCCATGAACCAGAAGAGCTCCTGTGGTGCTTGTCCGTATTTAATCTCAACCCTGAATGATTAGCTCCAAACTAGAATCAGTTTGTCATCTGGAGAGAAGTTTCAGCAGCTACCGAGCGGGAAGCAGATGCTGAGGCAGAAAATGCAGCTTACCCCGGGAGGCGGGTTCAACCTCCTCACCGAAAGATTCGCTCCCTCCTGTCTATCTCACTGGGGAAAACTGAACCACATGGAACAGCTGAATTTTTATACCAGCATTGATTCATATTTTGTCACGGAAATGTAAAGGAGCAGTGGGAACATTTCCCTCACAAAGGTGCAACTTTAGAATTGAACACGTGGATGGGAATCACTCGAACTAATTTGGCAGGGAGAGGAGCACCTGGATGAAGAGAGGAAATCTAAGGTGTGCAGAGGACTGGGAGAGACGAACAACATTAGAATTAATAGTAGTTCAAAGGTAGGAGGGGTCAGATGGGGGTGGCGGGGTGCGGGGGGTGGGGGGGGGTGCAGAAAACGAGTGAATGCACATAAATGTGGTAAATAAGGTTGATGAACTGCAGGCACAAGGAGCCACGTGGGATTGTAATCTAGTGCCTGTAACGGAGACCTGACTCAAAAAAGGGGAGGAATGAACATTTAATATTCCTGGCTAAAATGTATTCAAGAAAGATACGGAAGGAAAGAAAAGGAGCAGGGGGTGGCAGTATTGAAAAAAATATATATCATTATAGCACTGGCAACGGATGATGTATTTAAGGGTTCAAAAATAGAATCTATTCGGTTCGAATTAAGGAACAAGAGAGGAGCTATTACGCTGTTAAGTGGATATTAGAGCCCACCAAATAGTGGGAAGGAGACAGAGGAGCAAATTTAAAGGCAGATTGTAGAAACGTTCAAGAACTTTAGAGTCGTGATAATGTGCAGACTTCAATTAGTCTAATATAACCAAACAGTGTAAAGGAAAAGAGGGTGAGGAGTTCCTGAAAGGTGTACAAGGGAACTTCAATTATCAGTAGGTTTCCAGCCCAAAGAGGAAGAAAACAGGGGTGGATTATCACATTCATTATATCACTGTGTATTGGTTATCATTTTCAATTCAACAGTTAAATGTAATATTATTACTTTGTGTATTACTTACCATATCCAATTTAACAATAACTTGATTTCCCTTCTATTGATTATCATTTCCAATTTAACAATAACTAGAATTGCTGTCTATTGATTATCATATCCAACTTATCAATAACTTGAATCGCCGTCTATTGATTACCATATCCAATTTAATAATAACGTGATTCCACTTCTTTGATTATCATATCCAATTTAACATTAACTTGATTCCCCCGTTTTCATATCGAACTTTACGATTAACTGTAACTGCCTCTCTCTGTGTATTTGTTATCATATCCTTATTAGCAGTGAACTGTAAATGCATTCCGCTTTGAATTGTTCATCATATCCAATTTAACAATTAACTATACTTTATTGGCTATGCATTATTTATTTTTGCCTAATTATCGATTAACTGGTTGATGAAGTGTTCTTATTCATAAAGTACTGCTGAACTCAATTAAATTCATAATCTTTGAAAACCAGTTGTCTCAGAGGAACACAGCAATTGGAGTAGGTCATTCAGCCTCTCGAGCCTGTTCCGTCAATCAATGAGATCATGGCTCATGTATATCCTAACTTCATCCACCCGCCTTGGACCTATATCCCTCAACGTTCTTGGCTAAAAATAAACTATGGATCTCAGATTTAAAAATTATTAATCGAATTAGCATCTACTGCTTTCTGTCGGAGAGATTTCCACACTTCTACCAGCTTTTGCGCTTCAAAACTTCTCTCCTCAAAATGGCCTGGCACTGATTTCAAAGTTATGTCCCTTTTTCCTAGATTTCCTCAGAAGCAGAAATTATTTTAGTTCTATGTACCCTCTCAATGCCATTCAAAATCCCAGAAGTCTCAATCAAACATCTTCTACATTTCTGGGAGTCCTAGTCCAGTACATGTAATGTCTCATAATTAAAGCCTTTAAGACCTGGTAACATTCTGGTGAATCTGAGCTAACTTCGTTCTAAGGTCAACATATCATTTCTAGGGTATGTAGCAAGCATACAGTCCAAGCAATAACACTTAGACCTGTTCTTAAAAGCCAATATTTACTAAGAAACCTGTGAATGCAAACTTGTTACAGTTCTGAGCTCAGTATCTTCGGCCTTTATGGAACCGAACCCTCATTACGCACCGACAGTTCTGTACTTGGTTCTAACTGTGTCTACGTGACAATGCACACAATTCTGCATAACATAATTGTATAAAAGTTAAAATTGCAACTTCATATAAGGAGAATTTATGCGTTTATCCCTTAAAATATCTGTATTTTCCTCACTTAACAAGCTCATTTTCCTGTTGCACTAACAACTATATCTGCCTTACTTTGTTATCGTGTCTGTTGTTTCGCTATTTATCCCTATAATTGCCATTCTAGCATGTGAAACCATTAATTATTAGTCTGCCTTTGTTTGTGCATCATTCGGATAATGTTTACCCAGGCGTTGTCCTTTGCAGCACAAACTGTTTACCCACTCTTTTATCAAATGCTTCAACATTGAATGGCGGTCTTTAATTAAACCTCTTAATACTTCATCCTGAAAACGAACCATTGCTGTAGGGTCAGTCAGGCCCAATGGACCGGTCCGACTTTAATTTGACTGAGAATTTCCCACTGAACAGGTAAGGGCTGAAGCTGAGCATTTTTACAATATGAAATCACGTCAATAGAAGGACAACATTAACAGACTGCAGGACAGTCTTAGTAAACTTCGGTACCGCAGGGATCAGTTTTTGGCCCGAGCTATTCACGGGTTGGCAGGCAGTGAATATAGGGGTACCGCAGGGATCAGTGCTTGGACCCGAGATATTCACGGGTTGGCAGGCAGTGACTAGTGATGAACCTCAGGGATCAGTGCTTGGACCCCAGCTATTCACGGGTGGCAGGCAGCGGCTCGTTGGGTAACGCAGAGTTCAGTGCTTAGGCCCCAGCTATTCACAATATGTATCAATGATTTGGAGGAGGGAACCAAATGTAGCATTTCCAAGTTTGCTAACGACAGAAAAATAGGTGAGATCGTGAATTGTGAGGAGGATGCAAAGAGGCTTCACGGCGGTTTAGACAAGTTGAGTGAGTGGGCAAATACATGGAAGAGCAGTATAATGTGGATAAATGTGAAGTTATCCACTTCTGAAGGAAAAACAGAAAGGCAGAGTATTGTGTAAATGGTGATAGATTGGGAAACGTTGATGTGCAAAGGCACCTGGGTGTCCTTGTACATCAGTCACTAAAAGCAAACATGCAGTTGCAGCAAGCAGTCAGGAATACAAATGGTATGTTGGCCTTCATTGCAAGAGGATTTGAGTACAGGAGCAAGGATCTCTTGCTGCAGTTATACAGGGCCTTGGTGAGACCACACCTGGAGTATTGTTCACAGTTACCCTGAGAAAGCATATACTTGCCATAGAGGGAGTGCAGCGAAGGTTCACCAGACTGATTCCTGGGATAGCAGTTCTGTCGTATCAAGAGAGATTGGTTCGACTCGGCCTGTATTCACTTGAGTTTAGAAGAATGTGAGGGGATCTCATTGAAACGTATAAAATTCTGACAGGGCTAGACAGACTGGATGCAAGGAGGATGTTTCCCCTGTCTGGGGGTTCCAGAACGAGGGGTCTCAGTCTCAAGATAGGGGGTAGGTCATTTCGGACTGAGATGAGGAGAAATTTCTTCACTCAGAGGGTGGTGAAACTGTGGAATTCTCTACCACAGGATGCTGTGGAGGCCAAGTCGCTGAATATATTTAAGAAGGAGCCAAATAGATTTCTAGACACAAAATGCATCAAGGAGTATCGGGAGAGAGCGGGAATATGGTATTTCGATAGAGGATCAGGCATGATCATATTAAATGGCGGAGCAGGTCGAAGGGCCGAATGGCCCACTCCTGCTCCTATTTTCTATGTTTCTATGTTTAAACCTTTGCTTACACCAGTTCATGTGAAAATTAAAATCGCCCATTATAACAACATTGCTTTCGTTACATGCTTCTCATGTCTCCTTATTGATACATCCCCCATTAAATTACGACTGCAGAATGATCTGTACCAATTCCTACCAGAGTCTTTAATGCGTTGCTGTTACGTCGTTCAACTCATAGTCCATCCAATGCCTGATCTATTTAATTTTTTGAGGAGTTCACTAATAAGATTGGCATGAGAGTTTCTTAAGGTGTTTTGTAAATGTACTTCAAGAAGGCATTCGTTAAAGCTCGACACAAAAATTATACGCAGAAATGAGAGAGTATGGAATTGGAAGTGGCTTTTTGATCTGGGTTGGGAATTGTTTGTGATGTCGGAAATATATTGTGGAGATAAAGTGTTTGTTTTCTGATATTCTAAATGTGATAAGTGATGTTCTCCGGGGATCTCTTCCGGGGAGTCAACTTTTTGACATATTTATTGATGACATGGATGAAAGAAGAGAGGGTTGTATATTTAACTTTGGAGGTGGCACTAAATTAGCAGGAACAGTAAGTAGTGCAGAGGGGAGCAGAGAGTTGAAAGGGGACAGAGACCGATTAATTGAGTGGGCAAAACTAAAACAGACGGAGTTCAATGTGAATTCAGTTTGGAACTGGGAAAGATAACTTAGAGTATAAATGGAGAGAAACGAGGAATTGAACAGGATACACATAATTAAAAGTAAGTAGGCAGGTACAAAAAGGAAAGACAAAGACTAATGGAAGAATGGCTTTTCTCTCAAGGGCCTGGAATAAAAAGGGGAGGAAGTTATGCTTCAGTTGTATAGAGGCTTGGTCAGACCCCATCGAGAGATACTGCGTTCAGTTTTGGGCACTGCAGCTCAGGATGTACATATTTTTAAAATTCGTTCATGGGATGTGGCTTTCGCTGGCAAGGCCCATCTTTTACTGCCATTGAAAAGGTGATGGTGAGCCGCCTTCTTGAACCGCTGTAGTCCGTGTGGTAAATGTTCTCCCACAGTGCTTTTCGGAAGGGAGTTCCAGGATTTTTACTCAGCGACGATGAAAGAGCGGCGATATGTTTCCAAGTCGCGATGGTGTGTGACTTGGAGGGGAACGTGCAGTTGGTGTTGTTCCCATGTGCCTGCTGCCCTTGTACTTCCAGGTGGTAGAGTTCGCGGATTTGGGAGGTGCTGTCGAAGAAGCCTTGGCAAGTTGATGCAGTGCATCCTGTGGATGGTACACACTGCAGTCACGGTGCGCTGGTTGTGAAGGGAGTGAATGTTTAGGGTGGTGCACGGAGTGCCAATCAAGTGGGCTGCTTTGACCTTGATGGTGTCGAGCTCCTTGAGTGTTGTTGGAGCAGCACTCATCCAGACAAGTGGAGAGTATTCCATCAAACTCCTGACTTGTGCCTTGTCGATGCTGGAAAGGCTTTGGGGAGTCAGGAGGTGAGTCACTTGCCGCAGAATAACCAGCCTCTGACCTGCTCTTGTAGCCACAGCATTTAAGTGGCTGGTCCAGTTAAGTTTCTGGTCAATAGTGACTTCCAGGATGTTGATGGTGTGGGATTCAGCGATGGTAATGGCATTAAATGTCATGGGGAGGTGGATAGACTCTCTCTTGTTGGAGATGGTCATTGCCTGGCACTTGCCTGGCGCGAATGTTACTTGCCACTTATCAGCCCAAACCTGGATGTTGTCCAGGTCTTTCTGCATGCAGGCACGGACCACTGCATTAACTGAGAGTTTGCGAATGGAACTGAACACTTTGCAATCATCAGCGAACATCCCGATTTCTGACCTTATGATGCAGAGAAGGTCATTGATGAAGCATCTGAAGATGGTTGGGCCTGGGTCACTGCCCTGAGGAACTCCTGCAGCAATATCGCGGGGCTGAGATGAGTGGCGTAAAATAACTCTCAAGAAGATTGGCCTTAGAATGTTGCAGAGCAGCTTCACTGGAAGGATACCAAACTTAGATCCTTAACTATGAGGACAGGTTGCATAAACTAGTCTTATATTCCCTTAAGTGTAGAAGATTGAGGTGTGATCTGACGGAGTTGATTAAAATTTTTTAAAATATTCGATAGATTCGATACAGAGAAACGATTTCCTCTGTTCCTGGAATCAAGAACGATGAGGCACAATCTTCAAATTACAGCTTGGCCATTTCGGAGGGAAGTCAAGAAGCACAGAAAAATAATCAGAAAAATTCGATTCTGAGCCGAAGAAGATGTGATGTCCAAATGATTGGAAAAAAGAGACTCATTTTAAGGAGTTTTAAATGTGGAAGAGCGACGTGGCGAGAAAGGACGGTTCATGAATGGGATTCCAGAACCTATGACCAAGACGACTGAATGCTCAGCCCCCATTTGTGGGTAGCCTGGAAGGGGTGGTCCACAAGATGTCGGAGATGGTGGAACACAGATTTATCAGGGGGTTGTATGGCTTGAACAATTTACAGAGATAGAGCACGTGAGGCTATAAAGTGATTTAAACACAAGGATGACAATGTTAAATTTTAATCTTTAGGGGACCAGGAGCCAAAGTAGATCAGCGAGCACAGGGGTGACGGTCAGCAAAGTTATGAATGAGCTCGAGTTCATGGAGAGTGGAAGATGGGAGATCGGCCTGGAGACCGTTGGAATAGTCGAGTGTGGAGGTGAAAGTTTCATAGATGAATGTTCCTGGAGCAGGTGGCTGAGGCGAATTCAGGTACAAGTGATGTTACAGAGGCGGAAGAAGGCTGCCTTCATGATGGAGATGATATGCGGTCGGAAGCTCATCCCAGCATCAAATAGATTGCGGACAATCCTATTCCAACCGAACAGAATGACCAGAGAGCGGGATGGAATTGCTGGCGAGGGTACGGAGTTTGCAGATGGAGCCGAAGACGATGGCTTCAGTCTTTCCAATATTCAATCGGAGTAAATTGTGGTTCATCCAAGCCTCTATTTCAGACATGCAGTCTGCCAAGACAGAGGTAGTTCACGTGTCGATAGAGCTGGTGGTGAGTCACAGCTCGGTGTCATTAGAGTACATGTGGGAGCTGACCCCATGTGTTTGCATGATCTCACCAAGGGGCAGCGTGCATATGAGGGCGAGGGGGGGAAGGGTAGATCCGTTGGAGACTCCAAATATTTCGGCACGGGATTGGGAATTGAATGCATTGCTGAAGATACTCGGGAGATGATTGGATCGGCAAGAGTGGAACCAAACTTGGGCAGTCCAACTTAGCTCGACAACGGAGGGGAGGCGTCGGTGAAGGAGGGTGTGGTCGAGCCTGTCAAAGAATGCAGGCAGGTCGAGAAGGCTGAGGAGGAAGAGTGCTTCACGGTCACAGTCACATAAGATATCATTTGTAACATTGATTAGGGCCGTTTCAGTCCTGCTGCAGGGGCGCCAATCTTATTGGAGAGATTCAAGCAGGGAGCTGCACGACGGGCGGGCTTGGATTTGAGGAGAGGAAACCGTTGACAATAACTGTTCACTTGAGGGCCAGGAAGTTGGGTGGTCCGACGTTTAGTGGTCTAAAGAACAGGAGTTTGGTCCTATGGGAATTATGAGCAGGGAGAGCGTATGAAATTAGAAAGGAGAGAAAGTAGAGAAAGGGCCAGGTTCAGGGTTAAATGATGCAGAAGCCTTGGGGGAGGTTTTTCTTGATGGGTAAGGGGGATGTCCCAGAGGCAGATGAATGGATGTTCTGAATAGTGACAATGAAACCCGCCAGTTACTCGCAGTTGTTAATGGTTAGGTTGGAGGGACAGTGGAGAGAAGTTTAACGAGACGGTTGGCAGTGGAGAAAGGAAGACACGGGTTATGTTTGTGTCCCGGCATAATCATGGAGTAGTGAGCTGTTTTAGCAGAGGAGACCAAGGTCCGATAGGTTTTGATCTGGTCGAGGCAGATCTGGCAATGGATGGCTGAACCAATTCGTTACTCTGTGGCTTAAGGGAGAGAAGATGAGGGATGTACCAGGGGACTGACCAGGGTGGAAGAGAGTAAGGGTTTTACTGGGGTTAAGGACATCAAGGTGTAGATTAGTGAGTGGCTGAGCAGATCGACAACTGGAGAAATATCCTGGGAAATGGACAACTAAAGGCGAGTAATTTGGGAGTTTTAAAGAGTCGCTCCAAATGACTTGGAGAGAGACTACTTTTTTTCAGCGGCGGACACAGTAGGAAGTGAGCTTAGAATGGAACTGGAGATGTGGATGGTGAGGGATGCAGGTTATTGGTCTGAAATGTCCATGTATGTGACCGGGAAAATGGAAGTAGAGAAGCCACGGGAGATAGCAAGGTCGAAGAAATCAAGGTGACAATCAGTGCAATCAGAATGTGGGTTTCACATTGTTTGTCCTTCCCCATTGTTATTAATATTGGTATATCGTGCTGGGGCAGTTCCTCTGTACAATTATATTTAGTTATATAAAAAGTTCTGGGTTTAAAACGGGTTAACTGAATGTGTTTGTTCAGTGACTGTAATTAATGTCAGTCTCCATGGACCCTAATTGAGTCACTGGAGGGTTTCCCTCTGATATAAATCAGGGATTTACCTCAATGTATTACTCAATGGTATCAGTCAGAGCATCACCCTCAGCAAAAGCAGGGAGCAGCTGCTACAAGGAGAGGGGAAGAATGTTCCTTGAGTTTCAGATACTTGCGGCAGTTCATGCCGTACAGAAGATATACTACCCTATCCTGGCTGCTGTCGGGATCCCGGGTAAGGAACTATCTCCTGCTATTCATGTAGTAAATCTTGTTTAACTGTGTGACTGTATTTTCTGTGTGACTTGCTGAGTACTTCCAGTATTTTCCGTTTTTATTATTAATGTTAATCTGGTCGGCTTCAGGCAGTTAATTAAATTTCATCAACAGTTATAGGACTCTAGGTTAGAACTGATCTAGTCCGGTTCAGGCACTTAATGAAACATTAACAACAGTTACAGAAGTCCAACTTAGAACTGATTTGGTCGGGTTCAGACACTTAATCAAATCTCATCAACAAGTACAGGACTCCAGATTAGAACTGATTTGGTCGGGTTGAGATACTTAATCAAATCTTAAAAGCAGTAACAGGACTCCAGATCAGAAATGAACTAGTCCGCTTCAGACACTGAATAAAATCTCATCAACAGTAACAGAACTCCAGATTAGAAATTATCTAGTCGGCTTCAGACACTTAATAAAATCTCACCAACAGTAACATGACTCCAGATTAGAACTGATCTAGTCGGGAACAGATTCTTAATCAAATTGCAGCAACTTTTCTCGGACTCCAGATTAGAACTGATATCGTCGGGTTCAGATACTCAATCAAATCTCACCTGCTGTTACTGGTTTCTAGGTTAGAACTTGGTCAAATTTCAACATCAGTTATCGAGCTCCAGATAAGAACTGATCTAGTCGGGTTCAGACACTAAATCAAATCCCACCAATAGTTAGGCAATTCGAGATTAGTGCTGATCTAGTCGGGTCCAGATACTTAAATCAAATCTCACCAAGAGTTGCACGAATCCAGATGAGAACTTACGATTCGAGTTTAAACCCTTAATCAAATCACACCAACAGTTCCAGGTCTCCAGGTTTGAACTTATTTAGTCGGGTTAAGATGGTTAATCAAATCTCACCAACAGTTATCGAGCTCCTGATTAGAAATGATCGGGTCGGGTTCAGACACTTAATCAAATCTTACCGACAGTTACAGGACTACAGGTTTGAACTGTTCTCTTCGGTTTCGGTCACTTCATCAAATCCCACCAACAGTTACAGGATTCCAGAATAGAAATGATCTAGTCGGGTTCAGATACTTAATCTAATCTCAACAACAGTTACTGATTCCAGGTTAGAACTGATCACGTCGGCTTCAGACACTAGTCAAATCTCACCGACAGTTGCAGGACTCCAGATTAGAACTGTTCTAGTCGGGTTCAGAAACCGAATCTAATCTTGCCAACAGTTTTTGGAATCCAGATTAGAACTGTTATAGTCGGGTTCAGAAACTTAATCAAATCTCACCAACATTTACTGGACGCCAGGTTAGAACTGATCTAGTCGGGTTCAGAAACTTAATCTAATGTCGCCAACAGTTACTGGACGCCAGGTTAGAACTGATCTATTCGGCTTCAGGCACTTATCAAATCTCAACGACAGTTACAAGACTCCAGATTAGAGCTGATCTAGTCGGGTTTAGATACTTAATCAAGTCTCACCAACAGTTACTGGACTCTAGATTAGAACTGATCTATTTGGCTTCCGACACTTAATCAAATCCCAACAACAGTTACAAGACACTAGATTGGAACTGACATCGTCGGGTTCAGATACTTCATCAAATCTTACCAACAGTAACATGAATCCAGTTTCGAACTGATATAGTCGGGATCAGAAAATAAATAAAATCTAACCAACTGTTACACGACTCCAGATTAGAAGTTATCTAGTCCGGTTCAGATACTTAATCAAATCTCGCCAAAAGTTGCACGACTCCAGATTAGAACTTATCGATTCGGGTTTAAACACTTCATCAAATCACACCAACAGTTACAGGACTCCAGGTTAAAAATGATTTAGTCGGGTTAAGATGCTTATTCAAATCTCACCAACAGTTACAGGAATTCAGATTAGAACTGATGTAGTCGGGTTCAGAGACTTAATCGAATCGCACCAACGATTATAGGACTCCAGGTGTGAACTGATGCAGTTGGGTTCAGACAATTGAACAAATCTCACCAATAGTTACACGACACCAGATTGGAACTGATCTAGTCGGGTTCACATCCTAAATGAAATCTCAGGAACAGTTACTGGACTCGAGATTAGAACTGATCCAGTCGGGTTCAGATAATTAATCAAATCTCAACAACAAATACAGGACTCCAGATTAGAACTGATTTCGTAGGGTTCAGATAATTAATCAAATCTCACCAACATTAACAGGACCCCAGATTAGAACTGGTCAAATCTGGTGCAGGCACTTAATCAAATCTCACCAACAGTTACAGGACTCCAGGTGTGAACTGATCTAGTCGGGTTCAGGCACTTTATCAAATCTCAGCAACTGTTACAGGACTCCAGGTGTGAACTGATCGAGTCGGGTTCAGGCACTTAAACACATCTCACCAACTGTTAAAGGACTACAGATTAGAACTGATCTAGTCGGGTTCAGATACTTTGTTAAACCCCAAGGTGGTAAATTATATTCATCTTATTATCAAATACAAAGAACGAAATCTGCATTCACACAGCTGGTTATAATGTGAATCATTTGCGATGTTCTAAAAAGGGCGATTGGAATTCGCGCTCATTATTCTCCACGGCCTGTCTCTCCCCATTGACTCGAGTTGTTTAAAGGGCGGCTGATTCTACATTGTACATTATACACCACGGCCTGTCTCCCATCCATTGACTCTGGGTGTATGAAGGGCTGCCGATTCCACATTGTAAATTATACACCACGGCCTGTTTCCCAACCATTGACTCTGGGTGTCTAAAGGACAGCCAATTGCACATTGTTCATTATACACCACGGCCGGTATCCCACTCATTGACTCGGGGTGGATAAAAGGCGGCCGATTCCACATTGTACATTATACACTACGGCCGGTCTCCCACCCATTGACTCGGTGTTTAAACGGCGGACGATTCCACACTGTACATTATACAGCACTGCCGGTTTGCCATCCATTGACTCGTGGAGTATAAAGGGCGGCCGATTCCATATAACAGAAAGTAGGAATAAACGGGTCTTTTTCCTGGTGGCAGGCAGTTTCTCGTGGGGTACCGCAGGGATCAGTGCTTGGGCCCGAGCTATTAACAACATATATCAATGATTTGGATGAGGGAACTAATTGTAACATTTCCAAGTTTGCAGACGACAAACAGCTGGGGTGGAATGTGAACTGTGAGGAAGATGCAAAGAGGCTCCAGTGTGAATTAGACAAGTTGGGTGAGTGGGAGATGCAGTATAACGTGGAGAAATGTGAGCTTATCCACTTTTGTTGTAAAAACAGAAAGGCAGATGATTATCTGAACGGTGATAGATTGGGAAAAGGGGAGGTGCAATGAGACCTGGGTGTCCTTGTACACCAGTCGCTAAAAGCGAGCATTCAGGTTCAGCAAGCTGTTCGGAAGGCGGAAGGTATGTTGGTCTTCATTGCAAGAGGATTTGAGTACAGGAGCAGGAATGTCTTACTGCAGTTATACAGGGCCTTGGTGAGACCACATCTGGAGTATTGTGTGCAGTTTTGGTCTCCTTATCTGAGGAAGGATGTCCTTGCCATGGAGGGAGTGCAAGGAAGGTATACCAGACTGATTCCTGGGATGGCAGGACTGACGTATGAGGAGAGATTTGGTCAACTTGGCCTATTTTCACTAGAGTTTAGAAGAATGAGAGGTGATCTCATCGAAACATACAAAATTCTAACAGGACCAGACATACTTGCTGCAGGGAGGATGTTCCCAATGGCTGGGGAGTCCAGAACCAGGGGTCACAGTCTCAGGATATGGGGTATGCCATTTAGAACAGAGAAGATGAGAAATTTCTTCACTCAGACGGTGATGAACCTTTGGAATTCTCTGCCATTGAAGGCAGTGGAGGCTCAGTCATTACATGTATTCAAGAAGGAGATGGATATATTTATTAATGCTAAAGGGATCAAGGGATATGAGGATAAAGCGGGACCAGGGTACTGAGTTAGACGATCAGCCATGATCATTTTGAATGACGAAGCAGGCCCGAAGGGCCGAATGGCCAAGTTTTGCTCCTATTTTCTATATTTCTATGCTTCTATGCACATTATATACCACTGCCTGTTTCCATTCCATTGACTTCGGGTGTATAAATGGCGGCCGATTCCACATTGTACATTATACACCATGGCCGGTTTCCCACTCATTGACTCGGAGTGTATAAATGGCGGCCGATTCCAGATTGTACATTATACACCATGGCCGGTCTCCCACCCATTGACTCGGAGTGTATAAAGGGCGGCCGTATCCACATTGTACATTGTACACCAGCACCTGTCGGTATAAATACCCCGAGTATCTGCAGAGAGAAGAGAGAAGTCATCAGTTCGGACGTGGACCCTTCACAAAACATGATTGGTCATATCATTAGATTATTTAAAGTGAAGATTGTTTGTAAGTCGATTGAAGATTCTGTGATTGGAAAGAGTTTTTAAGTGTTTCTCAATAAATATTTTACATTCAGTGGACTTGAAGTTTCAGATTTGAGTTGAAGTTCAAGCAATGTCCTGTTTAATTAACAGTTTATTTCACACCGTGTTATGTTTCCATGATTTAATCCCACTCCCGGATTCGTTTTACAATTTATCACTGAGCAGTTAGTTATAGTTTTCATTATAATTCCTTTCACCAGCTGAAAGCCCGTTCACAATGAAAGTTATTCAATTCCATCATTGGAAGCAAGAACAAGTCTGGAAATTTCAACCCAACTCAATCAAACCTCTGATTTCGTTTTCATCCTGCTCTGTTAATGTGTCTGTTTATTTCTCTTCTTACCAGTTAACTTAGTGACTATCAAGATTCTGTGTCAAGGAACGTGCGGACTCTCCAAATGTGTCACTCGCTATCTGGTAGCCATGGCAGCGGCGGATCTACTGGTCGTTATCACCGATCTGATATTGAGGCAGATTCCGATTGCTCATCAAATAAGCTTTGTGCGATTCATTCCCGTGTGTAATATTCACGCCGTCCTGCTGTACGCAGCCACAGACTGTTCTGTCTGGTTCACCGTTAGTTTCACCTTTGATCGATTTGTGGCCATTTGCTGCCAGAAGCTAAAATCTAAATATTGCACCGAGAAGACTGCGGCTGTGATTCTCGGAACGGTGACTGTGGTGAGCTGTTTAAATAACATTTTCTGGTACTTTATGTATCAACCTTGGTACACGATGTATAATAACCCCTGGTTTTGTTATGTGAGCGTCCTTGTTAAGATTTCAGGATTATGGACAGCAATCGAACTCCTTCATTATATCCTCACTCCGTGTGTCCCATTTGTTCTGATTCTACTGCTCAATGCTTTCACCGTCAGACACATTTTAGTGGCCATCAGAGCCCGCAGGAGACTCCGGGGTCACGACAGTGGGGAGAGCCCCAAAGACCCAGAGATGGTGAGCCGAAGGAAATCCATCATTTTACTGTTCGTTATCTCGGGGAATTTCATCCTGTTATGGACGCTGTTTATGATGTGTTCTATAGCGCAGCGAATGTGGTATCTTGGTTATATGTCTATCAAACCAGCTCTTTTTGTACTAGAAATTGGATTCATGCTCCAACTCCTGAGTTGCTGTACAAACACTTGTATTTATGCAGTGACACAGATTAAATTCAGAGAGCAGTTGAAGAATGTGGTGAAATATCCCATGACTATAATTGTTAAATTCATTAAATGAGAAGAATCGAAGAATTTCCAGCGTCAGAATTCAATCCTGGTTCATGTTCCAACCGATCCGATAGTCCCCGCCACACTGTCGAAGGTCAGTACTGAGGGAGCGCTGCACTGTCGGAGGGGCATTGCTGAGGGAGCGCTGCACTGTCGGAGGGGCAGAACTGAGGGAGCGCTGCACTGTCGGATGGGCAGTGCTCCGGGAGCGCTGCACTGTCGGTGGGGCAGTACTGAGGGAGTGCTGCTCTGTCGGTGGGGCAGTACCGAGGGAGCGCTGTACTGTCGGAGGGGCAGTGCTCCGGGAGCGCTGCACTGTCGGAGGGGCAGAACTGAGGGAGTGCTGCACTGTCGGAGGGTCAGTGCTGAGGGAGGGCTGCACTGTCGGTGGGGCAGAACTGGGGGAGTGCTGCACTGTCGGAGGGTCAGTACAGAGGAGTGCTGGTCTGCCAAGAGGTGCTGTCGATTGAATGAGACGCTGAACCTCTCAGGTGGACTTGATTGATCCCACCGCGCTATAACGAAGAAGAACAGGGGAGAGTCCTGGACAATATTGATCACTCAACCAACATCACTAAAAAACATGATCATTTTCACGTTGCTGTCGGTGGTACCTTGTTGTACACAAATTAGCTGCCGCGTTTCTTACATTAGTACCGCAATGACTGCACTTCAAAAGTACTTCATTGGCTGAAAAGCGCTTTCGAACGACCTGCGGTCATGAAAGGCGCCGTGTAAATACAAGTCGCTCTTTCTCAGAAAGTGCTAATGAGCATTTCCTTATGTAAAACACAAACACTCCAACTAATTCTGCTGCAGTTGTAGGAGGTCACATACAGGACGAGGTCAGGGCCTCGTGTATGACAGATATTATTCACTAACAGTTGATAGGAACAGATGAGTAATGTTATGGGCATAACACCAGGTAATCTAGAGAAAGT
Organism: Heptranchias perlo; assembly: GCF_035084215.1. Taxonomy (NCBI): domain Eukaryota; kingdom Metazoa; phylum Chordata; class Chondrichthyes; order Hexanchiformes; family Hexanchidae; genus Heptranchias; species Heptranchias perlo. The sequence goes on along the minus strand of NW_027139453.1, from coordinate 7,715,657 downwards.
GTGGGAATGCAAGATTATGAACAGGACTGGGTATAAGATGGGTTGTATCATTGAATTGATGAAGAAAATATATTAACCATACGTCACAATATTTACTCGCCCCCGAACTTGTACAAAGGTTAAAGATCAACGACTATCCCACAAACCCAACCTAACTGGCGAGCTGTCTGGACTGGAATTCATTGGGTATTTGAATGCCTGATTTTGGTCGGGCCATCTCTCGTCCGACAGACCCATTTCGAGCTGATTGGGGAATATGGAGGATCTGGGGGAATATATCGATTTGTACTCGGTGCATCATGGCGAGACATCTCTGAGGATCAGTGATCTTCTGGGAAAGACAAAGTCCCTGACTGAGTTAGCCTGGATCATTAAAAAGGACATTCTGCAGATCTTTAGGAAGGTGAGAACCAAAATTGCATTGCCGCTCGTGGCTGAGATCCGAGACCAATCATAGTCTCAGAAAGGAGTGAGAAAGATTGAAGGAATGAAATAAACAGCAACAAGAGGATAGAGCGATGGAAATGCACGATGAGAAGGGGAAGGCAGAGAAAGAGTTCAATATAAAGGGAGAGAAAAGAGATAAAGCTGAGACACTTGCTGCACAGGTTAGAGCAAGTAGGATTCCACGTGATGAAGTTCTGCTAAAGAGAAGCCGTGGGGTGGAGGAGTTAGAAAGCGCTGCAGCGGAATTATAGATGAACAATGGTCCAGCTTTAGGCAGACACTCCCGATTTTACAGGAGTTGGGACCATCAGGCAATTCCGCTGTAGTTACAGTATTACAGAATGAGTCTAGTCCATCTGACGCCTGTCGCTCAACCTGTTCAAAGAATAGTCACCAACATCTGTTCCTCCACCTCCACTTTATCCACCGTTGAGTACCGCCCCTGTGCTATTCCACACTACGCATCACTTCCACCAACTCCAGCCGAACCCCACCCTATCATTCATTTGTCGCTGCCTCACCTCCACCTCACACTTACCCACCACTCCGAGCTGCCCCAACACCAAGCCCAATCTATCCTCCACTTCCAGCCGCTTCAACTCCACCTCCCACTTATCCACGTCTCCCACCTGTCTCACGCTGTTGACCGTTACCTTCCGCCATTCACTGCCCCCAATTCCAGCCTGAACATGTCCATCAGCGACTCCTTGTCAGCAGGTGGAATCCCTAATCTCCTCAACAGCTACTCAGTGACCAAGATGATCCTAGTGGCGCAGTGCGTGTCGGTTTAGGAGTTTTGATTTTCGCTTCGGTAATTTCACTGATTGAAATACGAGTTTAAATCCCTCACGAGCGCTGCTGTGATACCATTTTAAGTCAAAAATCAGCAATTGGCTTCTCACAGCTTTTCAGCGTCATCACCAAAATCATCGTATTGACGATCACCTGGGACCAGTGAGGATTGTCACTCTATTCCGTCACCTCCTCATCAACGTTGTCATAGTCATCTAAATTCACACACCCTCATTCTGAAAAAAACACCTTTGGAGAGGAAATGAAGTCTGTGCAACCCCCAGAGATTGTGCCAAGATAGAGACAGTCTGTCGTTCGTTCTTCGAAGTTGTGCATCAAATGGAGGAAGCTCACCCAGTTAATCGCTGTCAGGACACGCTCGCCAGTAACGGCATTGCGATTTGGATCAAAGGCGGTTAAATGGAGTTAAGATGGAGATCAGCCAGAATCTAAAAGAACGGCTCGAGGGGGTGAATAGTCAACACCTGTTACATTATTCCTAAGGTGTCGACAACCTTGAGCCAATTTTCAGTCGAAGCCATGATGCCAATGCAATCATCCGTAGTATGTACTTGGGTGGAAATCTGAACTATAAGATTCTATGCCCTGAGACATTTCCTCTGACAAACCCCAGTCAGGGGCTTGTTTGATGCATCTGCTCAAAGCAGACTGGCGCATGTCCCCTGCAGTGTTGTATGGCATCAATAATACAAGGTCAGCAGCGGGTGGTCACAACTTGGTCAGTGCTTCTCCAGTGAGGCAGAGCCGCAAAAATTATGTCTTGTCTGACATCCCCAGGTACCACTACGGTGATTTTTAATTCGGTTCAAGGGGCATTGTTCCCCGAAGTGCCTTCAAACCTGAAAATGTTTTCCAGTGTTACCTTTACCCAGATCATGCAGACGGAACATCTGAAATCCGAACAGGAGTAGGCCATACGGCCTCTCGAGCCTGCTCCGCCATTCATTAAGATCATGGCTGATCATCGACCTCAACTCCACTTTCCTGCCTGATCCGTTGAGGACCCTAGTGTCCAGCAATCTACGGATCTCAGCCTTGAATATACTCAAACACTCAGCATCCCCAGCCCTTTGGAGTAGAGAATTCCAAAGTGAAGAGTGAAGAAATTTCTCCTCATCTCAGTCTTAAATGGCCGACCCCTTATTCTGAGACTATGCCCATTAGTTCTCGGCTCTCCAGCCAGGGGAAATAACCTCTCAACATCAACCCTGTCAAGCTCCTTCAGAATCTTATATATTTCAATGAGATCACATCTCATTCTTCTAAACTACAGAGAAAATAGGCCCATTTTATTAAATATCTCCTCATAGGAAAACTCTCTCATCCCAGGAATCAATCTTGTGAACCTTCGTTGCACCGCCTCTAAAGGCAAGTATATCCTTCCTTTGAAAGGAGAACAAAACTGTGCAACAATACTCCTAGTGTGGTCTCACCAAAGCCCAGTACAACTGTAGCAAGATTTCCTTACTATAAGGAAGTATTGCTGCAATACTCCAGACCCACAGCAATGTGGTTGATTCTTAATTGCCCTGTGAAATGGCCTAGCAAGCCACTCAGTTGTAAAATCTCGCTACGAAAAGTCATAATAAGAAAAAAACCGGACGGACCACCCGGCATCGGACCACTAGGCACCTGACACGACAACGGCAAAACACCAAGCCCAGTCGACCCTGCAAGGTCCTCCTTACCAACATCTGGGGACTTGTGCCAAAATTGGGAGAGCTGTCCCACAGACTAGTCAAGCAACAGCCTGACATTGTCATACTCACAGAATCATATCTTTCAGCCAACGTCCCAGACTATTCCGTCACCATCCCTGGGGATGTCCTGTCCCACCGGCAGGACAGACCCACCAGAGGTGGCGGTACAGTGATATACAGTCAGGAGGGAGTGGCCCTGGGAGTCCTCAACATTGACTCTGGACCCCATGAAATATCATGGCATCAGGTCAAACATGGGCAAGGAAACCTCCTGCTGATTACCACCTACCGTCCTCCCTCAGCTGATGAATCAGTCCTCCTCCATGTTGAACACCACTTGGAGGAAGCACTGAGGGTAGCAAGGGCACAAAATGTACTCTGGGTGGGGGACTTCAATGTCCATCACCAAGAGTGGCTCGGTAGCACCACTACTGACCGAGCTGGCCGAGTCCTGAAGGAAATAACTGCTAGACTGGGCCTGCGGCAGGTGGTGAGCGAACCAACACGAGGGAAAAACTTACTTGACCTCGTCCTCACCAATCTACCTGTCGCAAATGCATCTGTCCATGACAGTATTGGTAGGAGTGACCACCGCACAGTCCTCGTGGAGATGAAATCCCGTCTTCGCACTGAGGACACCATCCAACGTGTTGTGTGGCACTACCACCGTGCTAAATGCGATAGATTCAGATCAGATCTAGCAGCTCAAAACTGGGCATCCATGAGGCGCTGTGGGCCATCAGCAGCAGCAGAATTGTATTCCAGCACAATCTGTAACCTCATGGCCCGGCATATTCCTCACTCTACCATTACCAACAAGCCAGGGGATCAACCCTGGTTCAATGAGGAGTGTAGAAGAGCATGCCAGGAGCAGCACCAGGCGTACCTAAAAATGAGGTGCCAACCAGGTGAAGCTACAACTCAGGACTACATGCATGCTAAACAGCGGAAGTAACTTGCTATAGACAGAGCTAAGCGATTCCACAACCAACGGATCAGATCAAAGATGTGCAGTCCTGCCACATCCAGTCGTGAATGGTGGTGGACAATTAAACAATTAACGGGAGGAGATGGCTCTGCAAACATCCCCATTCTCAATGATGGCGGAGTCCAGCACGTGAGTGCAAAAGACAAGGCTGAAGCGTTTGCAACCATCTTCAGCCAGAAGTGCCGAGTGGATAATCCATCTCAGCCTCCTCCCGATATCCCCACCATCACGGAAGCCAGTCTTCGGCCAATTCGATTCACTCCACGTGATATCAAGAAACGGCTGAGTCCACTGGATACAGCAAAGGCTATGGGCCCCGACAACATCCCAGCTGTCGTGCTGAAGACTTGTGCTCCAGAACGAGCTGCGCCTCTAGCCAAGCTGTTCCAGTACAGCTTCAACACTGGTATCCACCCGACAATGTGGAAAATTGCCGAGGTATGTCCTGTCCACAAAAAGCAGGATAAATCCAATCCGGCCAATTACCGCCCCATCAGTCTACTCTCAATCATCAGCAAAGTGATGGAAGGTGTCGTCGACAGTGCTACCTGCTCACCGATACTCAGTTTGGGTTCCGCCAGGACCACTCGGCTCCAGACCGCATTACAGCCTTGGTCCAAACATGGACAAAAGAGCTGAAATCCAGAGGTGAGGTTAGAGTGACTGCCCTTGACATCAAGGCAGCATTTGACCGAGTGTGGCACAAAGGAGCCCAAGTAAAATTGAAGTCAATGCGAATCAGGGGGAAAAATCTCCAGTGGCTGGAGTCATACCGAGCACAAAGGAAGATGGTAGTGGTTGTTGGAGGCCAGTCATTGCTGCAGGAGTTCCTCAGGGCAGTTTCCTAGGCTCAACCATCTTCAGCTGCTTCATCAATGACCTTCCCTCCATCATAAGGTCAGAAATGGAGATGTTCGCTGATGACTGCACAGTGTTCAGTTCCATTCGCAACCCCTCAGATAATGAAGCAGTCCGAGCCTGCATGCAGCAAGACCTGGACAACATCCAGGCTTGGGCTCATAAGTGGCAAGTAATATTCGCGCCAGATAAGTGCCAGGCAATGACCATCTCCAACAAGAGAGAGTCTAACCACCTCCCCTTGACATTCAACGGCATTACCATCGCCGAATCCCTCACCATCAACATCCTGGGGGTCACCATTGACCAGAAACTTAACTGGACCAGCCATATAAATACCGTGGCTACGAGAGCAGGTCAGAGGCTGGGTATTCTGCGGCGAGTGACTCACCTCCTGACTCCCCAAAGCCTTTCCACCATCTACAAGGCACAAGTCAGGAGTGTGATGGAATACTCTCCACTTGCCTGGATGAGTGCAGCTGCAACAACACTCAAGAAGCTCGACACCATCCAAGATAAAGCAGCCCGTTTGATTGGCACCCCATCCACCACCCTAAACATTCACTCCCTTCACTGTGGCTGCAGTGTGCACCATCCACAGGATGCACTGCAGCAACTCGCCAAGGCTTCTTCGACATCACCTCCCAAACCCGCGACATCTACCACCTAGAAGGACAAGGGCAGCAGGCGCATGGGAACAACACCACCTGCACGTTCCCCTCCAAGTCACACACCATCCCGACTTGGAAATATATCGCCGTTCCTTCATTGTCGCTGGGTCAAAATCCTGGAGCTCCCTTCCTAACAGCACTGTGGGAGAACCGTCTCCACACGGACTGCAGCGGTTCAAGAAGGCGGCTCACCACCACCTTCTCGAGGGCAATTAGGGATGGGCAATAATTGCCGGCCTTGCCAGCGACGCCCACATCCCGTGAACGAATAAAAAAAATAAAAATAAAAATTGTTGCCCCCTTGCAATAAAGGCCAACATTCGGTTTGCCTTCCTAATTGCTTGATGTTCCTGCATGCGAACTCTGTGTTTCTTGTCCGAGGACACACAGATCTGCCTGAACACCAACATTAAATATTTGTCACCATTTAAAAATATTCTTTTTTGTTCTTCCTACCAAAGTGAATATCCTCACATTTCCCATTCAGCGTGGATAGAATCTCCTAACCTTGTACACCTGCCCTTTTTACATCAGCGGCAGGGACCAAGGCTGCGTGACATTGACCATTGGAAAAATGCAGCCTGCAGTACAGAAAGGACCAAGAATAGGGACATCTACCAACGTACACTTGTACGAATGGAGGAACACAGAAAAAATCTGATCCACACTGCAGCTCGCAACCCTCCCAATAGCTGGTGTTGAAACGAAAGTGTTAGTCTGACGAACTTGATGTCTGTTGATGTAATAGAGTTTCCTTCATTTTGTAATAAAGTTAGTTCTTAGCCCTTGTTTCGTTAGTATGAAGGATGAATCAAAATTCTCCGATAATTGGTAAAAGAAGCATAGGGGAATGAGGTGACTTTTTAAGCAACGAGTTGTTATGATATGGAATTGCCAGAAAGGTTGGTGGAAGCAGATTCAATAGATTGTAAAGTTCATAGAATCATGTAATCATAGAAAGGTTACAGCACAGAAGGAGGCCATTCGACCCATCCAGCCCGTGCCGGCTCTTTGTAAGAGCAACCCGATTAGTCCGATTGGCCCGTTCTTTTCCCGTAGCCCTGCACGTTTTTTTTCCACTGCAAGTATTTCTCCAATTCATTTTTGAAAGCCACAATTGAATCTGCTCCCATCACAGTTTCAGGCATCTCATTGCAGGTCATCACTACTCATTGCATAAACACGTTTTTCCTCCTGTCGCCTTTGGTTCTTTTGCCAATCACCTTCGATCTGCGTCTTCTGTTTCTCGAACTTTCCGCCAATATGAACAGTTTCTCTTTATTTACATTATCAAAACCCTTCATGACTTTGAACACTTCTATCAAATCTCCTTTTAACCTCATCTGCTGGAAGGAGAACAACCCCAGCTTCTCCAGTCTATCCACGTAACTGAAGTCCTTCATCCCTGGAACCATTCTAGTAAATCGCTTCTGCACCCTCTCTAAGGTCTTCACATATTTCCTGAAGTGCAGTGCCCAGGAATTGGACACAATATTCCAGTTGTGGCCGAAGCAGTGTTTTATAAACGCTCAACATAAATTCCTTGCTTTTGCACTCTATGCCTCTATTTACAAAGCCCAGGATTCCGTGGGCTTTTTAACCACTTTCTCAACCTGTCCTGCCGCCTTCAAAGATTTCTAAACATATCCCCCAAGATCGCACTGTTCCTGCACCACCCCCGCCTAGAATTGTATCATTTAGTTTTTTATTGCCTCTCCTCGTTCTTCCTGCGAAAATATATCACTTTGCACTTCTCGACATGAAATTTAATTTACCATACGTCCGCTCATTCCACCAGCCTGTCTATGTCTTCCTGAAGTCTTTTACTATCCACCTCACTTTTCACTACGCTTCCAAGCTTTGTGTAATTTGCAGATTTTGACATTGTGCTCTGTACACCCAAGTCCAAGACATTAATATATATGCAAAAAAGTCGTACGGTGCTCTGGGGAACACCATATTATTCCTACCTCTGGTCTGAAAAACAGCCACTCACCACTTCTCTCTGTTTCCTATCACGTGATCAATTTCGTATCTCTCTGGCCACTGCGCATCTTATTCCATGGGCTCAAATTTGGTGACAAGCCGATTATATGGCACTTCATCAAAGACTCTTTGGAAGTCCATTTCGACAACATCAAACGCATTACCTTCATCAACCCTCTCTGTTACCTCATCAAAAACTAAATCAAGTTATTTAAACACGATTTGCCTTCAACAAATCCGTGCTGGGTTTCCTTTATTAATCCACACTTGTCCAAGTGACTATTAATTTTGTCCCATATTATCATTTCTAAAAGCTTCCCCACGACCGAGGTTAAACTGACTGGCTTGTAGTTGCCGAGTTTATCCTTACGCCCTCTTTTAAACAAAGGTGTAGCATTTGCAATTCTCCGATCCTCTGGCATCACTCCCACATATAAGAAGGATTGCAAGATTATGGACAGCACCTCTGCAATTTCCACCCTTCCTTTCCTCAGCAACCTAGGATACATCCCATCTGGATCGGGTGAAATATCTACTTTAAGTGCAGCCAGCCTTTCGGATAGTTGAAGTCCCCCATTATCACTACTCTATAGTCCTTGCACATCTCCGTGATTTCGCTGCAAATTCACACCTCTGTATCCTCCCCACTAATTGTTGGCCTATAGAATAAACTCAGTGATGCAATGACACCTATATTGTTTCTTAACTCTAACCAAATAGACTCTATCCTTGATCCCTCAAAGACACCCTCTCGCTCCTGCCCTGCAATATTCTCCTTAATCAATGCTGCCACCCCCGCCACTACCTCCCCCTACACACCCCTTTCTTGTCTTTCCTGAACACCTTGTATCGAGGAATATTTAGTACCCATTACTGCACTTTTTTGAGCCAGGTCTCTGTTACCTCTACCACATCATATTCCCATGTGAATAATTGCGCCTGCAGCTCACCAACCTTATTTACCACGCTTCGTGGGTTTAAACACATCCACTCTAAATCTATCTTGGACCTTCTCGTCTTCTCTCTTAGTCTGATCCCACATAATAATGTGTTATTTCTTACTCTACTGCTATCTCTCTCTCTCAATCCTTTGTGCACCTCGTTTCTCCTTTCTAATGCTACATCCTGGTGCCCATCCCCCTTCCAAATTAGTTCAATTCCCCCCACCACTTGTGAACCTTCCCATGTGTACATTGGTACCAGCTCGTTTGTGGTACAACCCATCCATCTTGAACATGTTCCCTCTCTCCCAGAACTGGTCTCAATGCCCCAAGTATCTGAAACCCTCCCTCTTGCACATGTCTTTAGTCACACATTACCCTGTCTTATCTTCCTATTTCTCTCCTCACTCGCGTGTTGCACTGGGAGTCGTCCAAAGGTTACAAACGTTGAGGCCCAGCTTTTTTACTTCCTCCGAGCTCCTGAAACCCTAGTCGAAGGACCTCATACCCTTTCTTTCCTGTGTCGTTGGTACCCACATGGACCACGATATCTGGCTGTTCCGCTTCCCCACGCAGAATGTTCCACACTCTCTCCATGATGCCCTCTACCCTGGCAATAGGGAAGCAACACACCAAGTGGGACTCGCGGCGACGGTCAATGAAACGCCTGTCTGTGCCCCTTACTATCGAATCCCAAATGAATACTGCAATTCTACACGTCACTGTGCTCCCCCGTGCAGTCCTTTGCCCCATGGTGCCATGCTCAGGACTGCTCTCCTTCGAGGAGTCATCACCCTCACTGACATTCAGTGATGAACACCGGTTTGGCAATGGCACGCATCCAGCAGATTCCTGCACTGCCTGCCTCTTCCTATCCTTTCGGATGGCCACCAACTTGCTATCCTGAACTTTCTGTGGCTGCGGGGTGAAAACCTCCTGGAAGGTCCGATCCAGGAAATCTTCAGCCTCCATTATGCTCTGCATTGATTTCAGCTGCCCCGAAATCTCAGAATCCCTCAGCTTGAGCTCGAGGAACTGGAGGCATTTCCTGCACACTTGGCCCTCCAGGACATATGAAACGCCCTGAAGTTTCCACATGGAGCCAGAATTGCAGGCGATGGGTCTCAGCTCCCGTCTATTGCATTCAGTTTTTTTTTCTCATCTCCCTTAGGACACTCCATTATTATTAATTTACTTATTGTTTACTTAACACGATTAACCTCCCCTTTTATTCCGGGTCTCTCAGAGATCTTCCTCGCTGCTCACTGTCTTTCCCCCTCCACACCTAATGCCCCCTCTCACCAAATTCTCAAGTTTCCACTCTGTTCACAAACCACTCAATTCCCTCTGTGCTTCAGCGTGCACCTTTTACTTGAGACACCTTTTGAGAACAGCAGTTACAACTATTCAATCAGCTTCCAGCTCACAGTAATTACCCTCTATTCAGACAATCACCTACAGCTGATTAACGGCTAATTGCCACTGACTTGCAGTTTCTGTTAACTGTTAATGAACTTGCATTTTCTGTTCACTGTTACTGAACTTGCAGTTTCTGTTAACTGTTACTGAACTTGCATTTTCTGTTCACTGTTACTGAACTTACAGTTTCTGTTAACTGTTCGTGAACGTGCAGTTTCTGTTAACTGTTACTGAACTTGCATTTTCTGTTCACTGTTCCTGAACTTACAGTTTCTGTAAACTGCCACTGACGTGCAGTTTCTGAACTTGCAGTTTCTGTTAACTGTTACTGAACTTGCAGTTTCTGTTAACTGTTACTGAACCTGCAGTTTCTGTTTACTGTTACTGAACTTGCAGTTTCTGTTAACTGTTACTGAACTTGCAGTTTCTGTTAACTGTTACTGAACTTGCAGTTTCTGTGAACTGTTACTGAACTTGCAGTTTCTGTTTACTGTTACTGAACTTGCAGTTTCTGTTAACTGTTACTGAACTTGCAGTTTCTGTTCACTGTTACTGAACTTGCAGTTTCTGTTAACTGTTACTGGACTTGCAGTTTCTTTTCAAATTGTAAAGCTCTATTTTGAATTATAAACTAAATTTTAATTTCAATTCACCGATTACTTTAATAGATCCCACCTATCACCAACATCACATGAGCTGTATAATCTGGTACAGAAATAGTCATCAAATTGCTGAGTTTAACTTTAAATGTGCACCGTGTGGTCAGGGCAATGTTGCAGCCAAAAGACACATTGAATAGGTGAAAGTGTCAGATGGTGAACCTGACAAATAAATATATAAACCCAAAGTACCCGTTCCAGGGTGGGTTGGAACCGCCAACCTTTTAATTAATAACTAAGCACGCTGAACGATTGCAGCACAGAGACAATTGAACACATCAGTCACTAAAAATTTACAGAGCTATGGGCAAAGAGCAGGGGAAAAGAATGGGACTCATTGGATAGCTCTTTCGAATAACCGGCATAGGTAAATTGGGCCAAATGGCCTCCTCCTGTGCTGTGCTTAACATGATACTATGATAATTAAGATATAATTCATGTATGTGAAGCAATTTTGGGCGGGATATGGCGTTTCAGAAATGTAAGTGCTGTGTTTTTTTGTGTTGATTTTTATTGTATTTCCGTTACATCAGGTCAGGGACTCTTATAAATGATTGGGTGTAAAAAAGTTCCAGGCCATGTAGGGCACTTTACCAACCAGTGTGTGAAACGACCTGGGTAGAAAGTCGATTTTGTGCTAACAGCACCATTAAAGCCGAAGTCAGACGCCTGATCCTTTTGACCACGCAATCACTGATAGATACTCGTCAGCAAATGATGTTAAACCCGGAGCAGAAGTGATTGCACACTCCGATTGTATCTGTCTCATGCTTTCACTTTATTGATGTTGTTCATTCCATGTCTTCTCTCTTCTTTTAGCATGTTAGCTCTAGAAATGAAGCCCTGTGCTTGGTTTGAATTTTTATGGCTTTATTCACCTCCATCGCTACTTTTAGTGATTTGTGTGTCTGTACCCCGAGATCCCTTTGCTCCAGTGCCCCATTGAGTCCCTTATTATCCAAGAAATATGTGGCCTCCTTAATCTACATACCAAAGTCCACCACCTCACACTTATCTTTATTGAAATTAATTTGCCAATTACACGCCCATTCTGCAAGTTTATTAATGTCTTCTTTCATTTTGACGCATTATTCCTTTGAATTAACTACACCTCCTAATTTGTTGTCATCTGCAAATTTTGAAATTGTACTTCCGATTCGCGAGTCCAAATCTTTCATGTAAATTGTGAACAACAATGATCCCAGCACTGATCCCTGTGAAATACCACTTCCCACCCTTTGCTAGTCTGAGTAGCTACCCTTAGCACCTACTCTCTGTTTTGGGTTTTGTAGCCAGTTTGCTATCCACGCTGCTACCTGTACCCTAACTCCACATGCTCTGACCTTACTCATGAGTTTACAATGTGGCACCTTATCAAAGGCCATTTGAAAAACCAAATATATTACATCTACTGCATTGCCCTTGTCTACGATTTCTGTTACTTCTTTAAAGAATTCAATAAGGTTGATCAAGCATGATTTTCCCTTCTGAAATCTGTTCTGACCACTCTTTATTATATTTTCGTTTTCCAGATGATTTTCCTATTACATCTGTGAGCAAAGATTCCATTATCTTTCCTACCACCGAAGTTAAGCGAACTGGTCTGTAGTCCCCTGAACTTGTTCAATCCCTCTTTTTAAATACAGGAAGAACATTAGCTGTCCGCCAGTCCTGTGGCACTATTCCCTTTTCTAATAATTTTATACACATGTAATAGTTCCTCTGCTATCTCTTCCCTAACATCTTTTAATATATGTGGATGCAATCCACCTGGAACAATAGTTTCATCCTCTCTGTGGTTGAATTGTTTATCAATTATTTATCCCCCCCGCCCCCTACCGTGCTTTTTACTTTAAATGTCTTTGGATCCATTTTGATCCATTCATCTGATATCATACCCACTTTACTCCCTGGTAAATACTGAGACAAAGTAACTATTAAATATTTCTGCCATTTCACTGTCATTACCTGTGAGCTGATCTTGTGCATCCCTTAGTAGCCCTATCCCTATCCTGATTTTTCTTTTGTTATTTATGTGTTTGTAGAATACTTTATTTCTTTTTATATTCCTTCATACTTTAATTTCATAGTTCCTCTTTGCTTTCTGAATTGTTTTTTGAAATCTTTCCGAACCTTTTCTTATTCCCCTTAGTCAACCTTTCCGTTTTTGTCTGTACACTTGGAAGATGCCTTTTTCTGCAGTTTCAATTTCATCTTCAGCTCCTTATTCATCCAAAATGTTTCATTATTGGCTGGATTTCTTTTGTTTTTTAGAGGAATATATTTCCCCTGCACTCTATTGATCACCATTTAAAATATTTCCCACTTTTTTTCTATCTCATTGTCTTTCAAAATTTTTTCAGTTTAACTTCCCTCGTTCCATTCTCATCCCCTCAAAATGTGCTTTTTTTACCCAATCTATTACTTTGGTCTTTGTCTTACTTACGTTTTTCTCAATCATTATTTTAAACCTTATTTTATTATGATCGCTATTGCCAACATGTTCCACTATGCGTCCTTCTCTTAACTGCTCCTGTTCCTTTCCCATTAATAGATCCAGCATTGATTCCTCTCTTGTCTGGCATCTCATACACTGAGTAAGAAAGGAATCCTGTACACACTGTAAAAATTCCGTCTCCCTTCCCCCTTTCCTGACCTCTTCTTGCCAGTTCATTTTGGGGTAGTTGATAAACTCCGATGATTATTATTCAATGTTTTTTACTCATTTCATAGATTTGTCTCCCTATTTCTTCCTCCACTTGCCTTCCATTATTAGGTAGTCTGCAGAATATACCTATTTCCGTGGTCGATCACTTGTTATTCTTTGCCTCAACCCACATGGATTCCCTTTCTATCCTAATATTATTCATGTCCCTTTTTTCTATTGCCATTATTTTGACTCTAATTGCTACAGCTGCTCCTCCCCTCTCTATCCTTTCTAAATACGTCATATCCTGAAATATTTAACTGCCAGTTCTGTTCTTTCTGTAGCCATGTTTCAGTTATCCCGATAGCATCTGGCTCCACGCTTCGAATTACTGCCCCCAGTTCCCCCGTTTTCTTTTGGATGCTGTACACAATGCTGTACAGGCAAAATAATTTGATTTTAATATTTGCTCCCCCTTGCTTCATTATTAACAGTCATTTTGTACTGATATTCTTCACCTGGAGTCATAGATTCATAGATTTATACAGCACGGATAGAGGCCCTTCGGCCCATCGTGTCCGCGCCGGCCATCAGCCCTGTCTACTCTAATCCCATATTCCAGCATTTGGTCCGTAGCCTTGTAGGCTATGGCATTTCAAGTGCATTTGTATTTGTTCCCTGACTATTTAGTTCCTTTCCGTGTTCTGACCTTTACTCTCATATCCTATTCCTTTTATCTTCAGACTTATGTCATTTTCACGCGATCTCTCCCCGTTTTACTAGTTTAAGGTCCTATCCACAAACCCTTTTATCCTTTCCGCTAGGACATTGGTCCCATTCTGTTCAGGTTGAGCCCGTCCGAGCGGTTGAGCTCCAAACTGTACCAACACTGATGACAGCATTGCATGAAATGGAACTCTTCCTTCCCACACCAGTCCTTCAGCCACGTATTCACCTTCCTGATCTGCCTGTCCCTGTGCCAATTAGTATGTTGCTCGGGTAACAATCCCGAGATTATCACCCCGGAGGTCCTGTTTTTTTTTTCATTTAGTTACTAATCTCTGATATTCCTTTCGCAGGACTTCCTTCCTTTTCTTCCCGCCGTCATTGGTCCCAAGATGGCCCACGAAAACTTCTTCCCCCTTCCATGTTCCTGTCAGGAATATAAGATGTTGAGAACAGTATTTAATATTCTTCAGGATAATGCATATAAACAGCAGGAATGTTGTGGGTAAAGTTGGATAAGGGCCGCTTTTGGGTGCAGCTGGCGGAATGCGCTATTAACAGCGCCCAATGACCCTTGCACAGGCAGGCCGCAAGGTTCAGCTGGGCCGAGGAATTCGCTCCCATCAGCGTTCCATTCCGGGCCTGACACATGGAATCAATGCAATTCATACTGTCCACCACCAGGGGAGCTCAATCTCTGAAACGCAGGATGGTTCTTCGAAATTTCGAAAAGGCAGCTGGTACATTTTATTTGCTCAAAAAATAACAGCCTACTGTCTGCACGGAGTCTGAACGGAGATGAGCCATTGCACACGTAAAACACAGATGCAGGTTGCATCCCTATGTTTGCACACTGATGTTTAAACATTGAATAAAGGTTGTGCACTACTAAATCCCACATCCTCCAATCTGCACGCCAGACATCACCAATCTGCCGATCTGAGTTGGTACCAGGTCTGGAGAGTCCATGCACCAAGGTTCTCTGCTGATGATGGGAGATTTTCTTCCAAAAGGTGGACAGAAGGAGTGACATCCTATATCCGCTGAGCGGGAGGGGTGTGGGGCGTTGCACGAGGTCCTCCAGACATATATCCAAAAGGCAGCGGGAGGCCGTGGGGGAATAAGTCAATGCCAGGCGCACAGCATCATAAACATGGAAGCAGTGCAGGAAGAAGTTCAATGCTCTGACTTCAGTCGTCAAGGTGAGTGAGGTCAACTCTCAAGTGGCGTCTCCTATGAACTGCACCAAGCAATACACCCCCCATCCCCCACACACCAACAAACTCTTTCCATCAGTACTCAACTCTTCGAACCAGAGGCTTTCTCTCGCCCTCACACATTACCACTGTTTGCTTGCCGCCCGCCCACAACTCACAGGTCACACAAACTGTCAGCTATTCAAACATGACAGGTACATCACACAGACACACGTCCTGCTTTCTTGCAGGAATAGGTGGCGCATATCAGGAGGCAGCAAGTGACAGTGGCATTTAGCCCGCCGAGCCTGTTCCACCATTCAATGAGATCATGGTGGACCTGTGATCTAACTCCATATACCCACCTTAGCCTTAACACCCTTGGTTCACAGAAATCGATCAATCTCAGATTTTACATTCACAAGTGAGTTACATCAACTACCGTCTGCAGAAGTGCGTTACAAACTTGTCCCACCCTTTGCGTGTAAAAGCCGAGGTTTTGTGCATGCAACACACGTGGAGAAAAGAAAATGTCTCCAGATGTTGTACAGATTGAAGCTGAATATGAATTTATCCCAATTCACGCGATGTTATGAATGCAGAATGGAAATGCTCCTGCATTGGCCGGTAATCGAACGCCAGCTTCCTCGAAGGCAGGCAAGAAATCGACCCCGAAAACACCAATGCCCATGCGGCAGTTGGCTGCATGTGTCCACTTGGAAACCTGTCTGAAAGAACATACAGTTTCACATGCCGAAAATGTGAGTGTTTGATGAGACCATCTCCAATGGCGCATTCGGTTAGCGCGCGGTATTTATATAATGGCATCAGGCTCGAGAAATACCAAAGTTCACCTGGAGCAGTTTAACGTTTTGCTTCTGAATATTTCCACCGGAGTTCAAGCTGCAGCTGGTCTGTTCCATAAAGCATCTCATTCTTCGTGTCTTAGGGTCCTCTGGCCGGCCGTATTGCAATAGCAGGTGTGAGTTTAGTTGTCAATAGGCGGGAGAGGGGGCGATTGGCGACAGCATGAAATGGGAAAGGAGGCTGCACGAGTTCTTTAAATCTAAAGAACCGAACACACAATTCTTCTTTATGTGAAATAGACATTGTTCTGTTTGAAGTGTCGTGTAGGAAAATGGGGATCGGGCGGGAAAATAGAGTCGAGGTCGAAGATCAGCCATGATCTCATTGAATAGCGGAGCAGGCTCGAGGGGCGGTAAGGCCTACTCCTGCTCCTATTTCTTATGTTCTTATGCAACAGCTGACCCGCCCCTCGTTGCTTGGCGGTTTGTTTTGCAATATCCTGCCCCGCCTATCGCTTGATCCAGTTTGTTGCTCCCACTTTCACATTCAACTTGTTTCACTTCCTGGTCATGTGATACAAATGGCGGCGTGCAGAAGGTTCATCGCCCGCAGGAAGATGAACTGTGGAAGGAAAGAGAGCAGCGATTTTGCTTCGCCACCAAAGATGAAACGCTCACTTTTCCTTTATTTTTCGTTGTTCTCTCTTCGAGTAAACTTTGCGGAAAGTGAATCGAACTTCAGTGACTGTAAACTCACCAGAGGTTCTGGCTGCACAAGATGAAATTGGGGACATCGGCATCTGAGAGGCTGAAATGATTAACATTGTTTCCGTGTTTCGGTAAGAGGCAGCACGGATTGATTTGAAGCGCTGAATGTCTCTGCATTCTACCGCCCACGGAGATGATGCTGGAAGTGTCTGCAAGGAGTGGGTGGGGGTTAGAAATGATCGAATTTATTCCAGCAAAGAAATCAGATCAGCGCAACTAAACTCAGTGTTAACCATCAAATTAACAAGCTGCAGATAACTGCACCAATCCAAACATTTCCAGGTAACTATGGAAAAGATTCACTTTGAAGCAGTTTAGACACTAAACTGCAATTTCTGTACAAACAAGGGACGGGTGGTGTCAACGGGCAATCAGTGGTTTTCTAACTGATCATCCACTGTCCAAATGTTTCTGGTAAAAATGATGATCAGACAAGAACAAAGCCCTTTGCTGAGAATGTTAACCAAAGGTCAACATATTGACAATACTTCGCAGGCATCGTGTGTCCCGCAGTTACTTCTCTGCTGGAAAGGCAGAACTTGCCAGCTGTTTTAAAATTGACAGCGTGAACAAGGATTTGAATCCTGAACCCTGAAATCATTTAAACGTCTGATGCTCCACCGATTGAGCTATCCAGGCTTAGCGCTGCAGCAGTTTCCATCATACAGATTCATGGTCGGTCTCTGAATGTTCCATTGTGGGCGTCGAACTCGGGTGAGGGTTCGTTTTATTAAATTCTCAGTAACGTTTTGAGGAGAATCCTTGTTTGTGTTGAACCTGATGTAAGAAACATGCAGAGGAAACTCGTGAGTTTACAATTCTTCTTGTTTGTGCCAAATGTCTTCTCATTCGTTGGCACCAATTAAAAAAAACATTTTACCCAGTGGCTCAAAAACTAAACTTCTCCCACACGGGATCTGGAAAAGGTCTCTCGACCTGTCAGCGGACCAACAACTGAAAGCGGAATAATTCCACCCGTTACTCAGTGACACCGGGAAAAACTTTAACCTTCCGAATTTTCCTACACGACACTTCAAACAGAAGAATGTCTGTTTCACGAAAAGAAGAATTGTGTG
Organism: Heptranchias perlo; assembly: GCF_035084215.1. NCBI lineage: Eukaryota > Metazoa > Chordata > Chondrichthyes > Hexanchiformes > Hexanchidae > Heptranchias > Heptranchias perlo. The sequence continues at coordinate 7,697,956 of NW_027139453.1, read as the reverse complement.
TTCGGTTCTTTAGATTTAAAGATCTCCTGTCGCCTCCTTTGTCATTTCACGCTGTCGCCAATCGCCCTCTCTCCTGCCGATTAACAACTAAACTCACACCTGCTATTGCAAGACGGCCGGCCAGAGAACCCGAAGTGCGCACATGAGAACACCAAGAAGGCAATGCTTTGTGGACCACACCAGCTGTCCCTTGAACTCCGGTGGAAATGTTCAGAAGCAAAAGGTTAAACTGCTCCAGGTGAGACTCAAACTCACAACCTCGGAATTTCTCGAGCCTGATACTGTTATATAAGTACCGCGCCCTAACCAATTGCGCCAATGGAGTCACACAACCGAGTGGCGATGGTTTTAAATTCGGTCATTGTTTAAGGTATGGGCTGTTCAAAGTTTGTGTAACAGTAATTATCATAATTATTTCTAGCTCCCCCTGCTCACTGGTGCTCGGTGCTTCACCCTGTGAGATACCCTCAGTCTCACTATATACATCCTCTCGAGAGGGTGCATCTGGGCTGGTGATGGAAACGGTGATTCGGGTGCAGCAATAGATGCTTCATAGTTTCCAAGCTTACTGTCATATCCTGACTTCTTTTAATGGTGGGAGACCTTACAATTAAAAACAGCTCACATTTATATCGCGCCTTTAACAAAATAAACTGTCCCAAGGCGCTTCACAGGAGCGTAATCAGATACAATTTGACACAGATCCACAAAAGGAGATATTCGGACAGGTGACCTAAAACTTTGTCAAAAAAGGTCGGTTTTAAGGAGCGTCATAAAGGAGGAGAGAGAGGCGGAGGGGTTTAAGTCGGGTATTCCAGAGATTTGGGTCCAGGCAGCTGAAGGCATGACCGCCAATGGTGGAGCGATTAAAATCAGGAGTGCGCAAGAGGCTGTAATTTGAGGAACGTCGTGATCTCGGAGGGCTGTCGGGCTGTGGGAGGTTAAATCGATAGGGAGAGGCGAGGCCACGGAAGGATCTGAACACAAGGATGAGAATTTTAAAATCGAGGCAATGGCGAACCGGGAGCCAATGTAGGTGAGCGAGCACAGGGGTGATGGACAGTTTTAAAGCTAAGCAACGTGTGCAGGATCGGAGTGACAGGATGACTCGGGAGAATGGGCCTGGGGCAGTGAGAACATCTCTTGAGCATTAAGATTTTCAGTCGCTGAGAGAGGCAGGGAGATGAGATCTATGTGTCTATTTATCCTGGCATCTGCAAAATCCATCGTCTCTCAATGCCCAACATCTTTCTTCCCCTCTCCCTGCTTTCCGGGTAAAGGTTTATTTTTCAGTCTCTGTATTTGCTTCGAACATCTTATTCCCTCGGCATCTGGAGGAACAGACGAAGCTGGAGGAAAATAACAGAGAGAAGCAGAAGGAGATGGCAGGTGAACCTGGCAGAAAATGTGAGTGTCACCTGCTTCAAATGAGGCCTGAGAGGCCGGCGTTGCCTTGCACCTTTCCAAGGAGATGCGTTGATCAGTTAGGTGGGTTTTGGAAATGGAAACATTTACACCAGTAGCGTGTGATAGTATTTCCCCTCACTGTCCATTCCATGTTCATGCCTACCCGCACTTGGTGCTTTCATTCTCTGAACAAGTCTTTCGTGTTCTTACAGTAAATGCCATTTTGTTTGAGCAGCTTGTCTGGGGCGAAAGTGACCTAAATTTCAAAGGGAGAAGCAGGAAGGGCAGCGTTGGTCGGCTTGCTTGCAGGAAAATTTCAGCAGGTTCCCAGGTGATCTGGATTCGGATGCAGGTCGGGTTGCTTTTATTGAAGGAACAAATCAACAAGGCCGAAAGTCCCATCCAGCCGAATGCATCAAAAATTGCCCCGTCTTTGTAAAGGACTGAACGTCAGGACTGGGATTGGAACCCACGTCTCCACGAGACGTGAACGCAGCGCCTCAGACTCCCGACTCCTGGCTGCAGTGGTCACATTCTCTCATTTCCAGATAAAAACCCAAATACATTTTCACTCATTCCGGACTTCGTTAAATGCTTTCTGTGGGCTGAGTGATTGGGATACAATCTCCCCAGTATTTCCTGCCCATCTGCTCGGTTCATGGGGAGGTTTGACCGGACCGTGGCATCTTGTTTCCCATGAGGGGCAGGAATGCGAGGCTGCATTCGTTGCTTTCCACCGGCAGTGGGTGAATGGAGAGAGCGGGGCCGGACAGGCGGCCTCAATGTTGCTGCTTGTCGCGGCCTAACTCACTCCGGGAGCTGTGGAACAGAGAAAAACTGATGGCTTTGTTGCCGCTGATAAAATCCGGTTACAACCTCTTGTTATTAACAGAAGCAGCGCGGCAGGATCATTTAATGATCTCTCACAAATGAACTGAATGTGCAGCTTTGAGAGGGGTTTTCTGCATCATCAGGGCAGGGAATGGGAGTGAGGGAGAGACACTGCCGGTATCTGTGTAGTGTTTGTCTGTGTGTAGAACTGTATAGAGAAAGAAAGAATACACCGAGGCTGTGAGATATTGTATTTTATTCATATTTAACCTCAAAATGAATTCTTCAACTTTTGAATTTTTGCGTCCTTAATGAGGAATGTTTTCAAAATAATTCCAAGCAATTTCAAACCCGGGACTTTTTGTATATTAGGCGAGAGTGATAAATATTATACTACGGAAACTCAGCTCTGTAAATTATTATAGGAACAACTCAGAAGAGAACAGCGGTCTGCAAATATTTTCAGTGCGGGAGGCGGATCCGAATCCCGTTTCGGAGAATTCAATTTTACAAAATAGTTTCCTGTATTAATTACGAGAAACTCAGCAAACTCTTTAAAGAAGATGAATAATTCTTCTATTCGCCATTAATCAACCGATAACTTTGTGTTTCAGACTGAAGGAAATCCGAACATGGTTGCCGAGTCAGTCAAAGCTTAAATAAGTTTTTGTGTTTTGAATGTGTTGAATTGTTAAATTCCCCACCTCACTAAAACACAACGGTAATTACTGTTCCAATCTATCATACAAGCCCAACTAGTGCCGCCTCATTGAAAGAACATTAACTAGTGCCCCCCACTATTGTACAACCTCAAGTGGTGTATATACAAAGTGTGAGTGTGTTTATTTGACTGTGATATTTATGTAATAGCAGCCTCCAATCCCTCCGTGTCCATGGAAAGTTTGTTAGTGACGAAAGTCGAATCGCGCCCTGATAACACTGGAGCATCAATGTCCGGGCTCAGGCCACTTGACCACGCTCTATGCCTGTGTTGTCCAATTGAAATTGCTGACTCACCGCGGGTGTGGCTATGGTGATATCGTTTTATCCACATGAACGGATTATAATAGAAAACATCTCCCACACACAATACAGGGAAATGGACTTCACATGTGTGTATTTCATAACATCTTTCGCCATTCAGTAACCAAGGAAGTAAAACACTCACAACGACGGAACAACACTCGCACACTCTGCTTTTCATCTTATCATTATACCAACAACACAAAAAGGTTAAAGTTCACATGCAAACCGCATGCAAATATGAGTATTCAGAACACAGGCCCAAAGACTGTGTTCATGACTCATTTTTATTCAGTGGCCAAGGTATTGGACAACACTGGTCTGTTTCACAATGGATTGATGGGACGGGCCGTGTTCTGCTGAGCCCCAGGACTATACATTCTTACAACAAATAGAAATAAACCTGCCGTGGAAGGATGGCGGATTGGTTTTCTGGAAAGAACAAATAAACTGGGCCCAAAAATCGCCTGCAGCCGAAAGAAGTAAAAATCAGTCTGTGTTGGCAAAGGTCGAAATGTCAGAAGTGGGATTCGAACCCACGCCTCCAGAGGAGACTGCGACCTGAACGCAGAGCCTTAGACCGCTCGGCCATCCTGACTCAGCAATTGCTACTTTAGTAACCCTGATTTTCCACAGAGGCCCAGTGACCGTTTCACTCTGGTTCTTGATCATTCCTGGATGGAGACCGGGTGAAAAGGATACCAGTTCCCCAGATTTCCCTGTGCCAGTGCTCGGTCTATGGGGAGGTTTGGTCGCGCGGTGGAATATTGTTTCCCGGGGAGGGGCAGTAACGCGCGGTTTGAGATTGGATTCGGAGCTTTCCGTCCGCAGCGGTTGATTGGAGCAAGCGAGACCGGACAGGCGGTCTGAATGTTGCTGCTGTCGTGGCCTCACTCACTCAGGGAGCTGAGGAACAGCGAGAAACTGATGGGTTTGTTACTGAATCCGAAATGCGGCTTAGAAATGTTGTTATTAACGGAGGCAGCGATGCAGGATCCTTTAATGATCGCTCAGAAATCAACTGAAACCTGTCGGAATGTGAATATCATTTTACTTTTCCAAAATAAATGGAACGACATTTATTGTGGAAAAAGGGAAAGAGTCTGGTGTCGCTCACCGAATTAATGTCCATGTCACAGTGAGCCAGCTCTCTTGCAACAAGTGAGTCCTCCCTTCAGACCTTGTCTGTCAAGAGGAATTCTGATTTCCGTAAAGCCAATCTCGGATTATATCGTAAAATATTGCGGATGATGGAAATCTGAAATAAAAACCGAAAATTCGTCTGGGCTTTTGACGAAGGGTCTTCGACCTGAAATATTAACTCTGTTTCTTTCTCCACTGATGCCGCATCACTTGCTGACCTTTACAGCATTTTCTGTTTTTATTTCGGTTTCTTTATATTTTGTTCCTGCGCCTGCTATTGGACCACTGGGTAAATGGTGAAACATCTGCCGTGCTCAGCTGGGAATGTTTCCGGCCCATTTTCTTGCACCAAGACACACATTAGAAACCGGGAAAGGCGAGACCATGAAAGTTCGGGTAAAAGTTACCCTTTCGCTCCTGGATGGAGTCGAAACACCAACTTTGAACAATTAAATAAGCAAACGCGATAACCGATTGCGCTACAGACAGATCATTAGCAACACTTCGCCTTCAATTCACTGAGTTAAAGCTTCAGATTGCAGCGAACAATAAAACAGCTCTTTATTATCAGTTTCTTTTTCCACAATAAAGGGGGTGAATCTTGCCCGAGTGAAAATCTGTGCCGTATTATTTCTGAATTTCAAACTCCTCTTGCCATTAAACAACTGAAGTTTGGAAGACTCCGTCCCCCGGTGATAGAGAGGATTGATTTTTCCAGCTGTGATTCACCATCCTCTATTTCAGTAATGTTCAGGTTTGCTGAAAATGAGATGAGTTGAAATGAGCCTGTCCGATGGGCCGGTCTGTAACACTACACGGCGTCTACAAAGTTGTCCCTTGCACGAATAGTGAAGAGGACGGAAACATTCCCAGCTGAGCGCTGCTGATATTCCACCATTTACCCAGCGGTCCAAGAGCAGGCGCAGGAACAATATGTAAAAATACGAAATAAGACAGAAAATGCTGGAAAAGCTCAGCAAGTCAGGCGGCATCTTTGGAGAAAGAAAGAGAGTTAACGTTTCAGGTCGAAGAACCTTCGTCAGAAGCACAGACGAAATTTCTGTTTTTATTTCAGATTTCCATCATCCGCGGTATTTTGCTGTAAAAATCCGAGATTGACTTCACGGAAATCAGAATTCTTCTTGACAGGCAAGGTCCGAAGGGTGTGCTCATTGGTTGCAGGACATGGATATTTCTGCAGCGAATGACAACAGGCTGTTTCCATGTAGAATCATAGAATCATAGAAAGGTCACAGGACGGAAGGAGGACATTCGGCCCATCGAGTCCGCGCCGGCTCAAGGCAAGAGCAAACCAGCTCGTCCCCCTCTCCCGCTCTATCCCCGTCGCCTTGCATTTTTTTTCCTTTCAAGTGCTTATCCAGTTCCATTTTGAAGGCTATGATTGAATCTGCCTCCACCAGCCCCCTCGGGCAGTCCTTTCCAGATCCTTACCACTCGTTGTTTAAAAACGTTTTCCCCTCATGTCACCTTTGGTGCTTTTGAAAATCACCTGAAATTTGTGTCCTCTGGTTCTTGAAACTTCAGCCAATGGGAACAGTTACTCTCTAACTAATCTGTCTCGATCCTTCATGATTTTGAATACCTCAAACACATCTCCTTGCAACCTTCTCTGTTCCAAGGAGAACAATCGAAGCTTCTCCTGTCCATCCACGTAACTAAAGTCCCTCATCCCTGGAACCATTCGAGTAATTCTCGTCTGCACCCACTCTAAGGCCTTTACATCTTTCCGAAAGCGTGGTGTCCAGAACTAAACACAATACTCCAGTTGTGGTCGAACCAGTGTTTTATAAAGGTTTATCATGACTTCCATACTTTTCTAATCTATGTCCCTATTTTCAAGCCCATGATCCCGTCTGCTATTTAACCGCTTTCTCATCCTGTCCTGCCACCTTCAACGATTCATGCACAAGTCTCTCTGTTCCAGTACCCCTTTTAGTGTTGTGCTCTTTAGTTTATATTGACATGGTGTTTCAACAATGAATGTCGCTCCCTTTCTGTTGGAAAATTAAAATGGTATTCACATCCCGACAGGTTTCAGTTGATTTGTGAGCGATCATTAAAGGATCCCGCAGCGCTGCCTCCGTTAATAACAGAAGTTGTTGAGTACATATTTGGGACTCAGCAACAACCCATCAGTTTCTCGCTGTTCCCCAGTTCCCTGAGTGAGTGAGGCAGCGACAAATCACAACATTCAGACAATCTGTCTGGCCCCGCACTCTTCAATCACCCGCTGCCGACGGAAAGCAGCGAATTCAGTCTCAGACCGCGCATTGCTGCCGCTCCATGGGAAACAAGATATCACAGCCCGACCGAACATCCCCATATACCGTGCGGATGTATTGCTGCAGTTATATAAGGTATTGGAGAGACCACACCTGGAATACTGCATACAGTTTTGGTCTCCATACTTAAGAAAAGACATACTTGCTCTCGAGGCAGTAGAAAGAATGTTCACTCGGTTAATCCCGGGGATGAGGGGGTGGACATATGAGGAGAGGTTGAGTAGATTGGGAATCTACTCATTGGAGTTCAGGAGAATGAGAGGCGATCTTATTGAAACATATAAGATTGTGAAGGGGCTTGATCGGGTGGATGCGGTCAGGATGTTCCCAAGGATGCGTGAAACTAGAACTAGGGAGCATAATCTTAGAATAAGGAGCTGCTCTTTCAAAACTGAGATGAGGAAAAACTTCTTCACTCAGAAGTTAACAGTTCTGTGGAATTTGCTGCCCCAGGAAGCTGTGGAAGCTACATCATTAAATAAATTTAAAACAGAAATAGATAGTTTCCTAGAAGTAAAGGGAATTAGGGGTTAAGGAGAGCGGGCAGGAAATTGGACATGAATTTAGATTTGAGGTTAGGATCAGTTCAGCTATGATCTTATTGAATGGCGGAGCAGGCTCGAGGGGCCGATTGGCCTACTCCTGCTCCAATTTCTTATGTTCTTATGTTCTTATTCGACCCAATCTCTCACGCGTCAATCCTGCCATCCCTGGAATCAGTCTGGTAAACCTTCGTTGCACTCCCTCCGTAGTAAGGACATCCTTCCTCAGATAAGGAGACCACAACTGCACACAATACTCCAGATGTGGTCTGACCAAGGCCCTGTTTAACTGCAGTAAGACATCCCTGGACCTCTACTCAAATCATCTTGCAATGAAGGCCGACATACCATTTGCCTTCCTAACTGCTTGCTGTACCTGAATGCTCGCTTTCAGAGATTGGTGTACAAGGACACACAGGTCTCGTTGCACCTCACCTTTTTGCAATCTATCACCATTCAGGTAATAATCTGCTTTTCTGTTTTTACAACCAATCTGGATAACCTCACATTAATCCACGTTATACTGCATCTGCCATGTTCTTGCCCACTCAGCCAACTTGTCTAAATCATATTGGAGCCTATTTGCATCCTCCTCACAGCTCAGATTCCACCCCAGCTTTCTGTCGTCTGCAAACTTGGAAATATACAATTAGTTTCCTCATCCAAATCATTGCTATTTATTGTGAATAGTTGGGGCCCAAGCATTGATCCCTGCGGTACCCGACTATTCGCTGCCTGCTACTCGGAAAAGGACCCGTTTATTTCTGCAGACAGAGCGGATAAATGAAAAGAATCAGGATGAGAGAGAAACAAAGACAAAGAGAGACAGACTGAGAGATGGAAATGAACAGTCAGAGAGGGAGAGAGTGAGGGTGAAATAGGAAGCGAGAGGGGGCAGAGAGAGAGAGAGATGAAGACAGAGTGAGAGAGGGAAAGACAGAGAGATGGAGAGAGAGAAACAACGATCAACAAGCAGAGACAGAGAGAGAAAAAGCTGAGGCAGATTGAGAAAGACCGGTAGACGGAGAGGCAGAAATACAACGAGCGGGAAAGACAGATAGAGAGACATTGACATAGAGTGACAGAGAGCGAGTCAGTGAAAGAGAGAGTGATCTTGTTCTGTCTCTATATCTGCTTAAAAGTGTTGTGCTGTCAGTCCTGGATCATTCTGTGTCTGTTTAAAAGGGGTGTGCTTTCAGTCCCGGATCATTCTGTGTCTGTTTAAAAGGGGTGTGCTGTCAGTCCCGGATCATTCTGTGTCTGTTTAAAAGGGATGTGCTGTCTGTACCGCATCATTCTGTGTCTGTTTGAAAGGGATGTGATTTCAGCTGCGATGACCCATAAGTTAAGGTCGTTGGACTCAAAATCCATTGTGCTTTCCCCGGGCAGATTCGAACCCTGCTCGCAGCGGATCTTTTCAGTAATTCGAAACCTGTTATTTGTCATTCACCCTTTCACCCTGGAGACGACTGGCCCTGAAACTGCTCAGAATTCTCTCCAATACATTTTCCTCATAAACCATTGGCCGTGTGGCTTAATGGATAAGCCGTCTGATTTTGGTGTATGTTGTGGTGTTGGCGGAAAAGTGCAACTTCGAGTCCGATAGTGGTGGTTTTACACACTGGGCATTTCCTGTTCCGAATGTGTTTTGCACCCGACCATTGCTAACTCAGAGTCTTCAGTCTATCCGCCATTTGTCCATCCCGTGGCGAGAGAGGATCTCACACTGAAGTTTACTTCCAGCAGTTGAATTTACATTTTCAATAATCCCATTCCCTCAAAGAAGGAAGCCAAGCAGAAAGAGGGAATAACATAGAATTACAGGGAATGTACAGCGCAGGAACAGACCATTGGGTCCAACAGGTCCATGCCGGTGTTTATGCTCCACACGAGCCTCCTCTCACTTCACCCTATCATCATATCTTTATATTCCATTCTCCTTCTTATACTAATCTAACTTACCCTTAAATGCATCTCTGCTATTCGCCTGAACAACTCATTCTGCTAACAAGCACTACATTCTAACCACTTGCTGGGTAAAGACGTTTCTCCTGAATTCCCCATTGGATTTATTGCTGAAATTATGCATCGCAGTTTTGGTCTCCCCCACAAGGGGAAACATCTTCTCTATGTCCACCCAAGAGAACCCCGTCTTATTTTTAAAGACCTCCATAAGTTCACCTCGCAGACTTCTCTTTCCTAGAAAAAAAGCAGCACAGCCTGTTCAGTCTTTCCTGATAGTTACAACGTCTCAGTTCTGATATCGTTATTGTAAATCGTGTTTGAACGTGTTCCAGTGCATCTCTCGGCTTTTTGTAATATGTGGACTCGAACTGTGCTCAGTGCTCGAAGTAGGTTCATAGAATCATAGAATCATAGAAGTTACAACATGGAAACAGGCCCTTCGGCCCAACATGTCCATGTCGCCCAGTTTATACCACTCAGCTAGTCCCAATTGCCTGCACTTGGCCCATATCCCTCGATACCCATCTTCCCCATGTAACTGTCCAAATGCTTTTTAAAAGACAAAATTGTACCCGCCTCGACTACTGCCTCTGGCAGCTCGTTCCAGACACTCACCACCCTTTGAGTGAAAAAATTGCCCCTCTGGATCCTTTTGTATCTCTCCCCTCTCACCTTAAATCTGTGCCCCCTCGTTATAGACTCCCCTACCTTTGGGAAAAGATTTTGACTATCGACCTTATCTATGCCCCTCATTATTTTATAGACTTCGATAAGATCACCCCTTAACCTCCTACTCTCCAGGGAAAAAAGTCCCAGTCTGTCTAACCTCTCCCTGTAAGTCAAACCATCAAGTCCAACCAAGTTTTGATATAAATTTAACATAACCTCTCTGCTTTTGAATTCACTCCTCTAGAAATTAACCCAATTGATTTGTTTGCACATTCTATGGCCTTGTTGACCTGCATTCAGCTGCCTCGCCCCGAAGTTCTCACCCTCTCTACCTCTCTCTCACCCTTCAAGAAGATCCGAAGAAACTTCACCTTTGACCATGCATTTGGTCACCTGACGCAATATCTCCTTATGTGTCTCGGTATCAAAGTTTGATCCATCGTGCTAATGTAAAGCGCCTTGGGACGTTTTACTACTTTAAAGATGGTGTGTCAATGGAAGTTGTTTTTGTTGTTTCTGTTGTTGTCGTTGTTGTCGTCGCTGTTGCATTTAATGATTTGTTAACCCTTTAAGTCATCTTTTAAATCATGTAATCCTCTTTAGTGAGTCTGTGGGACGTTATACATTCATTGTCCAATGTTCTTCTCACGGTTTATATCTCACTATCTCATCTTTTTTGAACCGTTCCCTTTTAGTCTTTTGCATTCACTCAGTCTTCTGACTATCTGTCCCGGTGCCGAGAACATAACATGTCTGCCCTTACAGATTGTGAGTCCATCAATGTTTGTTCACAGGTTCTAATATTGTCCTGAATATGACCTGCTCATTTGCAGATTCCTTGATTTAATATGTGTAAGTATCTTTAATATTGAGAAATGTGTAATAACGTTTTTAGAATTATTTGGGGTTTCACCGCCTGGCCTACCCCTGTCTACAGAGATTATTCCATCACACTTTTGACTTGTGCCTTGTCGGAGGTTGTGAATATTTGGGGAGTGAGGAGGTGAGCCACCTGCCACAGAATACCCAGCCTCAGACCTGTTCTAATAGCCACAGAATTTATGTGATTGGTCCAGTTGAGTTTCTGGTCGATAGTGGTCCCTTTGATGTTGATGGTGGTGGATTCGATAATGGTCATTCCATTGACTGTCAAGTGGAGGTGGTTGCAGTCTCCCTTGTTGGAGATGTTCGTTGTTTGGCACTTGTGTAGCACGAATTTACCAGGTTGAAACCAGGATGAGGGATTTCTGTTATGGGGAGAGACTGGAGAAGTTGGGATTTTTCTTTTTATAGTAGAGAAGTTTAAAGGGAGATTTAATGAAGCTGTTCATAATTACGGGAGGTTTTGAAAGAGTAAATGGTAAAAGAGGAGAACCTGTTTCCACTGGCAGGAGGGTCGGTAACCACAGCAAACAGATTTAAGATCATTTACAAAACAACCATACGGGAGGTTAGGAGAATTGTTTTTGTGCAGCGAGTTGTCATGACCTGGAGTGAACTTTCTGAAAGGGCAGTGGACGTAGATTCAATGGTAACTTTGAAAAGGTAATTGGATATGTACTTGAAAAGGAAATATTTGCAGAGTTGTGGGGAAATAGCTTAATTGGCCACCACAATTCACGATTGTCTGTTCTCGCCGCACCTGCCACAAGCCCAAAGTGGCAGCTATGGGCTTCAAGACATGGCCAACTCTTGCACTGGTGATAATGCTGAGCCAATCTTGGTGATGGATATTGAAATCCCTCCACCCAGAGTACATTCTGTGCCCTCACTACTCTCAACGATTCCAACAAGTGATATTCAACGTGAAGGAGTACTGATTCATCAGCTGAGTGAGGGCGATAATGGTGATAATCAGCTAGAGGTTTGATCTGATGCAATGATACGTCATGGGGTCTGTCGGCAATGTTAGTAATCCCAAGGCAGCTCCCCTTTTCAAGTATATAACCAATTCCTTTTTGACAGTTACTATTGAATCTGCTTCCACCGCCCTTTTAGACAGTGCATTCCAGTTCATAATAACTCGATGCGTAGAGAAATTGCTCCTCATCTCTCCTCCGGCTCTTTTGCCAATTATCTTCAATCTGTGTACTGTCGATATTGACCCTCTTGCCGTTGAAACAGTACCCATTTTGTTTCGCTATTTTTTTTTTCTCTTAACTTTGAACACCTCTATTAATTCTCGCCTTAAGCTTCTCTGTTCCAAGGAGGACAACCCCAGCTTCTCTAGTCTCTCCACATAACTGAATTCCCTCAAGCCCAGCACCATTCTAGTAAATCTCTCCTGCATCAACTTCAAGTCCATGACACCCTTCTGAAAGTGTGATGCTCAGAATTGGACACAAGACCACAGCCGAGGCCTAACCAGTGATGTATAAATGTTGAACATAACTTCCTTGCTTTATTACTCCCAGCCTCTATAGCCGAGGAATCCGCATTATTTTTAACAGCTTTTTCAACTTGTCTTGCCACCTACAAAGATTTCCATATGTTAACCCCCTGGTCGCTCCAATCCTGCACTCACTAACAAATTGCACCACATAATTTATATTGCCTCGGCTTATTCTCCCTTCCGAAATGCATCACTTCACACTTCAATGTTAGCTGCGTGAATTAATAAGTATTTAGAGGATGTTTCTCTGATTTTGTAAATGTCTATATGATATTTGTGTGAATCTATAAATAGTGACAGGTTGTTTCTCTGAGTGTGACCCGTCTATATAATAGTTGTGTGAATCTATATATAGTGACAGGTTGTTTCTCTGAGTGTGTTTTTGTCTATATGTTAGTTATGTGAGTTTATACATATTTACAGGAATTCAGTTATGTGGAGAGACTAGAGATTGTTAAAGTTTACAGTTTTATTCTGAGAGACTGCAAAAGTATCGAATGGGTTTCACTGAGTAGTCAGATGTTTCCAGGATATTTATCTCATTTGTTAATATTTTAAACGTTTTCCTTTGATTCCTTGATATCAATCCTTTGCTCCTTTTACTTTTCCATCCCCTCTGTAAACACCATAATATGTTTGGCTGGGTAAGGTCACTCTTTAGAAACACGTTGTTGTTGTCTTGTTCTAGTTTAAGGCCTGAGTCGGGAGCAGCTCAATGTTCCATCGCCGGGATCCGTGCTTGGTAAGATTCTGCTGGTTTAGAATAAGTTATTTAATCTGGAATTTGTACCCTGATGGCTTGGGATGGAATAAAACAGAGAACCAGATGCTGCAATCCAGCTTTTTTTCCGCTGTCATTCCATGCTTTTCACTGTCACAATCTCGTATTTGTCCCTCCGCTTTAACTCAATACAGGAGGAGGAACTCCGATCTCTCTGCTTTTTCCTCGGTATTTTATGGGCGTGTGAAATATTTCGCATTCGCTTACCATCAGTTTCAAAATGTTTATTATATGTCAGGCTAGGTTCTGTTGTGGAAAATTGTTATGGTGACAACAAGTCTGTTTGTTAAATGACTGTGATTAATGCCACTTCCAATGAGGCCGAATTATGTGACTGGGGGATTTCTCCCTGCTTTAAATAAGGAGCTCCCTTCGCCGTGTCAACTTATACAGTCAGTTCATAGCTTTCAGCATAAAAACCATCTGCCACTCTCACAGAATTCAAATCATGAATTTGCCGATCGATTTTCAATACCTTTTCGAACAAATGCGGATACTAAAAGTATTCCAGGATATCCAGAAGATTTACTATCCCCTCCTTGCTGCTGCCGGTGTTCCTCGTAAGTTTCTACGTCCAGTTATTAATTCTATAAACCATGTTTAACTGTAATATTATTCTTGCTGTTTACCTTGGGATATTCAGTTATTAATGGCATTCTGTGTTTCAACTTTTTGTGTCTTTGTCAATGCATTGATTCATAAATAAAAATGCAGGCACATCTTTGTTGCTCTTGGTGTGGCTGGTAAATCTCTATATCCAGTTATTAATTCTGTAAATCATGCTTAACTGTGTTTCTCTCCTTGTCATTTCCCAATCTATCCAGGCTCCTGTCGGCTATTGATTCTGTACGCGATACAGTGTTACCAAGATTCAATTTGTTACACATCCAACTCCAGCAATGATATTGTACGAGTCTATTTATTGAAAAACTTTCAGTCTGCTATCTGCACTGAACATTTCGAACAGATCAGATGAATGTGTTCATGGTTAACGACACTTTCCATCTTCATATACTTCACAAAAGCAATCACCGACCACTATGCCTCTTGGATTATTCGTCTGATTTCGATACTAATCAATGCATTTAGTGGAACATTACATGGTCAATGATATCACACTATTTGAAGTCAAAGCCGATTCTTTTTCATGTTATTGTGATGTTATTTGGAAAATCTTCCTTTCAGAGAGCTGCAATTTGTGTATTTCAACAAAATTGGAGAAAACTCAATATTCAAAACACTTTTTACAGCCTAGTTTTCTTTACAACTGCAGTGCACTTGTATTTATTATCTTAACATTTATATGAGTGCATTTTAATACTCAGCATTCGGGTTAGGGTCAACCCTCACGATAATGCACCTGTAATTATTGCATGTCAAGGTTCCCTTTTTTCCTTTTTCTGTTGCATTAATTTCATTTCTCTATATAATGCAACCGCATTAATATTCTAGCCAGGAGCAGGAATCCAAGTGGCATTTTCCCCTTCCCTAATACAGGGCACAGAAGCGAATCGCACCGCTCCAAATGTTGACTGATCCCGGGACACGAAGGATTCCGAAGAGGTTCTGGTGTTTCAGTCCCTGTGACCTGTGGTGGTGCTTTTATCTGCTGGGCTGTGGGCAGCTGTCATTTAATCTCTCATTGATCGTACATCTGTTCCTTTCATCATGTATTTATTCCCATTTATTTATTGATTCCACCGATTATTTTAATAATAAAACTTCTTGTCAGCTTCAAAGGGAATGGAAGTGGATTCTATTATTGAATGTCAGTAATGATTTATGATTTCACCCCGAACTCCATCAAACTTGTTTATGTTCACAGCCTGATGTATAATTTCCCTGTTTATTTTCCTTCCTTACAGTAAACTTAGTGACGATTGTGATCCTGTCTCGGGGAAAGTGCGGTCTCTCCAAATGTGTCACTCGCTACTTGGTGTCCATGGCAGTGGCAGATCTACTGATCGTTATCACCGATCTGATATTCAGGCAGATTCCGATTGTTTATTTTCATCAGCTTAATTTCGTGTTGTTCATCCCCGTGTGTAATATCCACGCCGTCATTCTTTATGCAGCCACAGATTGTTCTGTCTGGTTCACCGTCACTTTCACTTTTGATCGATTTGTCGCCATTTGTTGCCAGAAACTGAAAACTAAATATTGCACCGAGAAAACGGCGGCTGTGGTTCTCGGAACAGTGACTGTGCTGAGTTGTTTAAAGGACATCACCTGGTACTTTATGTTTACCGGTAAATATGCACTTCATAATGATCCCTGGTTTTGCTCTGTAACACTCGAAGTTGCTACATCACAACTGTGGACAGCAATTGAACTCCTTCATTATATTCTCACCCCGTTTGTCCCGTTTGTTCTGATTCTGCTGCTTAATGTTTTAATCGTCAGACACATTTTAGTGGCCAACAGAGCCCGCAGGAGACTCCGGGGCAACGACAGTGGGGAGAGTGCGAGTGACCCAGAGATGGTGAGCCGCAGGAAATCCATCATTTTACTGTTTGTTATCTCGGGGAATTTCATCCTGTTATGGGCAGTGCTGATGGTGCAATCTGTATGGAAACGGATGTGGAATTTTCTCCGTGATATTAGATCACTTCCAGAATTTATACAAGAAACAGGATTTATGCTGCAACTTTTGAGTTGTAGCACAAATACTTTTATTTATGCAGTGACCCAGACTAAATTCAGAGACCAGTTGAAGAATGTGGTACAATATCCAATCACTTTAATTGTTAAAATCATTAAATAGGTTGAGACGCAGGATTTTTGAATCGAACTCAACTCTATTTAATATTGTGTCCAATCCACTCTACCCCGGTTGCATCCCAGAGTGTCCTATGACCAGTTCCCTGGAGAGAAGGGGTCTTAAATTAAAACCAGGCCAGTACAAGAATCTGCCTGTGTACAATCTAAGATGACTTATCGCAGGAACGAGTACGAGTACATTCCCAGAGTTCGTCCAGCAAACATTTACATTCCCAGTGGTCGTCCAGTAAACACTTACATTCCCAGGGATCGTCCTGTAAACACTTATATTCCCAGGGATCGTCCGGTAAACAATTATATTCCCAGGGATCGTCCAGTAAGCATTTACGTTCTCAGGAACCATCCAGTAAGTACTTACATTCCCATGTAGAATCTGCTAAACACTTAAATTTCCATTAATCATCTGGTAAACACTTACATTCCCAGGGAGATTCCTGTAATCACTTAGATTCCCAGGGATCGTCCAGTAAACATTTACATTCCCAGTAATCATCCAGTAAACACTTACATTCCCAGTGAGAATCGGTTAAAAACATACATCCCAGAGACCAGCCAGTAAATATTTAAATTCCCACAGACCCTCCGGTAAACACTTGCATTCACAGCGAGCATGTTGATAAACACTTATATTCCAACGGATTTTCCGGTTAACACCACAATTCCCAGGGACTAACCGATAAAGTCTTACATTCCCAGGGACCGTCCGGTAAACACTTAAATTCCCAGTCACCATCCGGTATTCACTTCCATTCCGTGAGACCATCTGGTAAGCACTTACATTCCCAGGGACCATCCGGTAAACACTTACGTTCCTAGGGATCATCCGGTAAACACTTACGTTCTCAGGGATCATCCGGTAAACATTTACATTCCCGGGGGCAATTTGGTAAACACTTCAAATCCAAAGGACCATTCAGTAAACACTTACATTCCCAGAGATCATCTATTGAAAAGTTACGTTCCCAACAACTATACGCTAAACACTCAGTTTCCCTAGAACATCCGGCAAACACTTTCATTCCCAGGGACCATCCGGAAAACACTTGCATGCCAAGGGACATTCCCATAAACACTTACATTCACAGAGATCATCCGGTAAACACTTACATTCCCAGAGATCATCTGGTAAACACTTACATTCCCAGAGATCATCTGGTAAACACTTACATTCCCAGAGATCATCCGTTGAAAAGTTACGTTCCCAACAACTATACGATAAACACTCAGTTTCCCAAGAACATCCTGGAAACACTTGCATTCCCAGGGACCATCCGATAAACACTTGCATTCCTAGAGATTATCAGGTAAACACTTGCATTCCCAGAGATTATCCGGTAAACACTGACATTTCCAGAGACCATCCGGTAAACACTGACATTCCAAGGGACAATCCCATAAGCACTTACATTGCCAGGGACCATCAGTTAAACATTTACCTTCCCAGGGACGATAAGTTAATCACTTACATTTCCAAACGCCAAAGGGGAAATATTTACGTTTCATATGACAGTCCGGTAAACACCAACATTCCCAGGGTCCATCCAATAAAGTCTAACATTCCCAGGTAGCATCCAGTAAATAGTCACATTCCCGAGGCCATCCGGTAAACACTTGTATTCCCAGAGAACATCCGATAAACACTTACATTCCCATAGATTATCAGGTAAAAAGTTTCGCTCCCAGCAACTATCTCGTAAATACTTAGTTTCCCAAGAATTTCCGGCAGACACTTGCATTCAAAGGGACTATCCAGTAAACTATTCATTCCCAGGGATCATACGGGAAACATTTACATTCCCAGGGACCATCTGGAATCACTTACATTCCCAGAGGCCATCCGGTAAACACTTACATTGAAAGGGACCGTCCGGTGAACTTTTATGATTCCCAGGGACCATCCAGTAAACACCAACATTCTCATCGACCACCCAGTAAACGCATACATTCCGAGGGAACGTCCGCTAAATACTTACATTCCTAGGGACCATCCGCTAAACAATGACAATTCCCAGAGACCACCCAGTAAACAATCAAATTCTCAGGCACATTCCGGTAAACACTTACGTTCCCAAGGACCATCTGGTAAACACTTACAATCTCAGGGGCATTAGGTAAACACTTACGTTCCCAGAGACCATCCGGCACCGACAATCCTGGGACCTCCGCTCACTCCTGCCCCATTAACACACTGGTCACCGGCACTTCATTTATTTTATTTCCCTGTTTATTTTATTTCCTTTTACTTTTTCCAATATGATCAAACATTTGGTGCAATTAGTAGCCTCATGTTATTTTACAACTTATAACTGCATGAGATGTAAACATTCACAAACGCTGTAAAATGATTTAATAGATAGCATCAGGTTATAAATGTTTCATTGATTGCGGGATAGAATCATAGAATCATAGAAGTTTACAACATGGAAACAGACCCTTCGGCCCAACATGTCCATGTCGCCCAGTTGATACCACCAAGCTAGTCCCAATTGCCTGCACTTGGCCCATATCCCTCTATAACCATGTTACCCATGTAACTGTCCAAATGCTTTTTAAAAGACAAAATTGTACCCGCCTCTATTACTGCCTCTTGCAGCTCATTCCAGACACATTTTAAGAGACACAGTCTTTGCAGCACCGCGGCCTGATGGAGAGAGGATCAGACATTCGATGACACAGGACTGACTCTGCTCTTAGAAAGTATTCAGATCTTCACGTTGGTCACGGACGCCGACAGGACCTACTCCACCTCCCGCCCCATTCAAAAAACTGATCACCGACACCTACAGTCCCGGGACCTCCTCTACCTCCCGCCCCATTAACACACTGATCACCGACACCTACAGTCCCGGGACCTCCTCCACCTCCCGCCCCATTCACACACTGATCACCGACACCTACAGTCCCGGGACCTCCTCCACCTCCCGCCCCATTCACACACTGATCACCGACACCTACAGTCCCGGGACCTCCTCTACCTCCCGCCCCATTGACACACTGATCACCGACACCTACAGTTCTGGGATCTCCTCTACCTCCCGCCCCATTCACACACTGATCACCGACACCTACAGTCCCGGGATCTCCTCTACCTCCCGCCCCATTGACACACTGATCACCGACACCTACAGTCCCGGGATCTCCTCTACCTCCCGCCCCATTCACACACTGATCACCGACACCTACAGTCCCGGGACCTCCTCTACCTCCCGCCCCATTGACACACTGATCACCGACGCCTACAGTCCCGGGACATCCTCTACCTCCCGCCCCATTCACACACTGATCACCGACACCTACAGTCCTGGGATCTCCTCTCCCTCCCGCCCCATTAACGCAATGGTCATCGGCACATATATGGTGTCATATTGTCATAGTAGGTAAATCACAGGAGGAGGCCATTCGGCCCATCGTGCCTGTGCTGGCTCTTTGAAAGAGCTATACAATTAGTCCCATTCCCCTGCTCTTTACCCAAAGCACTGTATTTGTTCCCTTCAATTATTTTTCCCATTGGTCAATTGCTGTTTTGCCTCCCAATTCATGATTCCAAATCACCAAGGATTTTCAAAAAAAGGAATTGGATAAATATTAAAGGGATAATATTCAGGGCCACGGGAGAAAGTCGGGTTAATGAGACTAACTGGATTGTGCTTACTAAGAGCAGGTACAGGCTCGATTGGCCAAATGGCCTCCGTCCTGTGGTGAAACCATTCTAAGATTCTATAAGGCAAGGTTACTTCTTAACTCACTGAAATTAGCCTCGCTCCAGTTAAGTATTTTTATGCTTGGTTGTTCCGTGTCCGATTCCATAACTATTCTAAATCTAATAACATTGTGATCACTGTTCCCCAAATGCTCCCCCAATGATACTTGCTCCACTTGCCCACTTCATTCCCCAGAATTAGGTCCAGGACTGCTTCCTTCCTCATTGGGCTGGAAACACACTGATCAAGAAATTGTATACATTTCAGGAATTCCTCCCCCTGTTTGTCCTTTACACAGTTACTGTCCCAGACTATATTGGGATAATTCAAGAACCGCATTATCACTACTCTATACTTCTTGCATCTTTAATTTATTAGCCTGCCCATTTGCTCCTCTATCTCATTCCCACTATTTGGTGGCCTATAGCATATAACCAGTAGCGCAATAGGCCCTCTTTTGTTCCTTAATTCTCACCGAACAGATTCATCCCTTTCCATTGCTAACATACTTTACTTGATCAAAACTGCCACCCACCCCCTCCTTTCCTTCCTTCCCGATAATTCCCGAATATCTTGTAACCTGGAATCTTAAGAACCGAATCATACCCTTCGTTGAGCCAGGTTTCTGCGATTACCACTATATCATAGCCAATGAGGCCACTTGCACCTGTAGTTCAACAACCTTATTTACCAAGCTGCCAGCAATTACACGCACTCACTCCAAACACATCATAGAATGCCTCACTTTGGCTCCCTGCTTGATTGCTCCGATTTCTGAACTACTCTTTATTCCACTGCTATTTGTCTCTCCCAGTCCCCTGTGCACCTTGTTTCTCCTCGCCAATGTTTCGTTAAGGTGCCCATCCCCCTGCCCAATTATTTCAAACCCTCCCCCACAACACCAGTTAAACTCCCCGCAAGGAAATTGTTTCCAACTCCATTGAGGCACAACCCGTCCAGCTTGTCCAGGTCCCTCCTGCCCCAGAACTGATCTCAGTGCCGCAGAAACTTGACGCTGTCCCTCCTGCACCATTGCTCCAGTCACACATTAACCTGTCTTATCCAACTAGTTCTATTCTCATTACAGCGTGGCACTGGGGGTAATCCAGAGATTACGATCTTTGATGTCCTGCTTTCTTAACTTCCTCCGTAGCGACTGAAACACTGAATGCAGGACCTGAAGCTTTTTGTTTCGTAAGTCATTGGTTCCCACGTGGAGAACGACTCCTCGCAGTTCCCATTTCCCTCAAAATGTTCTGCACCCACTCCAGGATATCGTTTACCCTGGCACCAGGGAGACAACACATCATGAGACCACACCTGGAGTACTGCGTAAAGTTCTGGTGCCCTTATTTAAGTAAGGACACACTTGTATTGGACGCAGTTCAGAGAAGTTTCACGAGCTTGATTCCAGGTTTGGAGGGTTGTCTTATGAGGAAATATTGAACAGGTTGCGTCTATACTTATTAGAGTTTAGAAGAATGAGAGGAGATCTTTTTCGTCGATGTTCTGTCCCTCCCCTTTAACAGGGTTCCAATCCTAAAGGACATTCAACAGGTTTATGGTCGAGCTGAGCGAGCGCCATCTCCCATCGTGACGTCAGAGCCGCAGGTACCGGGTGAAGTGACCAAGACCCCTTCCCCATCCAGCGCTGCTTCTGCAGGATGTCTTCGGGATGTGGGCGCCGCTGTCACCTCCGACATTGATTGCCCATCCCTAGCTGTACTGAAAGAATGGCGGTGGGTCTTCTTGAACCACAGTAGCCCATGTGGCGCAGGTGCTCCAACAATCCCCATTCGGGAGTTACTCTTTGTCATGGTTTGATGCAAACCTTTGGCTTGTTAGGCCACTTCACAGGGCAGTTTAGAGTTAACCACGTTGGAGTTGGACTGAAGTCAAATATAGACCACACCGGGGAAGAACATTAGTGAGCCAGTTGGGTTTTTACGACACTCCGACAGCTGCATGGTCACTTTTACTGACAATAGCTTTTTATTTATTTTAACTGAATTCAATTTCTCAAACTGCCATGTTTGAGACAGATTGAACAAATGTTGTCTGGATTATTAGTCTATTTCTCTGCAATTCCAGTCCTGTAATATACCAACGACATTAACATACCCATCTGGGTTTAAATGTTGCCCAGTGGGACATTGGATAAATGCAAAGCCAGGAAGCCATAGGGTGGGGCTCAGTCTGGGCTGCAATGGGACACAAAAAATTGGAGTCAGTATTCCTGGGTTTGGGGCTAACATTGCTTCGGGTTCCTGCTTAGTATCCATTGAACCTATGGGAAAGTGTACGTATCTGGGTTCAGGATGGGACAGGGTCTGTAGAGCTGAGATTGGTCCACTATCCAATAGCGAGCATAAACCGCTATCTCGTGCCCCACGAGGAGTATCCGATTGCATTTCCTGATGTCAAACATTCCCACATTAAACTAATTCTTCAGAACAAGTTGTTCACACATAGGACATGGTCAGGGCCTGGTAACAGACATTACTCACTATGAGTTTGTAGGAACAGACAATAAATGTACTGGGCATAAGGCCTGAAAATCAGGAGAAAGTACAAAATAAAAAGACTGTAGAGTAATGTAGCGAAAGGAGACGAGGAAGCGAATGCCATGCCATTCTTCCCCGTGCAGATGGAACAATGATGAATAGATAGATGATAATGCACAGATGCGTTGAATAGAGATTAACCAGACCTAGGGAGGACGCGTTGACATAATGGCATCATAACAGGAGGACGCCTGGATATTTAATAGTTGAACAGGCAAGGCCAGTCCCGCTCAGCTGAGCAAAGTGGGAGGGACGATGGGGGAGCATGGCCTGGTCAACCATGTAAAAGGCTGCGGAGAGTTCGAGAAGGATGAGGACGGCTAGTTCACCATGTTCGCAGTAGAAAAGGATCGCATTTGTATCTTTCATTTGTGTCGTTTCTCTGCTGTGACGGGGACAGAAACCCAATTGGAGAGGCTCACACTTTGAGTTGCAGGAAAAAACGGGCACGTATTTGAGAGCCGACAATATGTTCAAGGACATTGGAGAGGAAAGGAAGATTGCAGATCGGGCATTATTTGCAAGGACAGAAGGGTCAAGAGTTGTTTATTTTTAGGAGGGCGAAAATTAGAGAAGATGTCAAAGGGAGGGATTCAGTACCTGAGGAGAGGGAACCATTTACAATATCAGGTAGCATGGGGCCTACGTAGGGAATTTGTTTGGTCAGCAGTTTAGTGTGAACATGGTTGAGGAGCCAGGAGGTTGGTCATAGACAAGATGTGCTCGGAGAGTGCTTGAGGGGAGATGGGAGAGAAAACAGAGAAAGATGCCAGTTCTGGGCCAGGACAGGGTGGTCGTTGGGCTAAGTTCTGCTTGCTGGGCTAGAGGAATGGTGGGATGCGGGCTGAACGGATGGTCTCAATCTTTGTGACAAATAAGTGCTTCAGCTCCTTGCACTTCTTATTGGCGGTGAGGGTGGAGTGTCAAGTGATTAGGAAGACGGTTGGTAATGGAAATGAGAAGTGGGCGGTTATCTTTGCATTCCAGGATGATCCTGGAATAGGGAACAATTTCCACAGAGGAGAGTAGGACCCGAAGATGCTTCAAGTGGTCCAGCCAGATCTGGCGATGAATGAGTAAACCAGTGGTCCGACATAAAAGTTAAATCTAAGGTCTTTGGAGATGAGGGCCGTTCCAAGGGGAAAAACAGGGTTAACGAGTGTAAGGGTTTTATTTGGGACAAGGGCATCAAAGGTGGAGGTGAGGGTAAGACTTTGCAAATCGATAGCTATCGTGAAGTTTCGAGTTCCAAAAGCTGGGCTGCTGGGAATTGGAAAGTGCTGTTTTAAGTGACTTTTTCCAGGGGCGGTTGGAGAAGGAAGTTGGGATGGAAAGTGCAATGGGGAAGGGGAATGTGAGTGCTGAGGGATTCAAGGGAGTGATCAGAGATTGCCTTATTTGTGATTGAGCCAATGGTAGTAGACAGGCTACGTGAGATGGCAAGTCGAGGGTGGCCGTGAATATGGGTAGGCGAGTTTATATGCAGGCAAAAGTTAATGGAGGACAATGAACTCAGAGGAGAGAGGGCAAGGTGAGTTGAGATGGAAGTTGAAATCACCGAGAATGAGAAGTGACTCGGTGCAGAGGCTGAGGGAGGAAAACAAGATGTCATAGTAAAAGAGGAGGTAGTTGAGATACTGGATGGGCTAAAGAGATAGAGAGTAAGATGAAGCAAAAAAAGTGGCCTATGACAGATGTCAGGTTTATAACACAAGTGAGAACCAGGCTGAATATAGAAAGTTCAGAGAGGAAGTGAAAAAGGAAATAAAAGGGGCAAAGAGAGAGTATGAGATTAGATTGGTGGCAAACATACAAGGGAATCCAAAAGTGTGTACAATGTTCCCCGGTGTTCGGTACTTGGAACATTGCTTTTATTGAAATATATTATTGACATGGACTGGGGTGCACAGGGCATAATTTCGAAGTTTGCACATGAAACAACATTTAGAAGTGCAGTGAAGAGTGAGGAGGATATTGATAGATTTCAAGAGGACACAGACAGGTTGCTGGAATGGGCGGACAAGTGGCACATCAAATTTAATGCAGAGAAGTGCGAATTGACAAATTTGGTAGGAAGAACGAAGGTAGGCAATCTAAACTAAAGGGTTCAATTCTAAAGGGGGTGCAGGAACAGGGAGACCTGCGGATATATGTGTATAAATCGTTGAATGTGGCAGAGCAGGTTGAGAAAGCGGTTAAAACAGGATATGGGGTTGAGGGCTTTGTAATTAGAATCATAGAATCATGGACAGTTTACAGCAAGGAAGGAGGCCATTCGGCCCATCCAGTCCTTGTCGGATCTAAGCAACAACAATCCAGCTAGTCCCAATCACCTGCACTATCCCCGTAGCCCTGTAATTATTTTCCTTTCAGGTACTTATCCAGTTCCATTTTGGAAAGTGATCCCTTTGGCAGTAGTGTCAAGAACAAGAGGACATTGATTTAAGGTGATTGGCAAAAGAACCAAAGGTGACCTGAGGAAAAACGTTTTCACACAGCGAGTGGTAAAGATCTGGAATGCGCTGCCAGATTGGGTGCTGGAGGCAGATTCAATCATTGCTTTCAAAAGGGAACTGGATACTTACTTTGCTCCAGTCTTCAGAAATAGGGGGGGCGATGCAGACATTGTAGCTAAGGAGGAGGAGTGTGAAATATTGGATAGGATATACTTTGTGAGAGAGGCAGCATTTGACCGAGTGTGGCACCAAGGAGCCCTAGTGAAATTGAAGTCAATCGGAATCAGGGGGGAAACTCTCCAGTGGCTGGAGTCATACGTAGCACAAAGGAAGATGGTCGTGGTTGTTGAAGGCCAATCATCTCAGCCCCAGGGCATTGTTGCTGGAGTTCCTCAGGGCAGTGTCCTCGGCCCAACCATCTTCAGCTGCTTCATCAATGAACTTCCCTCCATCATAAGATCAGAAATGAGGATGTTCGCTGATGATTGCATTGTGTTCAGTTCCATTCGCAAACCCTCAAATAATCAAGCAGTCCGAGCCAGCATGCAGCAAGACCTGAACAACATCCAGGCTTGGGCTCATAAGTGGCAAGTCACATTCGCGCCAGGCAAGTGCCACGCAATGGCCATCTCCAACAAGAGATAGTATAACAACCTCACCTTGACATTCAACGGCAATACCATCGCCAAATCCCCCACCATCAACATCCTGGGTGTCACCATTGACCAGAAACTTAACTGGACCAGCCATATAAATACTGTGGCTACAAGAGCAGGTCAGAGGCTGGGTATTTTGCAGCGACTGACTCACCTCCTGACTCCCCAAAGCCTTTCCACCATGTGCAAGGTACAAGACAGAGAGAGATGGAATACACTCCACTTGCCTGGATATGTGCAGCTCCAACAACACTCAAGAAGCTCGACACCATCCAGGACAAAGCAGCCCGCTTGATTTGCACCCCATCCACCACCCGAAACATTCACTCCCTTCACCACCGGCGCACTGTGGCTGCAGTGTGCATCATCCATAGGTTGCACTGCGGCAACTCGCCAGGGCTTCTTCGACAGCACCTCCAAAACCCGCCACCTCTATCACCTAGAAGGACAAGAGCAGCAGGTGCATGGGAACAACACAACCTGCACATTCCCATCAAGTCACAAACCATCCCGACTTGGAAATATATCGCCGTTCCTTCATCGTCGCTGGGTCAAAATCCTGGAACTCTCTTCCTAACAGCCCTGTGGGAGAACCGTCACCACACGGAATGCAGCAGTCCAAGAAGGCGGCTCATCACCACCTTCTCAAGGGCAATTAGGAATGGGCAATAACTGACGGCCTCGCCAGCGATGCCCACATCGCATGAACGAATATAAAAAAAATATTGAGAGGATTAGCATCTTTGAAGGTAGATAAATCACCAGGGCTGGATGAAATGTATCCCAGAGTGTTAAAGGAAGCAAAGGAAAAATCGGAGGCTCTGACCATCATCTTCCAATCCTGACTGGATACAGGCATGGTGCCAGAGGATTGGAGGACTGCTAAAGTTGTACCATTGTTTAAAAAGAGAGCAAGGGATAGACACAGTAATTACAGGACAATCAGTCTAACCTCGGAGGTGGTCAAATTATTGGCATCAATTCTGATGTACAGGATAAACCTTCACGTAGAAAGGCACCGAGTAATCAAGGACAGTCAGCATGGATTTGTTAAGAAAAGGTCGCGTCTGACGAACTTGATTGAATTTTTGAGGAGGTAAAGAGGTTCGAAGGGGGTAGTGCATTTTATGTCGTCCACATGGATTTTAGCAAGACATTTGACAATGTCTCACATGGCAGACTGGTCAAAAAAGTACAAGCCCATGGGATCCAATGGAGAGTGGCAAGTTGGATCCAAAATTGGCTTGGTGGCAGGAAGCAAAGGTTAATGGTCGACGGGTGTTTTTGTGACTGGAAGGATGTTTCCAGTGGGGTTCCGCAAGACTGAGTACAAGACCCCTTGCGTTTTGTGATATATATTAATGATTTTGATTTCAATGTAGATAGCATAATTCAGAAGTTTGCAGATGATACAAAAAATGTTCGTGTGGTTGATACTGAGGAGGAAAGCTTTAGACTGCAGGAAATTATCAAAGGACTGGTCAGGTGGACAGAAAAGTGGCAAATGGAATTCAATCCAGAGAAGTGTGAGGTAATGCATTAGGGGAGGGCGTAGAAGGCAAGGGGGTACACAATAAATGGAAGGATACTGAAAGATGTAAAGGAAGTGAGGGACCTTGGAGTGTATGTCCACAGATCCCTGAACGTAGCAGGACAGGTAGATACGGTGTTTAAGATGGATATGGAATAATTAACGTTATTAGCCAAAGCATAGAATATAAGAGCAGGGAGGTTATGCTGGAACTGTTTAAAACACTGGTTAGGCCACAGCTTGAGTACTGCGTACAGTTCTAGTAACCACATTACAGGAAGAATGTAATTGCACTAGAGAGGGTGCAGAGGAGAACTGCAGTACTGGTGATTATTCGCGATGGGGAAAGAATGCATCGACTTTGTTTGTTCTCTTTGGAACAGAGGAGGCTCTGGGGTGATTTAATTGAGGTGTACAACATTTTGACGGGACTAGATAGTGTGGATGGGAAGGACCTATTTCCCTCAGCAGAGAGGTCAATAACCAGAGGGCATAGAATTAAAATCATTGATAAAAGGATTAGGGGGAGCTGAGGAATACGTTTTTCACCGAGAGGCTGACAGAGGTCCGCAACTCACTGCCTGAAAGGGTGGAAGAGGCAGAAACCCTCAACTCATTTAAAAAGTACCCGGCTGTGCACCTGAAGAGCCATGGCCTAGAAGGCTACGGACGAAGTGCTGGAAAGTGGGATTAGGCTGGGTGGCTAATTTTTGGCCGGCGCGGACACGATGGGCTGAATGGGCTCCTTCTGTGCCGGAAATTGTCGATAATTGTATGGTTCCATACTTGAAAGGGAGACGTTTGCAGGGCTTACGGGTACAGGGCGCGGCAGTGGGAATCGCCGGAATTTTCTTAAAAAAGAGCTGGTACAGACTCGATGTGCCGAATGGCCTCCTCCGTGCTGAAACCTTTCTATGCCTCTGTGATACCAGCACTACATTTATTTCCATTTATTTCATCGAACAGCTACTCGACCATGGGCCATTCTCTCCTCGCATCTTGATCTGCCTGTTATCGATTTTTCTGATCTATAGTTCTCACAGCCGCACATATCTTTGCATCATCCACGGAACTGTAGCCAGATTTCACCCAGAACTTTAACGTTGGTGAAGA
Source organism: Heptranchias perlo (assembly GCF_035084215.1). Lineage (NCBI taxonomy): Eukaryota > Metazoa > Chordata > Chondrichthyes > Hexanchiformes > Hexanchidae > Heptranchias > Heptranchias perlo. Next base: position 7,670,098 of record NW_027139453.1, on the reverse strand, counting down.
CCAAGTGCCGCAACACTGATCCCTCCCGGAATCCGCGAGCGACCGATGCCCACGCAGGACCACTGCCATTAATAACTACCTTCTGTCCACTCCAATGCAGCCAATTACTTATCCAACCCCAGATCTGGCCGCTAATCTCACGGGACTCAACTCATTCGGTGTTACTATGTTGAAGGCTGTTTGACAATCACCGTGTACAATGTCGGCTGAGCTCCCCTCATCCACCAACCTAATCACTTGATCAAGAATATCACCAGATTGGTGAGGCAAGACGTTCTTTAGGGGAACACTGCACTGCCATCCTTCTGTGCCTAACTACATCAGTTAAACATGTGAATAATGTTAGTCTGAGCCCCACTCGTACACAACTCTCACAACAAACAAACTCCGCTCACTGACTTTACACAACAATGAATTATATACATCTCCTGTCCAAACGCACATCAACGCTGAACTGCCTTTGAGTACAAACTGCGACTGAGACTAAATTCCACACTTGAGTCCTTTCACCCCCAATGCCCGTTCACAGCACGAGATCGTTAGTTGGTAATATAATATTTTGCGCTTTGTGGCGTTTTACTCATCCCTCTAAAATATATGGTAAATTAGATATTTATGATATAAAAAGTACTGTCGTGTAAGGGGTTAACTGAACTTGTTTGTTCAGTGACTGTGATTAATTTCAGCCTCCATGGGCCATCATTGTGTCACTGGAGGGTTTCCCGCTGCAATAAATAATGGTCTCCTTTCAATGCGTTACCTCATAGTGGCAGTGGGAGGAGCACCTCCGGCACTAACAGGAATCAACGGTTCGGCAGAGGGTGAAAGGATGAGTTTGATCGTTCTTTTGGATATACAAAAGATTTACTATCCGATCCTCGCTGTGTTTGCTGTTCCGGGTAGGTCACGATCTCCAGCTATTATATCTGTAGTGCGTGTTTAACTCGATTACATTTCTTTTCGTTCACTGTTCTAACAAGGGCTGCTGCTGTTCCTGGAAAGTCTATTTATTTTATGAATTCTGAAAGCCATGTTCAACCATATTACTGTTCTTGTCGTTGATGAAACTATTTCGAGTCATTAACTGCTCTCCTCTTGTGTGTCTGGTATTGCACTATGGTCGCTTCATGTGATTGGTACCGAGCCACCAATTCACTGGTCTCCGTTCCAACAATTGTAAATCCTTACTTTTCACTATTTTAGGAAGATTGATAGAGTGCCTAACACAAGAAATACTGAATTATTAAGTGGTCAGTTTTTATTGCCATTGTGAACTGTTATCAGATGAGAAATATGTGTTCACGGATTTATGAGAATTTTTTACTTGTGTTGGATCTGGTTAATGATAGAGCGTTGTAGAAACTGCCCTGACCCCGAGATTACAAAAAGACGTTGACACGTTTGATAATACCTGTGAGTGAATTAGCTCCAGTCGGCGGCTCACATTCCAAGATCTCCAGTTGTGCAGTAGAGTCAATGTTTCTGGACGGTTATGAGATGATTCCAATCATCACTTTGAAATCTGATTTCAATCCCGAGCGGGTCGGGTTCAGTTTTGGGGATCTCATCGCCAGGCCCACAATCAGTGTTTGTCATCCTCTGTTCAACTGCACTTCAATTGATTCAAACTGATGGTAACAAGGGAACCATGAGTCCGGAAATCCTCTAAAATTTTATGGTGTCATATATCCTGTGTCAAATGGTACCCTTTCCATTCTCACTAAAAGATGAAAAGCACCAGGTTAACACTGCTCACCTTTGTGTTGTTACTTTGCTCAAACTGCAGCGTCAGTTATATTTAAAAACATTTAAAGTGACCGTCCATTCTCACAAATATTAATTGGAATGTGAGTGGAGAGCAGGTCTCTGAATCAGTCACATGACTCACATTGCATACTTTGGATGTGAGAGCTCCGATTTCAACAGATAATTCAGTCACTGATTATATTTACAATCAACCGTTGAATGAGCTATTGATTGAATCTTGAATTTGCTCAATAGTTTCCAACACGATTTGTTTGAATTAAATAACTGACTTCCCTTGCAGGCATTGTTTTCTTGCTTGGTTTTGATTCCACGGGTTACTGCTGGCACACAATGGAACATCACAGCCTAGTCTGGTTCATTCCGTCACTCCTCTCCCATATTCCACATGATGGTCACGCCTCGCTTTGCCCTTTCGCGGTGCATCACATTGGCTCACGTCCATTTTCAAAATGCACTGATCATGAGCGGGAACCTGGGCTGACACCCAGTCTTTCACCCAAGGTTCTTGGCTAGTAATCAGGAGCAAGAAACTGGGCTGATTCTCCACCCATATGCCACGGTTCTTGGATAGTGATCAGGAGCAGGAAACTGTGCCGATTCTCCACTCCCCAACCCATAGTTCTTGGATAGTGATCAGGAGCAGGAATCTGTGCCGATTCTCCACTCCCTAACCCATAGTTCTTGGATATTGATCAGGAGCAGGAATCTGTGCCGATTCTCCACTCCCCATCCCATAGTTCTTGGATAGTGATCAGGAGCAGGAATCTGTGCAGATTCTCCACTCCCTAACCCATAGTTCTTGGATAGTGATCAGGAGCAGGAATCTGTGCCGATTCTCCACTCCCCATCCCATAGTTCTTGGATAGTGATCAGGAGCAGGAATCTGTGCCGATTCTCCACTCCCTAACCCATAGTTCTTGGATAGTGATCAGGAGCAGGAATCTGTGCCGATTCTCCACTCCCCATCCCATAGTTCTTGGATAGTGATCAGGAGCAGGAATCTGTGCAGATTCTCCACTCCCTAACCCATAGTTCTTGGATAGTGATCAGGAGCAGGAATCTGTGCCGATTCTCCACTCCCCAACCCATATTTCTTGGATAGTGATCAGGAGCAGGAACCTGGACAGATTCTCAAGTCCTTAACCCATGGTTCATGGATATTGATCATGAGCAGGAACCTGGACTGATTCTCAACTCCTTATTCACGGATCCTAGATAGTGATTAGGAACAGCAATATGGGCTAATTTTCCACTCGCTAGCACACAGTCCCTCGTTAGTGATATCGAATCCGGGCTGATTCCCCACTCCCGAACGAACGGTTCCTCGATAGTGATAAAGAACCTGGGCTGATACACAACTCCCTAACCCACGGTTTCTGGATAGTGGTAAAGAACCTCGGCTGATACACAACTCCCCAACCCACGGTTCCTGTTAATTGAAAAGGAACTTCGGCTGATACACAACTCCCCAACCCACGGTTCCTGTTAATTGAAAAGGAACCTGGGCTGATACACAACTCCTTAATCCACGGTTTCTGATTATTGATAAGGAACTTGGGCTGATACACAACTCCTTAATCCACGGTTCCTGGTCATTGATAAAGAACCTGGGCTGATACACAACTCCTTAACTCACGGCTCCTGGTCATTGACAAGGGACATGGGCTGATACACAACTCCCTAACACACGGCTCCTGGTCATTGATAAGGAACCTGGGCTGATACACAACTCCGTATCTCACGGTTCCTGTTCATTGATAAGGTACTGTGCTGATACACAACTCCTTAATCCACGGTTCCTGTTCATTGATAAGGAACTTGGGCTGATACACAACTCCTTAATCCACGGTTTCTGATTACTGATAAGGAACTTGGGCTGATACACAACTCCTTAATCCACGGTTTCTGATTATTGATCAGGAACTTGGGCTGATACACAACTCCTTAATCCACGGTTTCTGATTATTGATAAGGAACTTGGGCTGATACACAACTACTGAACCCACGGTTTCTGGATATTGATAGCGAACGTGGACTGATACACATCTCCCTTACCCACGGTTCCTGGATATTGATAGGGAACCTGGGCTGATACACAACTCCCTAACGCAGGGATCCTTGATAGTGATAAGGAACCTGGGCTGATACACAACTCCCTAACCCACGGTTCCTGGATATTGATAGGGAACCTGGGCTGATACACAACTCCCTAACGCACGGTTCCTGGATATTGATCGCGAACCTGGACTGATACACAACTCCCTAACCCACGGTACATGGACAGTGATCAGGAGCTCGAAACTGGGCAGGTTTTCCTGCTTTAATACATGACCCCTGGATAGTGATCAGGAGCAGGTGCTTGGCAAATGAACGAATGCCGATGTTTCGTCAGAATAACCTGGGAATGAAACCTTCAACCTTCGGGGATTTTTATTTGTTCAGACAGTATCGAGCGGTGGTTCGGTTAAAACGGAGAAATTCCATGTCATCAACAGTTATTTTCTGATCCATGGTCAAAATGTCATTGCTCCTGTTTTGTCCAGTTTTGTCCATTTATTTATTTACGATTCGGTCCTGATTACAATAAACCCTGGTGCTGAAATTGGTCCTGGCCAGTAGCGCGACAGGGTTTCCCACCGAACCCGCCTCCAGCTTTACACCGACCCCCATTTTCTATAAGATTGAAGTCAATGGCAAACAAACCGAAATCATTCGCTGTGTAAAACCGGCTGCCGATTCCCTCTGATCCCGTTTTGTGCTTCTGGCGAAGACCAATTTCACCCCCTGTCTCCAGCAGAAAGACCCGATTAATCAGATCCCAGCACTGGACGGATGAACAAAGTTCACCTCCAACTCTATCAAACTGTTGTTCTTACTCCCAGCCTGATGTATAATTTCCCTGTTTATTTCCCTTCCTTACAGTTAACTTACTGACCATTGTGATCCTGTCTCGGGGAAAGTGCGGTCTCTCCAAATGTGTCACTCGCTACCTGGTGGCGATGGCAGCAGCAGATCTATTGGTCGTTATCACCGATCTGATACTGAAGCAGATTCCTACACCTTATGAAGTATGGATATTTGTAGTGCTTTATGTTAAAGTGTGTAATATCCATGCCGTCCTGCTTTATGCAGCAACAGACTGTTCTGTCTGGTTCACCGTCACTTTCACCTTTGATCGATGTGTGGCTATTTGTTGCCAGAAGCTGAAAACTAAATATTGCACCGACAGAACGGCGGCTGTGGTTCTCGGAACAGTGACCGTGCTGAGCTGTTTGAAGAACACTTTCTGGTTCTTTATGTTTACAGGTCAATATAATCTTTTTAATGTCCCGTTTTTATGCGACACAACAGAAGCTTATGATTCGTCACGTGTCTTTGCAGCAATCGATTTCCTTCATCATATTCTCACCCCTTTTGTCCCATGTGTTCTGATTCTGCTGCTCAATGCTTTCACCGTCAGACACATTTTAGTGGCCAGCAGAGTCCGCAGGAGGCTCCGGGGTCAGAGCAGTGGAAAGAATGCCAGAGACCCAGAGATGGAGAGCCGAAGGAAATCTATAATTTTACTGTACCTTATCTCGGGGAATTTCATACTGTTATGGGTGGTGTTTCTGGTGAATTCTCTATGGAGACGAGTGTGGTATTTGGGGCTTAATTCTAAATCTCCCAATAATTTAGTACATGAACTGGGATTGATGCTCCAGCTCCTGAGTTGCTGCACAAACACTTGTATTTACGCTGTGACACAGAATAAATTCAGAGAACAGTTCAACAATATGATGAAATATCCTTTCACTCTAATTGTAAAATTGTTTAGATGATGAGAACAGTTAAACATTCCCCACTTCAGCACTCAATCCGACTATTATTGTGTCCGGTCTACTCTTCCGCGTGGTCTGTGATACAGACACAGTGGGGCCGTTCTATTCTTCCCCGGGGTCTGTGATACAGACACAGTGGGGCCAGTCTACTCTTCCCCGGGGTCTGTGATACAGACACAGTAGGGCCGGTCTACTCTTCCCCGTGGTCTGTGATACAGACACAGTGGGGCCGCTCTACTCTTCCCCGGGGCCTGTGATACAGACACAGTGGGGCCAGTCTACTCTTCCCCGTGGTCTGTGATACAGACACAGTGGGGCCGCTCTACTCTTCCCCGGGGCCTGTGATACAGACACAGTGGGGCCAGTCTACTCTTCCCCGTGGTCTGTGATACAGACACAGTGGGGCCGCTCTACTCTTCCCCGGGGCCTGTGATACAGACACAGTGGGACCAGTCTACTCTTCCCCTGGGTCTGTGATACTGACAGATTTGGGCCGTTCTACTCTTCCCCGGGGTCTGTGATACAGACACATTGGGGACAGTCTATTCTTCCACGGGGTCTGTCATACAGACACAGTGGGGCAGGTTAGCTGCCACTAACCCGGTCCAAAGGCCGGGGTGTGTCCCATTTGAACGAAGGGTTGGGCTCCCGCACCATCTCCATGGTTCCTGGGGCGCTGCCTGAGTGGGGCAGGGAATTTCACACCTGCTCCCCGCCATGACATTTTGGGACAAGTAATTCCAGCTGAAGATGTTTGATGTTATTGAGATTAAAATTAAATTTTAAATATTTCCCACCTTCCAGTAGCAATCGTTGGTCCTCAATTGATGGATTCCACTCCCGCGAGCATCTGGCCCTGATCATCAAATACACCTGTCATTCCACCAGTTCCACCACCTCTCGGGATGTCCGCGAGGAGGTGGTTACAACAAGTTCCCGTCCGACTACCGGTGGGATTTGCAGGGTTAAAAAAGGGGGTGTGCCACCCACCCAGATTTAACATACCCTCCTAGCCCAGGAATTCCAGGCCCAGGACAATTTCATACTGTTATGAGCTTTGTTTATCCTCTATTCTGTAAGGAGCCGATTGTATTTTTGGGGTTATGAGTCTCTATTCCTACTTTGGTTTGGACAAGAACTCGGATTAATGCTCTAGCTCTTGAGTTGTTGCACAAACACTTGTATTGATGCCATGTCCCAAAATAAATTCAGACAGCAGTTGAAGAATATGGTGAAAAATTCTTCTAATTAATTTTTAAATTATTTAAATTATGAGAAAAACTGAAGGCTTTCCAGCATCACAAGTCAATCTCACCTCATATTCTGTTCGACACGCTCTCCCTCCCCCACCGGGGTATGAGATACAATGAGAGTGGGGCCGGTCTGCTGCGGCACTGGCACCCATCCAACACCGTGAGTCGGTATCCTCATGAGCACAAAACATGAAATCTGCCAATTCGGTCGTTACATCAATGAACGATCCCACATTCGACTAGCATTAATTGGTTATCAGGAAAAGAGTTTCACATTCCACCATCTCTCATTTGGCATCAGTGCCACTGTCTCAAATTCCACTATCTCGAATTGGGTATGACCCAATCTGTTTCACATTTCACCATCTCTAATTGGGTATCGTAGAAACTGTCTCAAATTCCACCATCTCTAATTGGGTATCAGGATCACTGTCTCAAATTGCACCATCTCTAATTGGGTATCATGATCACTGTCTCAAATTCCATCATCTCCAATTGGGTATCAGGCTCACATTCCACCCTGTCTAATTGGGTATCAGGCTCACTGCACACATTCCTCCATCAGTAATTGAGTATCAGGGTCAATGTCTCAAATTCCACCGTCTCTAATTGGATATCAGGTTCACTCTCACATTCCACCATCTCTAATTGGATATCAGGCAATCTGTCTCACATTCCACCATCTCTAATTGGGTAACAGGGTCAATGTCTCATATTCCACATCAATCACTTGGATCAGTGTCACTGTGTCACATCCACCCATCTCGAATTGTGCACCAGGCTCACTGTCTCACTTTCCAACCTCTCTGATTGTGTAACACGGACACTGTCACACTTTACAACATCAATAATTGAGTTTCAGTGACACGGTGACACCTTCCACCATCTCTAATTCGGTGTCAGTCTCACTCTCTCACATTCGACCATCTCTAAATGTGTACCAGCGCAATACCTCTGATTCTATCATCTCTGATTTCAGGATGTCCCTCAGCAAATGTTGACACTCACACAAGCGCATCAGGTAAATACTAACCCTGAATCTAGTACATGCTGAGAATACTGACAGTCACTGAGGGAAAGCCTGTAAATATTTATAATTAAACAAGAATATTCTGTCCATACCGACACTCAGCGTTAACAGGATGTTCCTGGGTGAGTGTCGCTATTTAAAGGAAGAACCTAGTGAGCGTCAGTATTTGCAATTTTTTCCTGCTGAGTGTCGGTGTTTCCAAGTTGCTCATGCTGAGTGTCAGGATGAGGTTCCTAAGTGGGTGTCAGTATTTATATGATGTTCCTGGGTGAATGTCATTATTTACATGATGTTCGAGGATGCATGTAATTGTTAGCAGGAGGTTGCTGAGTGAATGTCAATATTAACAGGATGTTCATGAATGAGGATCAGCATTGACAGCATATTCTTTGGTAAGTGACTGGGTGAGCGTCAGCATTCGCATTTACAGAATGTTCCTGAGTGAATGTCTGTATTTACAGGATAATCTCTGGTGAGTGTCCGTATTTGCAGATATTCCTGAGTAAATGTCAATATTTACAGAATGCTTCTGAACAGTGTCAGTAGATACAGGATGTCCATCGTTGAGTGTCCGTATTTACACGATGTTCTGGAGTTCATGTCGTTATTTTCATGATGTTCCTGATTGAGTGTCAGAATTCACATGATGTTCATGAGTGAGTGTCAGTGTTCACAGGTTGTTCTTGGTAAGTGTCTGTATTTGAAGGAGGTTCCTGAGTGGGTGAAAGTATTTTGTGGATTTCCCTAGTTGACTGTCAGTAATGACATGATGTTCCTTAATGAGTGTCAGTATTATCGGATATTCCTTGTTGAACGTCAGAATGTGCAGGACGTTCCTAAGTGAGTATCAGTATTTACAGCTTGTCGTAAAGTGAATGTAAGTTTTTAAAGGATGTTCCGGAGTGATTCTTTGTATTTAAAGGAAGCTTATGAGTGAATCTTATTATTTACAGTACATTCTTGGATGAGTGTCAGCTTTTATAGGATATTCGTGGGTGAGTGACAGTATATAGGATGTTCTTGAGTGAGGATTAGTGTTTTCAGGAAGATCTTGAGTGAGTTTCCGTTTCTGTAACCCCCACTTGTTGAGTGTCAGTATGTACAGGGTGTTCTTGAGTGAGTGTCCACCCTGGGTAAAGTATCATTATTTATACGATGCTCTGGTGTTCGTGTCAGTATTACGGGTCGATCCTGAGTGGGTGTCTGTATTTAAAGATTGGCGCTGAGTGAGTGCCAGGATTTAGAGGGTGCTTTTTAACAGTGTCAGCATAGACATGATGTTCTTCATTGAATGTCAGTGTAGACAGGATGTTCCTGAGTGAATTTCAGTATTGACAGGATGTTGCTGAGTGAATGTCAATATAGGGAGGATGTTCATGACTAAATGATATTTTCGACAGGATGTTCCTGACTGAATGTCAGCACAGACATGATGTTCCTGACTGAATGTCAGCATAGACTGGATGATCCTGACTGAATGTCAGCATAGATATGATGTTCCTGAGTGAGTGTCAGTATAGACTGGACGTTCCTGACTGAATGTCAGCATAGGGAGGATGTTCCTGAGTGAACGTCAGTATAGCCATGATGTTCCTGAGTGAATGTCAGTATAGGGAGGATATTCCTGGCTGAATGTCAGTATAGATATGATGTTCCTGAGTGAATGTCAGCATAGACATGGTGTTCCTGAGTGAATGTCAGTATAGACATGATGTTTCTGAGTGAATGTCAGTAAAGACATGATGTTCCTGAGTGAATGTCAGTATAGACAGGATGTTCCTGAGTGAATGTCAGTATAGACATGATGTTCCTGAGTGAATGTCAGTATAGACATGATGTTCCTGAGTGAATGTCAGTGTAGACATGATGTTCCTGATTGAATGTCAGTGTAGACATGATGCTCCTGAGTGAATGTCAGTATAGACATGATGTTCCTGAGTGAATGTCAGTATAGACATGATGTTCCTGAGTGAATGTCAGTATAGACATGATGTTCCTGACTGAATGTCAGTATAGACATGATGTTCCTGAGTGAATGTCAGTATAGACATGATGTTCCTGAGTGAATGTCAGTGTAGACATGATGTTCCTGAGTGAATGTCAGTATAGACATGATGTTCCTGAGTGAATGTCAGTGTAGACATGATGTTCCTGAGTGAATGTCAGTATAGGCAGGATGTTCCTCAGTGAATGTCAGTATAGACATGATGTTCCTGAGTGCATGTCAGTGTAGACATGATGTTCCTTAGTGAATGTCAGTGTAGACATGATGTTCCTGAGTGAATGTCAGTATAGACCTGATGTTCCTGACTGAATGTCAGTATAGTCATGATGTTCCTGAGTGAATCTCAGTATAGACATGATGTTCCTGAGTGAATGTCAGTATAGACATGATGTTCCTGAGTGAATGTCAGTTTAGGGAGGATGTTCCTGGCTGAATGTCAGTATAGATATGATGTTCCTGAGTGAATGTCAGCATAGACATCATGTTCCTGAGTGAATGTCAGCATAGACATGATGTTCCTGAGTGAATGTCAGTATAGACATGATGTTCCCGAGTGAATGTCAGTATAGATATGATGTTCCTGAGTGAATGTCAGCATAGACATGATGTTCCTGAGTGAATGTCAGTATAGACATGATGTTCCTGAGTGAATGTCAGTATAGGGAGTATGTTCCTGGCTGAATGCCAATATAGATATGATGTTCCTGAGTGAATGTCAGTATAGATATGATGTTCCTGAGTGAATGTCAGTATAGGGAGGATGTTCCTGACTGAATGTCATTATAGACAGGATGTTCCTGACTGAATGTCAGCATAGACATGATGTTCCTGAGTGAATGCCAGTATTGACATGATGTTCCCGAGTGAATGTCAGTATAGATATGATGTTCACGAGTGAATGTCAGTATAGATATGATGTTCCTGAGTGAATGTCAGTATAGGGAGGATGTTCCTGACTGAATGTCAGTATAGACAGGATGTTCCTGACTGAATGTCAGCATAGACATGATGTTCCTGAGTGAATGTCAGTATTGACATGATGTTCCCGAGTGAATGTCAGTATAGATATGATGTTCCCGAGTGAATGTCAGTATAGACATGATGTTCCTGAGTGAGTGTCAGCATAGACATGTTGTTCCTGAGTGAATGTCAGTATAGATATGATGTTCCCGAGTGAATGTCAGTATAGACATGATGTTCCTGAGTGAATGCCAGTATAGACATGATGTTCCTGAGTGAATGTCAGTATAGACATGATGTTCCTGAGTGAATGTCAGTATCGACATGATGTTCCTGAGTGAATGTCAGTTTAGGGAGGATGTTCCTGGCTGAATGTCAGTATAGATATGATGTTCCTGAGTGAATGTCAGCATAGACATGATGTTCCTGAGTGAATGTCAGTATAGATATGATGTTCCTGAGTGAATGTCAGTATAGGGAGGATGTTCCTGACTGAATGTCAGTATAGACAGGATGTTCCTGACTTAATGTCAGCATAGACATGATGTTCCTGAGTGAATGTCAGTATTGACATGATGTTGCTGAGTGAATGTCAGTATTGATATGATGTTACCGAGTGAATGTCAGTATAGATATGATGTTCACGAGTGAATGTCAGTAAAGACATGATGTTCCTGAGTGAATGTCAATATTGACATGATGTTCCTGAGTGAGTGTCAGCATAGGCATGTTGTTCCTGAGTGAATGTCCGTATATATATTATGTTCCCGAGTGAATGTCAGTATAGACATGATGTTCCTGAGTGAATGTCAATATAGATATGATGTTCCTAAGTGAATGTCAGTATAGACATGATGTTCCTGAGTGAATGTCAGTATTGACATGATGTTCCTGAGTGAATGTCAGTCTAGACATGATGTTCCCGAGTGAATGTCAGTATAGATATGATGTTCCCGAGTGAATGTCAGTATTGAATCATTGTTCTTCGCTGTGTGTCAGTATTTGCAGGATGTTCCTTGTTGAACGTCAGAATTTACAGGACGTCCCAGAGTGATTGTCAGTATTAGAATGATCTTCTTGGACGAGTGTCAGCTGTTATTGGATTTTCGTGGGACAGTGCCAGTTTGTATAGGATGTTCATTAGTAAAGATCGGTGTTTACAGGATGCTCTTGAATGAGTGTCCATTTTTGCAAGCCCACCCTGGATGTGTGTCAGTGCTTACTAGATTTCCCTGAATGAATGTCAGTATTTACAAGATGCTCCAGCTCATTGTCAGTGACTACAGGATTTCCCTCTGTTAGTGTCAATATTCGTAGGATGTCTGAGTCAGTGTCAGTATTTACAGGATGCTTTAGAGTGAGCGTCAGTATTTTCAGGATGTTTCCGAGTGAGTCACAATATTTACGTGATGTTCCTGGCCACTGTCTCTATGGAGAGCAGATTCTTTAGTGAGTGTCATTATTTACAAGATCTTCACGTGCGAGTTTAAGTATTTACAGGATGCTGCTTCTCAGTGTCAGCAATTACAGGACGTCCCTCAGTGATTGTCTTCATTTACAGCATGTTCTAGAGTGAGTGGCTGCATTTACACATGTGCAAGAGTCCTTATCAATATTCAAGATGCTCCAGAGTGAATTTCAGTATTTACAGGATGTTCGTTGTTGATTATCAGTATTTACAGGATGTCCCTCAGTGAAGGTCAGTATTTACAGCACGTTCTAGAATGAATGTCAGTATTTACAGATTTTTCTAGTGTGAGTGTCAGTATTTAGGAAATGCACCTGGGTGAGTGTCAATAATTACCGGATGTTGCTGAGTGAGTATCAGTATTTACAGGTTGTTCATAGTATTTACATGATGGCCCTCCGTGAGTGTCAACATTTGCAGGATGTTCCTGAGGGAGTGTCAGTATTTACAGGATGCTACTGCTCAATGCCAGTATATACACGATGTTGTTGATTGTGTTTTGTTTCTTTATGCGCCTTACGAACGTACGAATTAAGAGCAGGAGTAGGATATTCGGCCCCTCGAGCCTGCTCTGCCATCTGATAAGATGATAGCTGATCTCATTATGACCTCAGCCCTACTTTCCCGTCTACCTACTATAACCTTTGACTCCCTTGCTAATGAAGAATCTATCGAACTCAGCCTTAAAAGTATTCAATGATGCTGCCTCCACCGCTCTCTGGGGAAGGGAGTTCCACAGACTCACGTCCTTCTGAGAGAAAAAAAAATCTCCTCATCTCCGTCTTAAATGGGAGATTCCTTATTTTAAAACTGTGTCCCCTGCTTCTAGACTCTCCCACAAGCGGATGCAGCCTCTCAGCTTCTACCTCTACAATCCCCTCAGGTTCTTATATGCTTCAGCAAGATCACCTCTCAATCTTATAAACTCCAGTGTATATAGACCCAACTTGTCCAACCTTTCCTCATAAGATAACTCCTCAGCCCATGGATCAGTTGACTGAACCGTCTCTGAACCGCCTCCAACGCAATTATATCCTTTCTTTCATATCGAGATCAAAAGTGAACACAGTATTCTAGATGTGGTCTCACCAATGCCTGTGCAACTGTAGCAAATCATCTCCACTTTTCCATTCCCCTTGCAATAAATGACAACATTCCATTTGCCTTCCTAATCACTTGCTGTACCTGCATACTAACTTTTTGTGATTCATGTACTAGGACACCCAGATGCCTCTGTACCTGAGAGTTCTGTAATCTCTATCCATTTAAATAATATACTGCTTTGCTATACCTCCTGCCAAAGTGGACAAGTTCACATTTTCCCATATTGCACTCCATCAGCCAAACTTTTGCCCCCACACATAAACGATCTACATCCTTTTCAGACTCCTTATGTCCTTTTAGCAACTAACTTTCCTACCTACCTTTGTGTCATCAGCAAATTTAGCAAGCATACATTCGGCTCCTTCATCCATATCATTGATATAGATTGTAAATATATGACGCCCCCACACTGATCCCTGTGGCACTCCACTAGTTACATCTTACCAACCTGAACATGACAAATATAAGACTACCCTCTGTTTCCTGTTGGCTAACCAATCCTTTATCCATGCTAATATGTTATCACCCCCTTACCCACACACACAAACACGCACACAATGAGTTCTGATTTCGTGCAGTAGCCTTTGAAGTGGCACCTTGTCAAATGCCTTAAGGAAGTCGAAGTATACCACATCCACATAATCCCCTTTATCCACGTTGCTTTTTACTTCTTGAAAGAACTCGAATACATTTTCAAACACGATTTCCCTGTCACAAAGCCGTGTTGACTCTGATTGCATTGAGATTTTCTCAGTGCCCTGCTATAACCTCCTTAATAATAGATTCTAGCATTTTCCCTATGACAGATGTTACGCTAAAAGACCTGTTTGTTCCTACTTTCTGTCTCCCTTCTTGCTTGAACGGAATAGTTACAGTCGCTATTTTCCAATCTGATGGGACCTTTCTGCAATCTAGGAAATTTTGGAAAATTAATACCAATGCAACTATTACATCGGCAGCCACTTATTTTAAGACCATAGGATGAAGTCGGTCAGGACCTGGGGACTGGTCAGCTTTTAGTTCTATTTACCTTTTGAGAATCATTTCCCTGGTGATTGTAAATGTTTTCCGTTCCTCCCTCTCTTTTACCTCTTGATTCACAATTATTTCTGGCATGTTATTTGTATCCTCTACAACGAGGACGCACGCAAAATATTTGTAAAATTCATCCGCCATTTCCTTATTTTCCATTATTAACTCCCGAGACTCAATCTCTAGAGGACCAACGCTCACTTTACTTAATAATTTCCTTTTTAAATACCTGTAGAAACTCTAATTATCTGTTTTTATTATTCTAGCTAGCTTTCTCTCGTATTCTAATTTCACCCTCCTTGTTATTCTTTCAGTCATTCTTTGCTGTTTTTTTTTTACATTCTGTCCATTTTCGTGACCTGCCACTAATCTTCGCGGATTGTATGTTTTTTCTTTCAATTTGATAAGCTCTTTAACTTCCTTAGTTAGCCACGGATTGTACGACCTTACCCTGGAGTCTTCATTCTCACTGGAATGTATCTTTGTGGAGTGTTATGAAATATCTCATTAAATGTCTGGCACTGCATCTCTACTGACATAGCCCTTCACCTAATTTCCCAGTACAATTTTCCAGATCTGTCTTCATGCCCTCTTAATTGCCCTGATTTAAGTTTAAAACCCTATTCTTAGACCTACTTTTCTCTCCCTCAAACCGAATGCGAAATTCAACCACATTGTGATCACTGCTACCGAGAGGCTCCTTTACAATGAGGTCATTAATTAATCTCCTCTCATTGCACATTACCAGATATGAATAGCCTGCAGTCTGGTTGGCTCTCGACCGTGCTGCTCTCAGAAACTGTCCCAAAAGCACTCAATGAACTCATTTTCCAGGCTACCTTTGCCAATCAGATTCTTCCAGTCCATATGTAGATTAAAATCACCGATGATTTTCGCTGTTCCTGTCTCACAAGCGCCCATTATTTCTTTCTGTATACCCTGTCCTACAGTGTGGTTACTGTTAGGGGGCCTAGAAACTACTCCCACAAGTGACTACTTGCCTTCACTATTTCTTATCTCTACCCAAACTGATTCTATATTTTGTTCTTTAGAAATAAGGTCATTTCTCTCTATTATACTCATGTCATCATTAATTAACAGAGCTGCATCTTTTCCGAGCTTCCTGTCCTTCTGAAGTGTCAAGTACCCTTGAATATTCAGGTTCGAGCCTTTGTCATCTTGCAGCCATATCTCTGTAATGGCTATCAGGTCGTACATATTTTTTTCTATTTCAGCTGTCAATTCTTCCATTTTGTTACGAATGCTACGTGCATTCAGATACAAAGACTTTAATGATGTCGTTTTACTATTTTTGCATCCTCTAACCTTATTTGGTGGTGCACTCTTAAGTTTGCATGCTCTGTCATTTCCTGCCACTATCTAATTATCATTTCCCTTCTTGCTCTCTTGCCTTGTCTTCTTTCTTTAATTTAACACATCTTCCCTTACTTGATCCCTCGCCCCTACTATTTACTTTATAGCCCTCTCTAACGCCCTAGTTATAAGATTCGCCAGAACACTGGCCCCAGCATGGTTCAGACGAAGGCCGTCCCAACGGTACAGCTCCCACTTTCCCTTCTACTGGTCCCAGTGCCCCATGAATCGAAACCTTTTTCTCCCACGTCAATCTTTGAGCCACGAGTTTAACTCTCTAATCTTATTTGCCCTCTGCCAATTTGCTTGTGGCTCAGGTAATAATCCAGACATTATTATCTTTGACGTTCTGCTTTTTAATTTAGCCCCGAGCTGCTCATACTTCATAAGCAGAATCTCTTCCCTCGTCTGACCAATGTGGTTGACACCTAGGTGGCTCATGACAACTGGATCCTTCCCCTCCCACTGCAAGTTTCTCTCCAGCCCAGAGCACATGGCCCGATCCCTGGCCCCGTGCAGGCAACACAGCCTTCGGGACTCTGGTTCTAGGCTGCAGAGAACTGTGTCCATCCCCTTGACTATACTGTCCCCTACTACGACGACATTCCTACGAACACTCCCCGCTTGAACGGCTTCCTGTACCATGAGGCCACGGTCAGTTTGTTCATCCGCCCTGCATCCTCCGCTTTCGTCCATACAGGCTGCAAGCACCTGTTGGAGAATTGCAAAGGCTGAGAATCCTTCACTTCTACCTTCCAGTTTCCCTTACCTGCCTCTGTCATAGTCACACCCTCCTGTCCCTGAACGCTGCAAATTTCTGCCGACCCTATCCTAACGGTTGTGGTCGCATTTTGGAACCGAGTGTCCAGCTATTTTCCACCCTCCCTCATGTGTCGCAGTGTCTGCAGCTCGACCTCAACTTCAATCTCACTGAGCCGAAGCTCCTCAAGCCGCAGACACTTACTGCAGACGTGTTTGCCCCAGATCACACTGGGGTCCAGGAACTCCCACATTCTGCAGTTGCTGCACATCACCTGCCCTGCCATCTTTATTATTTATTAATTAATCTATTATTTTTCTTCATTAAATTTATAATTTATAAACCCTACAACTCCCAATAAGCTTTACAACTGCTAGTAAACATTCTACTACTATAAAAACCTTACAATTATTAAGTTACACTAGTTTTGAAAGTCAAACGAATCAAATATTCACCAAACAACCACTTCCGTGTTTCCCTTTGATGTCACACTTGGATTTCTCTCAGGCCGTGGTGGGTGGGTTCTGACTGGCAGCGACTGAACTCCCGCTTCCTCCGCGCTGTTTATATCCCTGCTCTGGTCTCGTTCTTAACCGCCGCTCGCTCACTGAACTCTCGGCAGTTAGTTTAAGTATTTACAAGGGGCACAGAGGGTGCAAAATTCTTGATCGGTGTCCAGGAGAATTTTTTTAGCCAGTACGTGACAAGCCCAAGAAGTGGGGATGCGGTTCCAGATTTAGTCCTGGGAAATGAAGATGGGCAATTGGGTGAAGTGACATTGGGTGACCGCATTGGGGATAGTGACCATAATTCAGTTAGTTTTAGCATTATTATGCAAAAGGATATAGTTAAATCAGGAGTAAACATTTTAATTGGGGGAAGGCAAATTTTACAGAACTTAGAGGGGATTTGGCAGAAGTGCACTGGACACAACTACTTGAGGAGAAATCAGTGGCCAGCAAGTGGGAGGCACTAAAAAGTGAAATTCTACGGGTATAATGCAGACACGTCCCGTCAAAGAAAAAGGGTGGCACTGTCAAATTTAGAGCACCCTGTTTAACTCGAAGTATAAGAGGCAAGATAAAGCAGAAAAAGAAAGCTTATGACAGAAACCTAAATATTGCAGAAAGCCCAGAGGAGTATAGATGACGTAAAAAGGAAATGAGGAAAGCAAAGAGAGGGCATGAAAAAATATTAGCTAGTAAGATTAAAGAAAACCTAAAGATGTTTTATCAGTACATTAAGAACAAGAGGATAGCTAAGGAAAAGGTGGGACCCATCAGGGATGATAAGGATAACTTGTGTGTCGAAGCCGAGGTTATCGGTCGGGTTTTAAATAAATATTTTGTCTCCATATTCACAAAGGAAAAGGATGATCCGGTCGTAGTGGTTAAAGAGGGGAGGTGTGAAATATTGGATAAGGTAAACATAACGGGAGAGGATGTATTGAGGGACTGGAATCCTTGAAAGTTGATAAGTCACCAGGACCGGATGAATTGTTTCCTAGGCAATTGAAGGAAGCCAGGGAGGAAATAACAGATGCACTGAGGATCATTTTCCAATCCTCACTGGATACAGGGGAGGTACCGGAGGGCTGGAAGACTGCAAACGTAACAGCATTGTTTAAAGAGGGTACAAGGGAATTGCTGAACAGTTATAGGCCGGTCAGCCTTACCTCGGTGGTGGACAAACTATTATACAGCGAGATTGGATAAACTGTCACTTGGAAAGGCACGGTTTAATCAGGGATAGTCAGCATGCATTTGTTCAGGGAAGGTCATGCCTTACAAATCTGATTGAATTCTTTGAGGAAGTGACAAAGAGGATTGATGAGGGTCGTGCAGTGGATGTTGTCTCCATGGATTTAAGTGAGGCACTTGACAAGATCCCACATGGCAGACTGGTCAGAAAGGCAAATACCCATGGGATACAGGGAAATGTTGCGAATTGGATCCAAAATTGGCTCAGTAACAGGAAACAAAGTGTATAAGTCGATTCGTGTCATTGCAAATGGAAATCCGTTTCCAGTGGTGTGCCACAGGTCTCGGCGTTGGGTCCCTTGCTGTTTGTGGTATATTATAATGAATTTATTTGAATGTAGGGTGCACGATTGGCAAATTTGCAGACGAAACAAAAATTGGCCGTGTAGTTGATGGTGAAGAGGATAGCTGTAGACTTCAAGAAGATATCAATGGGTTGTTGGAGTGAGTGGAAAAGTGACAAATGGAGTTCATACCGGAGAAGTGTGAGAGAATGCACTTAGGGATGGCAAACAGGAAAAGGGGATACGCAGTAAACGGGAATATATTGAGAGGGGTCGAAGAAGTGATAGACCTTGGCGTGCATGTGCACAGGTCCCTGAAGGTATCAGTACTGGTAAATAAGGTTGATGAAGAAGGCATACGGAATGCTCTCCGTTATTAGCCGAGGTATAGAATACAAAAGCAGGGATGTAATGATGGAACCGTATAAAACGCTTGGAAGGCCACAGCTGGAGTATTGTGCGCATTTCTGTTCACCACATTACAGGAAGGATGTAATGGCTCTGCAGAGAGTGCAGACAAGATTTACAAGAATGTTGCCAGGGCTTGGAAATTGCAGGTACGAGGAGAGATTGGATAGGCTGTGGTTGTTTCCCTTGAGCAGAGGAGGCTGAGGGGAGCCTCGATTGAGGTGCACAAAATTATGAGCGGCCTCGATCGAGGAAACAGGAAGTACCTTTTTCCCCTAGCGGAGAGTTCAAGAACTAGAGGACAGAGATTTAAGCTGATTGATGGAAGGATGTCGGGGACATGAGGATTTTTTTGTACCCAGAGGGTGGTGGGTGTATGGAATTCGCTGCCCGAATTGGTGGTAGAGGCAGGGACCATCAGCTCTTTTTAAAAGTACCTGGACCTGCACTTAAATTCCTGTAAGCTGCAGGGCTATGGACCGTGTGCTGGAACGTGGCATTAGAATGGGCACCTGTTTTTTCTACGAGCCGGCGCGGACACGATGGACCGAATGGCCCCCTTCTGTGCTATATCTTTTCTGTGGTTCTATGATGCTCTTGGTGAATGTCTGTACTTACAGGAGGTTCCTGAGTGAGTGTCTGGATAACAGATTGTTCCAGGCTGAGAGTATTTACATGATGTTCCTGAGTGAAAATTAATATTTTCACGGCGCTCCTGTCCTCGTGTCAGTATTTATAGGATGCTCTTGGGTGTGTCATTATTTACAGAATGCTCCATTGTATGTGTCATTATTTCCAGCGGATTGACGTGTGCATGTTAATATTTACAATATGTTCCTTGCTGTTTTTCAGTGTTTGCCGGATGCTAAGTTCCTCGGTGAGCGCCAGTATATACAGAATATCTCTGATTGAGTGTCAGCCTTTACTGTATGTTCATTGGTCAGTGTCAGTATTAAAGGGTTTTTATCAATGTTAGTATTTTTATGGTATTTCTGAGTGAATGTCAATATTTCAACGGCATTTCTGAATACTGTTAAGTTTTTACAGCAGGTCCCTGGGTGTTTGCAAGTAATTACTTGTGGTACCATCAATTTTGCCACAGTTTCGACCTGGTCCCAGGAGTGAGAGTGTGTGAAACATTACCAGTCAGAGATTACTTACATTATATTAGCAGGAATGTATGTGAATCTGCAGATCCCTGTTACCTTGAAGCAATCTGGGTACTGCCTGAAAGTGTACACTCCCTGCTACCCCAGTAAGTATTAATGCACTCCCACAGCCACCTGTAAGTACTGACAGTCTGTGGACTGTCTGAATGTGTACAGTCCCTGCGACCCCATGTATATATTAAATCACTCGCACAGAGCCTGTAAATACCGACACCGTCTAAGTACTTCCTGACTGTGCACACTTGTTGGTACACCATCTAAGTATTAACTCGCTCCCACAGACTCCGCTAAATACTGACACATTCTGGAGATTGCCTGAATGTTACACTCCATGGTGCCTCCTCAAAATATTTACAGCAAAAAGCCCTGTCACGTGTACAATAAACAGATCCATCACTGGCTGCAGTAACGAAGTTGATAGTTTCACCCCGAACTGCATCAAACTGCGATTTGTGCTCCCTGCTTGATGTATGATTTCCCTGTTTCTTTTCCTTCCTTACAGTTAACTTAGTGACGATTGTGAACCTGTCTAGGGCAAAGTGCAGTCACACCAAATGCTTTACTCGGTACCATGGTAGCTATGACAACGCCAGATGTGCTGGCCATTATCACTGATCTGATATTGAGGCAGATTCTGATTGTTTTTCGGGGAAAAAAGTATCTGGTGGAGTCCATTCCCGTGTGTAATATTCACGCTGCGCTACTTTATACAGCCACAGACTGTTCTGTCTGGTTCGCACTCATTTTCACCTTTGAACGATTTGTTGACATTTCTTGCCACAAGCTGAAAACTAAATAATGCACCGGAAAAACGTTGTCTGTGGTTCTCGGAACAGTAAATGTGCTGAGCTCTTGATGAAGACTTTCTGGTACTTTATGTTAACAGATTGATATACACTTGTGCATTCCCCCGGTTTTGTTTTGTGGAAACCTCTGCACGGTATGTGCACGGTGTGAGGAGCAATTAAATTCCTTCATTGTATTGTAACCTCTTGTGTCCCATTTGTTCTCATTCTGCTGCTCAATGCTTTAACCATCAGAGTTGGCCAGCAGAACCCACAGGAGACTCCGGGGCCACAGCAGTGGACAGAGACCCAACGACTCAGCGATGGAGTGCCGAAGGAAATCCATCATTGTACTCTTTGTTATCTGGCAGAATTTCATACTGTTATAGGTGGTGTTTATGAGGCGTTGTACTTGGAACTGAATACATGGATATGATTCTTTGTGACGCTCTCGACCTCTCACTCAGTGTTTACCTTGTCCGCGGATCCATTTCATTCCTCTAGAAGAAGGTTTAAACTAGAATGGCAGGTGGTTGGGAACTTGAGCAGGGAGACAGAGTAGGGGGAAACAAGGATAGAAACAAAAGAAAGAAAGGGAAGAAGCAATCGTGGAAGGCAGAGGAAACAAGGGAGGAAAAAATAGGGCCAGAGTGCAAAATAAAACTAAGATGTCTAGCAATATTAAAAAGACAAGTCTAAAGGCATTGTTTCTTAATGCGCGGACAATTCGCAATAAGGTAGAAGAATTAACACTGCCGATTGATATGAACGATTATGATATAGTTGCAATAATGGAGACATGGCTGCAGGTTGACCAAGGATGGGAACTGAACATCCAGAGGTATTCAATATTTAGGAAGGAAAGGAAAAATGGGAAAGGAGGTGGGGTAGCTTTGTTCGTAAAGGAGGAAATCAATGCAATAGTGAGGAAGGATATTGGCTATGAAAATCACGATGTAGAATCTGTATGGGTGGAGCTAAGAAACACAAAGGGGCAGAAAACGTTGGTGGGGGTTGTCCATAGGCCCGCAAACAGTACTGGAGATGTAGGGGAGGGAATTAAACACGAAATTAGAGATGCATGCAAGAAGGTTACAACTATAATCATGGATGACTTTAATCTACACATAGATTGGTCAAACCAAATTAGCAATAATACTGTGGGGGAGGAATTCCTGGAGTGTGTACGTGATGGTTTTCTAGACCGATACATTGAGGAAGCAACTGGAGAGCAGGCGATCCTAGGCTGGGTATTGTACAATGAGAAAGGATTAATTAACAATCATGCTTTGCGGGGTCCCTTAGGGAAGAGTGACCATAACATGATTGAATTCCTCATTAAGATGGAGAGTGAAGTAGTTGAATCCGAAACGAGGGCCCTGAATCTAAATAACGGAAATTATGAAAGTATGAGGTGTGAGTTGGGTATGATAGATTGGGGAACTTTCCTAAAAGTGATGATGGTGGATCGGCAATTGCTACTATTTAAAGAACGTGTGCAGGAATTACAACAATTATTCAGTACTGTCTGGTGCAAAATTCGAACAGGAATGTTGGCTCAACCGTGGCATACAAAATAAATTAGGGAGAGTGTTAAATCAAAAGAAGAGACATATAAAATTGCCAGAAAAAGCGGCAAGCCTGAGGATTGGGAGCGGTTTAGAATTCAGCAGAGGATGACAAATAAATTGATTAAGAGGGGAAAAATAGAGTATGAGAGTAAACTAGCAGCGAACAAAAAAACTGACTGTAAAAGCTTCTATAAATATGACAAGAGAAAAAGATTCGTGAAGACAAATATAGTTCTCTTACAGTCAGAAGTGGGGGAAATTATAATGGTGAACAAAGAAATGGCAGAACAATGAAACACATAATTTGCTTCTGCCTTCACAAAGGAGGACACAAATAGCCTCCCAGAACTGGTCGGGAACCAAAGGTCTAGTGAGAGTGAGGAAATTAAGGAAATCAGTATCAGTAAAAAATAGTGCTAGGGAAATTAACGGGGCTAAAGGCTGACGAATCCCCAGGGCCTGTTAATCTACATCCCTGTGTATTTAAGGAAGTGGCCCTTGAAATGGTGGATGCATTGGTGGTCATCTTCCAAAATTCCATAGACTCTGGAACAGTTCCTACAGATTGGAGGGTGGCAAATGTAATCCCACTATTTAAAAAAGGAGGGAGAGAAAAAACAGGGAATTACAGACCAGTTACCCTAACATCAGTAGTGGGGAAAATGCTCGAGTCTATGATAATGGATGTGATAACAGAACACTTGAAAGGCATTAACGGGATTGGACAAAGTCAGCATGGGTTTATGAAAGGGAAATCATGCTTAACAATTCTACTGGAGTTTTTTGAGGATGTAACTGATAGAATAGATAGGGGCGAACCAGTGGATGTGGTGTACTTGTATTTTCGGAAGGCTTTTGATAAGGTCCGACACAAGAGGTAAGCGTGCAAAATTAAAGCACATGGGATTGGGGGGAATATACTGGCATGGATTGCGAATTGGTTGACAGACAGGAAACAGAGAGTCGGAATAAACGGGTTTTTTTTACCAGGTGACAGGGAGTGACTGGTGGAGTACCGCAGGGATCAGTGCTTGGGCCCCAACTATTCACAATACACATCAATTATTTGGATGAGGGAACTGAATGTAACATTTCCAAGTTTGCAAAGCTGGGGTGGAATGTGAGCTGTGAGGAGGATGCAAAGAGGCTCCAATGTGATTTGGACAAGTTGGGTGAGTGGGCAAGAACATGGCAGATGCAGTATAACGTGCAAAAATGTGAGTTTATCCACTTTTGTTGTAAATACAGAAAGACGGATGATTATCTGAATGGTGATAGATTGGGAAAAGGAGAGGTGCAACGTCACCAGTGTTCAAGCAGTTAGGAAGGCGAATGATCTGTTGGCGTTAATTGCAAGAGGATTTAAATACACGAACACGGATATCTTACTGCAGTTGTACAGGGATCAGTGCTTGGGCCCCAACTATTCACAATACACATCAATGATTTGGATGAGGGAACTGAATGTAACATTTCCAAGTTTGCAAAGCTGGGGTGGAATGTGAGCTGTGAGGAGGATGCAAAGAGGCTCCAATGTGATTTGGACAAGTTGGGTGAGTGGGCAAGAACATGGCAGATGCGTTCTTGGTGAGACACATCTGGAGCATTGCGTGCAGTTTTGGTCTCCTTATACTGAGAAAGGATGTCCTTGCCATGGAAGGAGTGTAACGAAGGTTTACCAGGCTGATTCCTGGGATGGCAGGAGTGACGTATGAGGAGACATTTGGTCGACTTGGCCTATATTCACCAGAGCATAGAAGAATGAGAGGTGATCTCATCGAAACATCTCAAATTCTAACATGACTAGACAGACTAGATGCAAGAAGGATGTACCCGATGGCGAGGGAATCCATAACCAGGGGTCACAGGGGTCACAGTCTCAGGATACTGTGTATGCCATTTATAACCGAGATGAGGAGACATTTCTTTCTGTCTCTCACTCTGTCTCTCTCTCTCTCTCTGTCACCATCTCTCTGTGTATGTCCAACTTTGTCTCTCACTGCGTGTGTAACTCTTTCTTTCTCTCTCTCTTTCTGTGATTTTCTCTCTCTCTCTGTATCTTTCTCTTTATTTATTTTATCTAAACCCGTCATAATTTTGAACACATCTATCAAATCTCCTCTTTACCTTCTCCGCTCTAAGGAGAACATCTCCAGCTTCTCCAGTCTATCCACGTAACTGATGTCCCTCATCCCTGGAACCAATCCAGTGAATATTTGCTGCACCCTCTCTAAGGCCTTCACATCCTTCCTAAAATGTGGTGCCCAGAATTGTACACAATTCTCCAGCTGTGGCCGAACTCGTGATCTATAAAAGTTCAACGGAACTTCCTTGCTTTTCCTACTCTATCCCTCTCTATATTTGCTTTTTTAAACGTTTTCTCACCCTGTCCTGCCACCTTCAAAGATTTGTGCACAAATACCCCCATGTCTCTCTGTTCCTGCACCCCCTTAGAATTGTACCAATTGATTTTTATTGCATCTCCTCGTCCTTCCTGTCAAAATATAACACTTCGCACATCTCAAAGTTAAATATCATCTGTCATACGTCCACCCATTCCACCAGCCTGTCTATATCCTGTTAAAGTCAATTACTGTAATCTTCATTTTTAATACACTCCCAAGCTTTGAGTCGTCTGCAAATTTTGAAATTGTGCCCTGTACACCCAAGTCCAATTAATTAATATACATCAAAAAAGCAGTGGTCCCAACACCGACCCTCTGTATCTCTGTGTTGATCTTTTCTCTGTGCCACTCCTTGTGTCTTATTCTATACGGTCCTTGCTATCTATTCCCCTCCCCCTCTCTCTGTCTCTCTCTCTCTCTCTCTGTCTTTCTCTCTGTGTATTCCTCTCTCTGTCTATCACTGTGTGCGTGTCTCTCTCTATCTCTCTCGCATTGTGTCTCAGCTTTGTTTGTGTGCCTCTCGCTGTGTCTCCCTCTGAGTGTGTGTGACTCCTTCTGTGTGTGTGTGTGTTTGTGTCTCCCCCTGTGTGTGTGTGTGTCTCCCAATTTGTGTGTGTGTCTCCCTCCGTGTGTGTGTGTGTGTGTGTGTGTCTCCCTCTGTGTGTGTGCCTCCATCTGTGTGTGTGCGTGTGTGTGTCTCCGTCTGTGTGTGTGTGTGTGTGTGTGTGTGCGTCGTTCCGTGCCTTTCTCTCTTGGACGGTCACTGAGAATGTAAGTTTTTACATAGAAACATAGAAATACAGAAAATAGGAGCAAGAGTAGGCAATTCAGCTCTTTGCGCCTGCTCCACCATTCAATAGGATCATGACTGATCCTCTATCTCAATACCATATTCCTTCTGTCTCCTTGACCCGTTGATGCCTTTTGTGTCGAGAAATCTATCTCCTTCTTAATACATTCAGTGACTTGGCCTCCACATCCTTCTGTGGTACAGAATTCCACAGATTCAAAGCCCTCTGAATGAAGACATTTCTCCTCCTTTCAGTTCTAAATGTCCTACCTTGTATCCTGAGACGATGACCCCTAGTTCTGGAGAACCAAGCCAGAGGAAACATCCTCCCTGCATCCAGTATGCCTATACCTGTGTAGGATTTTTTCTGTTTCAATGAGATCCGCTCAATTCTTCTAAACTCGAGTGAATACAAGTAGAGTCGAGTCAATCTCTCCTCGTACGACAGTCCTGCCATCCCAGGGATCAATCTGGTGAACCTTCGCTGCACTCCCTCCATAGCAAGTTTATCCTTTCTTTGGTAAGGAGACCAAAACTGCACACAATACTCCAGGTGTGATCTTACCAAGGTCCTGTATAACTGCAGTAAGACAAGCTTGCTCCTGTACTCAAACCCTCTTGCAATGAATGCCAACATACCATTTGCCTTCCTAACTGCCTGCTGCATCTGCCTGTTTGCTTTCAGTAACTGGTGTACAAGGTGTTAGCCAGAGGCTGCAGAAGACTGCTGAGCTGAATTCGAAGTGCTAACAAAGACACTGACCTTTTGAACTGAGGTGACCTGGAGTTCAGTCACTGGTCTGAACTGGCCAGAACCGGTTTGAATTCGTTCCACTTCTTAGAGAGACAAAGGAACGGTGATGCTACCTGAGCCCTTGGAACAGAGCCAATCAGGGGATGACATCGGTCACTCCAGCAACTTTGAGCCAACCGGAGAAGACAGCATCGTTCGAAAAGACAGACTTGGGGAATAAAAACTGAAGAGTTGCTGGTTTGGTCCCAGTGTGTGTCTTTGTTTGTTTGTGAGCGAGAGAGAGAGAGAGAGAGAGTGTGTGTGTGTGTTTTTGTTGGTGTGTCTTTGTTTGTGAAGGAGACTCTGGGAGACTCTGGAGACTAACCCTCGTGGAAGTGAATACCTTACCTCAGGGACGTAAAGACTGCGTCGGGGACGTGGAGACGACGTCGGGAGTAAGAGGGAGAATTGCCTGGCCAGCAGCGTCTCTCCTTTCCGGGTAATATAATATCCTTTCTATTCTGGGACCACTCTGGGAGTGCTGTCAGGAAAACCTAGTGGGTGTGCGTTTAAATCCTAGTTTGAGTATAAACCTGTATAACCTGCTGTAAACTACATGCCTATATCTAATCAGACGTATAAGCGGTATGTACATGATCTAATAACGTTAATAAAGCGAATTGAGAATTGAGAGAGAATTGACTCTTCCTCTGTGTACGAAGCTAAAACCGTTAACCGGTGACTTCCGGTCAACATATTTGGCGTCCCTGGGTGGGCTCGAGGATTAATCTCTCCGTTGCGTCAGTGGGAGCCTCGAGCCGAACCGAATTTGGCAAAATATACAGAGAACAGGAGTTTGGGTTAATTCATAGTTAATAACGTAAGATGACGAATAAAGGGAAAACACCAAGCCCTGGGGAATTGGAAGGGACTCCTTCAAAAATACGTAATAGGGAAGTGGCCGCAATACGGGGATTATGCGGGTCACATTGGAGACAAGGGAACGCCTGTTGGGGAGGTCCTTTGGAAAATTGCGCAAACAAAGATGTCAGATAGGAAATTTAAAAAGATACAAAAGTCCGTAGCGATCGGATGTTTACTTGAGGAAAGGATAGAATGCCGACAGCAGGCTAGGAGAGAGAGAGAGGAACATCAGAAAATCCAAGACGAATTAGGGGAAGAGAATAAAAAACTCCGTGAGGAGATAGCCCGCCTTAGTGAGAAGGTAACTGATCTACAGGGACAGAGAAGTGCAGATTTGATGCACATGAACCAATATCAGTTACAGTGCGAAAAATTGACTAATGAATAGAATAAGAGAGAGGGAGAAGCCCAAGCAGCTAAAGCTGAGGTGGAGAGATGGAAACAACAATGTGGTGATTTAAAAACTGCTATGCATGTGATTCACAGAGCAGCTCAGGAGAAGAGGAGTAGTACTGGCGATCACTCAACGTGTCAGAAAGTGATAGCGAGGCTGCAAGATCAGCTAGCTGCACAGAAGGGCATATTGTGTGCTTTTCCACCCGGGAGAGGTGAAGAAAGTGGTCTAGGGGATGTTGATTGGGATGATTTAGAAGACAAGGCGGATTGATATAGCAGCTGTGATAGGGAACCTCCACTAGGGGACCCACCGCCAGCATATGCTCCAGAGCAGAAAAAAACGTCTGCCCCAATGGCCCCCCTGGTAACTACGAGAGCACAGATGGGGGAAGATGGTCAGGATATGACATATTCCACCCCACTTGGGGTACAGGAACTGAGGGTTATTGCGAAAGATATTGGAACGTGTGCGCCTGGGGATGATCCTAGGGAGTTATTCCTAGCGGTCAGGCAACAGAGAGCGATACACGGCTTAGATGATGCTGAAGAAAGGAAATTAATCCTTATGTGCCTACACCCACATATACACTCCGCCCTACCGGAGGAACAAAATCTTGGTAGAGGCACAAATGAAGCCTTAAAGGACCAGGTATTATCTGTCATGGGCGATAACAGAGGGGATCCAGTGGAGGCGCTGATGAGATGCTATCAAAGGAAAGGTGAACACCCCACTGTATTTTCGGCTGGCATTTGGGTGGTGTTTCAGGGGGTCTATGGTACAGACTTAGACAGGGATAATTTACAGCGAGAGGTTAGGAACCGATGGCTGAGAACACTCGTGTCGCATGGCACTGAGGAGTCGAGGAAGGCACGAGATCAGTTTGACCCCGCTGATGACACACATACGGAACCCTGGATAATTAGGAAGATGGTTAGAGTATGGGAAAGGGAAACATCAAAACGATCCAAGGCATCTGGGGACAGAGCAATGCCTGTTAAAGATCAGGTGATAATTTGGAGAAATGAAGGGAGGGGACCTACTCAGGGGGAACCCCCTCGAGCTTATCAGACAGTGGGAAGAGGTAGAGGCAGAGGAAAAGGAAAACTCTCTGGAACGGGGAGAACACAAGGCGAGGTGTCCAAATGCGAAAACTGTGGCCAAGAGGGACACTTCGCAAGGGACTTCCCGAACCCAAGACGAGAGAGTGCGGGTCGGGGAAAAAATCAGAGCCTACCCGTGGAAGGGCCAAATAGACCAAGTCCTCAGTGTGATACGATAGAAATATCACTGAGTTCCAGGTTGTACCCTGAACTGCAATGACGGTCTCAGGCCTCTCTGTTATGGGTGTGTGACGCGCGGTTGGATGACATAGGGAGACCCCGAGTGAATGGTAGGGTCGGAGGCCGCCCTCTTACATTTCTTTGGGACACAGGGGGATCTCGAACCACTGTTAACACCACTCAGATCAATGACATAGATTGGAAAATTCAAAACAAAATTATTGTAAGTGGATTCACAGGGCATTCACAAGTGGGATATGTGAGTGTACCATGGCAGTAGGTGTGGGAGACATAGTGATAGAGCATTCAGTGGTCCTTATTAAATTACCGAGAGAATAAAAACATATATTAGGGAGTGACTATATGGCCAAAGCGGGATTCTGCTTCGACCCTGTTAATTGTATGATTTGGCAAATGCCTTTGGGCATGGGCAGTATAAATCACACAGTCGTCCCGGTGGGGGGAATATCGGGATAGGATATGCACGATCGGGGAAATGTGGATAGAACCAGGAGAAATGAGTAAAGATCGTGAAGTACAACAAATTATTGTACAAAACTCAATAGTATTTTCCCGACATAAACATGATTGTGGGAAAATGACCGGGAGTGTGTGTTTACAAGGCCCAGACCCAAAACCACAGAAGCAGTATGGTTTCCCAAAACAAGCAGAAGAAGAGATAGAGAAGGTGATACAGAGTCTGCTGAAGCAAGGGATATTAAGACCAATAGCTTCTACTAATAACGCACCTATTTGGCCAGTGAGGAAACCCGACAGTAGCTGGCGACTAACGATAGACTACAGAGAATTAAATAAAGTCACCCCGTTAGCAGCGCCTACAGTAGCAACTAGCCCAGAGAAAGTAGTTCGACAAAATGAGGATGCGCAGTGGTTTACGGTTTTCGACATAAGTAACAGTTTTTGGTCTATTCCACTGGAGAAAGAATGTCAATATAAATTTGCATTTACTTTCCAAGGACAGCAATATACATGGACCGCCCTGCCCCAGGGGTTTCACAATTCCCCCTCCATATTTCACCAACGGCTGAGGGAAGGGTTAAAAGGATTCTCAAGGCCTGAATGTCTCGTGCAGGATGTAGACGACTTACTCCTACAAACTGAAACCAAGAAGGAACATTATCAACTGCTAAGAGAATTACTGCAGTTGTTACATGACTTGGGATTAATGATTAACCCTAAAAAGCGCAGATCATGAAACAAAAAGTTACTTACTTGGGAATGATTCTGACGCCGGGACATAGGGACATTGACAAGCGAAGAATAGAGACAGTTGGCAGACTCCCTGTTCTGCCGAATGTAAAAGGGTTAAGGTCCTTCTTGCGGTTGGTGGGATATTACAGGGACCATATTGATGGATTCGCCACAAAGGCGGCCCCGCTGATGGAATTATTAAAAAAGATTGTGGCCTGGGAGTGGAAAACAGAACACACCCAGGCCATGACTGATCTAAAGCAAGCACTAGCTGCCGCGCCTGCTCTAAAAAACCCAAATCCCACTGAGCCGTTTTGATTGGAGGTGGCTACCACAGACACCACCCTCTCGGCAGTTCTATTACAGGAGACACACGGGAAATTACGACCAGTAGCGTACGCCTCACGTATGCTAGCTGTATTTTGTGCAGTGCAGCATTTTACATATATAGTGGGACTAAACCCGCTTACCATATTAACAGAACACACCCCAGTACAGTTACTGTTAGATGGAAGGATCAAGGATGGTTCAGTTAGCCAAAATAGAATCGCGAGATGGACATTGTTGCTGCAAGGGAGAAATATAACTGTAAATGGGGTAAAAACCACCACTATGTGAGCAGACAACTTAGTTTATCAGGGAGAAAAACATGAGTGTCAATTGATGATAGCAAATGACCCGAAGGGCCCATTTGTATCAAAACAAAAAGGAGGGGGTAAGACGGGGCCTGAAAGCAGAAAGACAAAGGAAACAGGAAAGGAAGAACCCTCTTTTAGAATTTTTGTGGATGGCTCTTCATCAGTACAGGATGGGGAAAGGAGAACTGGCTGTGGGATATACATGGAGGATGACCACGGACAGGAAAGATTTAGTGCGGCTCTGAAATTACCTAAAACTATGAGTGCGCAGGTAGCAGAACTAGCAGCCGTCGCATATGTGGTTGGTCACCCGGAATATTTTCCGCCCAGATCACTCATATATTCTGATAGCATGTATGTTTGTAATAGCCTCACAGAACATTTGCCCCTTTTGGGAAGCAAGAGGTTTTGTCTCAGCGGATGGAAGTCCCCTTCCGTCAGCCCCTCTATTACGGTACATCTTTGAAGAAGCACAGGGGAAAGGATATGGGGTCAAAAAAGTGAAAGCTCATTCAAAACTATCTCCCGAAGGGAACAGGAAAGCTGATGAGCTAGCTAAACGAGGTGCTGTAAGTGGACAGGAATGGCAGCCACCGATTGGGGAAATCGAAGGCCGGAAAGAGAAGCAGGTCAAAGTAATGGATTTAACGGAGGAGCAAAAGAAAGACGGAGAATTAAAAAAAACTAATAGAAGGAGCAGAGTCAGACACATACAAAAGGCACAAGGGGGTCTATATTCAAGACGGAGTGGTTTTGTGTGAAGGAAAATTTGTGGTGCCAGATGGGGGACGAAACCAAATAATCCACTGGTACCATGACTTATGGGGACATAAATGGACGGAGAGCACCCTAGATAGGATAAAGGAGGTGTGTTGGTGGCCCGGAATGACAGGTGACGTGGAACACTATGTCAGGAATTGTTTGATCTGTGCACAACACAACCCCGATAGAAATGTTAAGAAAGGGGACCTTCGACATACTAGACCAGTAGAAGGGCCTTGGACTAATTTACAGATAGACTATATAGGACCGCTTCCTCCCACTCCAGGAGGATACAAGTACATTCTAGTAATAGTGGATACCTTCACTAAATGGGTGGAAGCTTTTCCGACCAGAACAAACTCAGCCAAAGTTACTGCGAAAATTCTATTCGAAAAGTAATTTACCCGTTGGGGTTTACCGCGAAGTATAGAATCGGATCAGGGAACACATTTTACAGCCCAAGTGATGCAAGATGTTATGAACCTTTTTGGGGTTAGACAGAGATTTCACATACCCTATAGACCACAGTCTAGTGGAATTGTGGAAAGAATGAATCGGACATTGAAAAACATGATAGCCAAAATGGTGCAGCAGCGCAAGACAATCTGGCAAGTGGTTCTGCCCTTTGTGCTGATGATAGTCAGGAATGCCGTGGCTTCATCAACAGGCTACACTCCTTATAGACTCATGAGAGGAAGGGACATGAGGGGAATGGAGGGGTTGGTAGGTTTGGATTTGTCTGAACCCGAGGTAGACCACATTATATCAGAAAAATGGGTACAACAGCTCGTAGAAACAGTAAAAGAAGCAAATTATGTAGCCGCTCACCGACAGGGAAAGAAGAAACAGCAAAGCAAGGCTTATTGCGATGCAAAAGCCAGCCGGATAGAGTTGAGCCCCGGACAGAGAGTAATGATTGGAATACAACAGCCCACCTCATTCTTGAGTCCAAAGTTTGCCGGTCCCTATGAGATAGTAGACGAAGCTAGCCCATCTGTATACAGAATATTAACGGCACCAGATAAGAGTGGCTGGTACCACATTAATCAGCTAAAGTTGGTTGGAGAAAAACAAGATATTCACCATTGGCATGTGCTGCTCGATGCTAACGATGTTCCGAATTCTGAAGGTCAGGGAGATCAAGAACAGGACCAGCTACAGGTCCAAGAGGAGGTGATTGAAAACAAATTTGATACTGTCCGTTCACATGCAGAGGCGAAACCAGGAAAGAAAACGAAAGGAAAATTAAACAAAAAGGGGGAATAAGTGGGTTCGAAGAAACGTACGGTTAGAATTTGAAACAAATCGGGAACAGGATATGGACGGTCTGGCTCCGTATATGGAGAGACTGGACTTATGATAGTACTTAAAAGAAACTGTAAATAAGAGCAGAAATTGCACTTGTTTATTCCAGGTCCAGCCTAGAATGAAGGGGATAATGCAGTTTGTTGCTATCGGATTGACCATCATCAGAACTGCGGTTGAACCTGCCTCGGAGCCGTCACGACGAATGAACGTGCCTGAAGCAGTGTCGACGGCGGATGGATATCCCAAGACCAGGGACAACTTTGTTCTGCAGAATAAGACAGTCCGAACCAACAAAGGGGAAAGAGAGGATTTAAATTTGTATTATACGGGAGTGGATGGGTGAGCGTGGGCGGGAAAGACTTAGGTTATACCGGAGGGAGCGGGAGTAGAGTTTTCATTTAACACAGTTCTAGAGGTGACATTATCGATAATCCCAGAGGGAAAAATCATTAATCAATTTGTGGGTCCATTTATGGAGCGACCATCGGGGAGCGACGGTACAAACGTATTACATAGCCACAGCGGCTATGAACTATAGCAAAGGATGGAAACAGTGCCCTCTGGAAGGACACAATGTGGCCATTAACAATCTGACTTCAGACCTGGTTGTCGGTGGACAAGTTCTGCCTAAGCCAATAATGAGGATGGTGATAAACGAAAACCTCACAGTCCAACGTACCGATATAGACCAAGATCTGCGGAAATATGTTCCGACCGAACTACCACCCATTCCGCACCTGACTGCAGATTGGACACAAATAACGGAGGAAGCCAATGAGATAATTCATCACTGGACTAAACATGCTAAAATAATTAAAACTCATGCTGATAAAGCGGATGAACTGCTGCGGGACCCCGGGTTCTGGGATAAATTTTGGAATTGGGGATCTAATGTTCAAATGCATCAATGTGTCAGGATTTTATCACATGCTGCTGTAGTTGCGATTTTATGTGCATTAATACTTGTCATATTCAATGTATATCAGCTTCGAAGGTTGTAAAATTAAATTTTGCAACAATTGAGTGTTAGTGCTATAATGAAACAGAAGAAGCGATTATCAACATAAGGACAGTGTGTGAAGTATATTTTCTACAATTCTTCTTTATATTTTTTCTATAAACATGTGATATCGCGGATGTAACATGCCCATTGGGGGACAATGGCAACGTCAGGAGTGGTACACAGAAAGGGAGCATAATGATCCTAAGATAAGCATCTTTGGATCAAAAGGGGGGAGAAGTTGGCCAGGGGCTGCAGGAAACTACTGAGTTTCTTCCGAATTGCTAACACTCAGGCAAAAGTAACTTTTGAACTGAAGTGAGCTGGAGTTCATTCACTGGTCTGAGCTGGCCGAAACCGGTTTGAATTAGCCACGCTTCTCAGAGATAAAGTGTCTGTGATGAGACACCAGTCATTATTTAGAAAAGGAGTAATGAGGTGATGCTAGCTAACCCCCTGGAACAGAGCCAATCAAGGGATGACACCGATCACTTGAGTAAATCTCAGCCAACAGGAGAAAGACAATACCACTCGAAGAGATAAGACTTGCGAATAATACTGAAGAATTGCAGGCTTGGTGCCAGAGTGTGCGAGACTACGGAGACGAAACATCGCGAAAGCGGGAGACCCTACGTCAGGGACGTAGAGACTATGTCAGGGACGTGGAGACGAGGTCAAGAGAGAGAACGGAACGCCTGGCCAGCTTCAGCTCTCCTTTCTGGGTAATATAATATCCTTTCTATTCTGTGACCACTCAGGGAGTGTCAAAAAACCTAGTGGGTGTGCGTTTAAATACTAGTTTGGGTATAAAACTGTATAACCTGCTGTAAACTGGATGCCTAATATCTAACACTACGATATAGCTTATATGTACATGATGTAACAACATTAATAAAGCGAATTGAGAATTAAGAGAGAATTGACACTTCTCCTTTTTGTACTAAGCCAGTAACCGTAACTGGTGACCTCCGGTCAACAAAAGGATATGGGGAAAGGGCGGGAAAGTGGAGTTGAGTTAAAAATCAGATCAGCCATTGTCTCATTAAATGGCGGAGCAGGCTCGAGGGGCCGAATCGCCTACTCCTGATCCTATCTCTTATGGTCTTATGGTCTTATGGAAATGACTTCCCACGAACGGCAACCATTCGCTTCTGTCTCTGAGTTTCAGCATTTTGCTTTTACTTTGTATCGCTCAGGGTCACAAATGTTGAGACCACTCAGTTCCCCCTTCAGTTTGATTTTTTTACAAGAAAAATTACTCAATCCCACAATGCTTTGATTGAGAGCTCTGGGTTTTAATTCGACACTAATCTGAGAATAATGGGGTCCCGAGCATTTGGTGTTGATTGATTCTCTGCGTTAGGATTCAACTTTAAGTCTGCTCACCATCAGGTTTCTACCTGTGACCAGAGAAAGAGGAGAGACCTGCACTTAATGTAGACACATGTTTATTTCTATAAACTACTGGACTCCGAGTCCAAATAACTAAGGCACCCCTTTCAATTCCCCATCTCTTTCTCGTATCCATCACTTTAACTCTCTCCTTACCCTTTCCTTCGCCATTTTCACCCCCGACCCGCCGCCCCCACCCTCCCCACTCTCAATCATTCTCAGTTACTCACCCAATTCACCCATTGGAAAGTCTGTAGCGACATTTGATCTGGTCCGCACGAGATACTGGTACTCGGGGAGTCGGCTGAACTCCCCGCCTTGCTCTCCCTATCCCCAGTGAAGACTCTGGTACTCGGGAATTCGGCTGATCTCCCCGCCTTAGACTGAAGATCTAAAGGTCACAGGTTTGGGCAGTTTTCGGTTATTTAGTTTCCTCTTCTCAAATCACAAAGGATTGGGGATGGAATCGAGAGACATCAAGGGTGGGAAAAAATTACATCGTGTTCATTTTATTTCTTTGTTCCATTTTGCCTTTTCCTCTGTTTTTTTCACTCTCGGTGCCAGGTGAACATTTGATACAATTCTCCTAAACTGACGCCTTTTCCACATCTCGAGGCGGTCAGACCCGCTCTGTCTGTCTGTTACTGCTTGTGACCATTAATGGGAACAGGCCGCGAGTTAAGCGTTTATCAGCAAATCGGAGTAAGACAAATTAAAGGTAAGATCAGTTTCTCCGCCCAAAGGGGAAGATGCAATGGATGTTATTCTAAAAAATTCCCCCTGACTTTGTGTGTGAATTTATTCCTAAAGTTTGGATTTTAAGAGGAACAAAAAACCGAAAGAATGAAACTTGTGACGGCCCATGATTCATAATAATTTATTTTCGTATTTGTCCGGGGAGCTTGTGTCCTTCTGTTCGGATTGACCGAGAACCAGAGCGTGAAACTGTCATTGGGCCTCAGTGGGAAAAGCAGGTTCAGTAAATTAGCCATCAGGCAGTCAGGATGGCCGAGCGGTCTAAGGCGCTGCGTTCAGGTCGCAGTCTCTTCTGGAGACGTGGGTTCGCATCCCACTTTTGACATTTAGTCATTCACAAAGGCGAAATCACAGTTTACACCTTTGACTGTAAATGATTTTGCTGCCCTGTTGTCCACGGCCGGTTTGTTTTTATTTGTTGTAAGAATGTATAGTGTTGGGAGTGAGCAAAACACGGCCCGTGGAATCAATCCATTGTAACATTGACCAGTGTAGACCAATACCTCAATCACTCGCCTCATATCGCTGAATGGTGATCCAGATGTGTCTAGTTGTAATTGTGATTACAAAATAAAAAATGAGTAATTTACACAGTCTTTGGACCTGTGATCTCAACACGCAAATTCGCATGACGTAGGTATGTGAACTTTAACCCTTTTGTGTGTTTTTGGTAAAATGATCAGATGAGAAGCTAAGTTTGCGAGTGTTGTTCCGTCGTTGATTCCTGCATGGTGGGTGATGCTTGTAATGAAATATAGACATGTGAAGCACATCTCCCTGTATAGCATGTGTGTGAAATGTTTTCGACTAAAATCTGTTTATGTGGCTGAAACGGTGTCGCCATAGTAACATCTGCGGCTCGTCAGCAATTTATCTTCGACCATACTGGCATGGAGCGTGGTCGAGTGGTCTGAGACCGGACATTGATGCTCCAGGATTGTCAGGGTGGGATTCGATTTTCATCGCGAACAAACTTCCCAGAGACACGAAAAGTTGGCGGTTGTTGTTGTATAAATATCACAGTAAAACAAACACACTTACAATTTGTATATACACACTTAAGTTTGTGCAATAGTGGGGGGCATTAGTTTAGGTTCTTTAATTGAGGCGGCACTAATTGGGGTTGTATGATAGAGTGGAGCAGTAGTTGCTCTTGTCTGTTAGTGAGGTAGGGAATTGAACAAAGACTGAACCAGATTCCTGGTGTCAGAGGCTCTGAACATGTTTAATCCAATCCTAAAATACCGTTTGAAAATGAGAACGGATGACAATTCCACACAGGAAAAACACAAAAAAAAAGTTTTGACTGTCACTCGGTAACCATGTTAGAATTTCCTTCAATCTGAAACAGAAATTTACCGGTTTATTAATGATGATTAGATTCATCTTTTTTTCACAGAATTTAATGAATTTTGCTGAATTAATACAGTAAACTGTTCTGTAAAAGTTAATTCTGGTCGTGTTGTGCTGACCCCCAATACAATACATTCTTACCACCATTAAAACGAAACCTCCCACAGATGGAGGTCGGGATGTAGCTCGGAATAAAATTTAGTCAATTTGTTTCTCACAACTTTTTAGTGGTGCAGGAGGCAGGATTACCTTATATGCAGAGCATGATTGAGCTCCAGAGGACAGAATGCAGAGGGTTTGTCGACGCAGCACACGTGGAGCAAATCAAATGTCTTAAGGTGGTGTGCTGATTAAAGCTGAATGTGAATTTATCCCAATTCAGGCGACCCCAAGGGTACGGAATGGAAAATGTTCCTGCCGGGAATCAAAACGGCATTTCCCACATGGGACACAAGAATGTTATTACTGAATCACCAACTCTCGCATGGTCACTGGCTGCACGTGTCCAGTTGGAAACCTGTCTGAGAGAACATACAGTCTGACAGATCGCTTGTTATAACCCTACGAATTCTGCTGTACAGCCGTGCAGGTGCTGTTGTTACGATTTCCGATGGCCGATTTATTAAAGTGTTAAAATGCAATCGATTGCGATTTTCCTGCGCCAGTTCAAATCCTGCTCGCAGCGCTTGTGTTTGAAGCTCGAATAAATATCAATTGGAACGAACCTACTCGCAATTACCTCTCTCAGATAGATACTCCACCGAGGCAGACGCTTCTAATAAGGAGCCCAATCATTTCTTACACGATTTCAAAACGAGAGCTGGAATCTCTCTGCAGCTCCAGCTTAAATTCTGCTCGTTCGCAGATCTTGACATTTAAACTCTTTGCATCTCTATCTCTCCCTATGTCTTGTCTGTCTGTCTTTTCCCTAATCGACCCCGAGGCTTAGTTGAACGGCCAGGGCTGATCGAACCTGCAACAACAGCAGAAACGGGTTAAGAAAGGCCCAGAATGTGGAAAAAGTAAAGTTAATACCCAGTTGATGAATTCGTTGCTAATGTTATCACATTTATGTCTCTTCGCACTTGCAGTGAAAAAAGCAGCAATTTGAGTAAAATATACTTATTGTAGAGTGTGGAATATGAGGATGGCGAGGCAGACGGCAATGTAGCTTCAGGCTATAGACCCCCTAACAGGAACCACACTGTAGGACAGGGTATACAGGACGAAATAATGGGGGCTTGTGAGAAAGGAACAGCGACAATCATGGCAGATTTTCATCTACATACAGATTGGAAGAGTCTGATTGGCAAAGGTAGCATGGAAGATGAGTTCATGGACTGATTTCGGGACAGTTTCTTACAGCAGCACGTTCTAAAGCCAACCAGAGAGCAGGCTATTCTAGATCTGGTAATGTGTATGAAACAGGATTAATTAATGACCTCATTGTAAGGGAGCCTCAAGAAAGCAGTGATCACAATATGATTGAATTTCGCCTTCAGTTTGAGGGAGAGAAGATTCAGTGTTAGACTAGTGTTTTAAGCTTAAATAAGGGCAGTTATAAGGGCATGAAGACAGAGCTGGCTAAAGTGAATTAGGGTTAAGGGATAGGTCAGTGGAGATGCAGAGGCAGACATTTAATCAGATATTTCATAACACTCAGCAAAGTTTCATTCCAGTCCGAAAGAAAGACTGTCGGGGAAGGACGTACCATCCGTGGCAAACTAAGGAAGTTAAAGATAGTATCAAATTGAAAGAAAAAGTGCACAATTACGCGAAGATTAGTGACAGGTCGGAAGATTGAACAAAATATAGAAAACAGCACAGAATGACTAAAAGAATCATAAGGAGGGAGAAATTAGAGTACGAGAGAAAGCTAGCTAGAAATATAAAAATGATAGTAAGAGTTTCTATGTGTATTGAAAAAGGAAAAGAGTAAGTAAAGTGAGCGTTTGTCTTCCAGAGATTGTGTTTGGAGAATTAATAATGAAGAATAAAGAAATGGCCGATGAATTGAACAGATATTTTGCGTCCGTCTTCACTGCGGAGGATACAAATAACATGCCAGAAATAATTGTGAATCAAGAGGTGAATGGGACGGAGGAACTTGAAACATTTACAATCACCAGGGAAAAGGTTCTGAACAAAACATTAGAACTAAAAGCTGACAAGTCCCCAGGTCCAGACGGACTTCATCCTAGGGTCTTAAAAGGAGTGGCTGCAGCTGCAGTGGTACTAATTTTCCAAAATTCTCGAGATTCTGGAAGGGTCACATCAGATTGGAAAATAGCGAATGTAAATTCTCGATTCAAGAAAGGAGGGAGACAGAAAGCAGGAAACTGCAGTCCAGTTAGCTTAACATCTTTCATAGGGAAAGCGTTAGAATCGATTGTTAAGGAGGTTACAGCAGGGCACTTAGGAAATCTTAATGCACTTAAGCAGAGTCAACACGGTTTTGTGAAAGGGAAATCGTGTTTGACTAATTTATTTCCGTATTTAGAGGAAGTAACAAGCAACGTGGATGAAGGGGATCCAGTGGATGTGGTGTACTTGGCTTTCCAGAAGGCTTTTGACAAAGTGCCATATCAAAGGCTACTACACAAAATAAGAGCTCATGGTGTAGGGGGTAACATGTTAGCATGGATAAAGGATTGGTTAGCTAACAGGAAACAGAGAGCAAGCATAAATGGATCATTTTCAGGTTGGCAAGATGTAACGAGTGGAGTGCCACTGGGATCAGTTCAACTATTTACAATCTATATCAATGACTTGGATGAAGGAACCGAATGTGTGGTTGCAAAATTTGCTGATTACACAAAGGTAGGTAGGAAAGTAAGTTGTGAAGAGGATATAAGGATTCTGCAAATGGATATAGATAGGTTAAGTGTGTGGGCAAAGATTTGGCAGATGGAGTATAATTTGGGGAAATGTGAACTTGTCCACTTTGGCAGGAGGAACAGAAAAGCAGTATATTATCGAAATGGGGAGAGATTGCAGATCTCTGAGGTACAAAAGGATCTGGGTGCACGAGTACATGAATCACAAAAAGTTAGTATGCAGGTGCAGCAAGTGATTAGGAAGGCAAATGGAATGTTGTCATTTATTGCAAGTGGAATGGAATATAAAAGTAGAGATGTTGTGTTAGAGCTGCACAGGGCATTGGTGAGACCACATCGAGAATAATGTGTCCAGATTTGGTCACCTTTTTTAAGAAAGGGCATAATTCCTTTGGAGGCGGTTCAGAGAAGGTTCAATGAACTGATTCCTGGGATGAGGGGGTTATCTTATGAAGAAAGGTTCTACAAGTTGGGCCGATTGACACTGGAGTTTAGAAGAATGAGAGGTGATCTTATTGAAACTTATGAAATCCTAAGGGGACTAGAATTTGTAGTTGCTGAGAGGATGTTTCACTTTGTGGGAGAGACTAGAACTAAGGAGCACAGTTTAAAAATAAGGGTCTCCCATTTAAGACGGAGATGAGGAGAATTTTTTTCTCTCAGAGGGTCGTGAGTCCATGGAACTCCCTTCCCCAGAAAACGGTGGAGGCAGGTTCTTTGAATATTTTTAAAGTGGAGTTATAATCATTCCTGATTAAGAAGGGAGTGAAAGGATATAGTAGGTAGAGGTCACAATCAGAACAGCCATGATCTTATCAAATGGCAGAGCAGGCTCGAAGGGTGGAATGGTCTACACTTGCTCTTATTCCGTATGTCTGTATCTTTGTATGACAGGCCGAATTGCTTCCTGTGCTGTGCCTTTCCGTGATTCTATGATTCTACGATGAATAATAAGCATGGAAAATGAAATAGATCTGTGAGACCTGATTAACAATAAATTGATGCTGTCGCAAAAATGCTAATTGACAGTGAATATGGCAAATATGTTGGTATGTATTAAATGGTCGACATTGTGCTGAAATAGTGAGGTCACCCTGTGACTTCATAAATCATTACTGCGACCTCAATTAGAATACTGTGTACAGTACTGGTCGCCACAGTAGGAAAAGGATACTACAGCTATTGAATGGATACAGTAGGGAGCAAGCAGAATGAGTGAGGAGATGGAGGGATTGGGTTACGTGGAGCGCTTATGTAAATTGGACATTTTCTCACTGGAAATGAAAAGGTTAAGAGTTTATATGATTTCAGTTTTTAGGACGAGATAATATGGACCATGAAAAGGTATTGCACCTTTCTAGAACCATAGAACCAGAGGACATGACCTGTGCTTGAACGGTGGTGAATTCAAAACTAAACTGCAGTAATAATTTTTCAGTGTCCGAGTGGTACCTCTGTGGAATGCACAAAGTCATTATTGATCTATTCAATTGCAAATTCGATACAATTCTTTCTAAAAATAGTATTTTGGAGTACAATATATGAATAATTTGAGAGATGACATGCGGTAAGTGTCGCAAATTTCTGCTGAAAGGGTGACTTTGGACCGATGGTTCCCAAAGCTCTCCACCACTGGGGATTTCCTCGTGTCATTTCTGGGTCTGTTGTAGACTAATTGATAGAGATTGATTGTTATGATTCGTCAACAACACCATTATCGTTTTATCAGGATGGCAGAACGTGAAATAGAACTTGGTCTTTTATCATATAGTAATTCCTACGTTTCACTTTGTATCATTGATGCAAGACCGTGACCTAGATATTCATGTTCTGTTCTTTCCAAAGTTACTCAGACTATATTCTGGTAATTATAGCGTTCGATTATACCTTTCTGCAATGCCTGTGAAAATTGTTAATGTAATAATGGTTAGTGTAACCTGTTTGTTCAATGAGGTGATTAATATCCGTCACCATGGAATAAAATTCTCCAAGGAGAGGTTTACTCTACAATAAATACGGCGTTTAATTCATCATCTTACCTCAGAGTGTCAGGAGAGCATCGCTTCCAGCATCATCTGGAATCATCAGTCCACCAACAAACTAAACTAATGGATTCGTTCCTGATAATAAAATATCTGATACTCTGGAATCTTTACGATTTCCAAAAGATTTACTATCCCATCCTCGCTGCCGTTGGTGTCCCTGGTAAGTCCTTATATCCAGTTATTAACTCTATAAACCATGTTTCACTGTATTAATCTTCTTGTTATTTAACATCACCTCGTTGCTGCTGTTGGTGTTCCTGGTAAGACTTTATATCCAGTTATTAATTCCATAAGCCATGTTTCACTGTATTATTGTTCTTGTTATTTACTATCCCCTCGTCGCCGCTATTGGGGATCCTGGTAAGCCTCTATTTCCAGTTATTGATTCTGTCACCAATGTAACACTGTAACACTGGTCCTGTAATGTACATCGTGACATTCAGCTAAATGTTACAAACAGAACATTCCACTTGATTGTTAGATATAAAATGATGCTCCTCTTACTGTGGTTGGAAAAATAGTGCACTCCTATTACTGCGTTTGCGACAATTCTACGCTCCTTTTGGGTTTTTGCTATTATACCGGGCTCCCCTTTCTGTGTTTGGCAGAATACGGCTCTCCTCTTGCAGTCTTTGGAATAATACCGCGCTCCCCTTCCTGTGTTTGGTAAAATACCGCGCTCCTCACTGGGATTTTATGCCGTCACCCATTCACTGAAATCAGCTGAATGAATTGTTCGACCTAATTTACCGCTGTTTGCTCTACGTGAGTCAAATACACTCTGAGGTTCTAAAATCAGGAATTTCACCGAACGATTCCCTGCCTTCAGCAGACTACTGTCTTTGGTCTCCAATGAAACCTGTGTCAGTTCACAAATTCTCAGCATGAGTTTGCCAGGGACCTTTAACTCCAGCTCCATGTGGTTCAGGTTGTGGGAGGAATGATTCAGTTCCCGTCAGCTGCCTCACTTCTCCCTATCTCCCTTACTGCACCAGTGTCACTGCCCTCGGATGCTGAGGACAGAAATGCAGGTGCAGCATATATCAGGGTCAATTCTTCATTTTATTGGATCTATCTCCAATCATTGCTGTGAAATAACCATTTCGTCCCAGACCAGTCTGACACGGTTCAAAGGATCTATCAGCGAGTCTCAGGCTGATTTTCTACCA
Organism: Heptranchias perlo; assembly: GCF_035084215.1. Lineage (NCBI taxonomy): Eukaryota > Metazoa > Chordata > Chondrichthyes > Hexanchiformes > Hexanchidae > Heptranchias > Heptranchias perlo. The sequence continues at coordinate 7,626,546 of NW_027139453.1, read as the reverse complement.
TCTCCTGCTATTCCACAATACAACTGAGTGAATTTCATTGTTTTCCTGTTTATTATATGGATATGTAAACATACGATTCTTACTGGACTGCGATGAATCATAAATTAATTACATATTTTATTCTCCCACATTCCCCGTTTCAATTAGTGAAACTATTTAATGCTCACCAACAGGTGAAACCGAGAAGCTGCTCCTGTGTTCAGATCTATCATGTTTTAAAGTAGTCAGACTGTTTGAAATAACTGATCATTCTTTTAAAAGTTATTTGTAATATAACTGGACAGTCGGTCGTTAAAATGAATTACTATTTGCACATCGCCCACTCTGGATATGAAGGTTCTGATTTCACTAATGATTCCATTACTGGTTGAAGTTTCTGTGAACGATCAAATTAAAGGCCCAAATAGATCCTCTCCTGTCCGTCCCTCGTGACCACTGTCACCTTACATAGCAACCGTTCCACATTCACGGACTTACCTCTGGGTGTGGTTGCGATGTGTTTACGGTTCCGTCGCTCCTTTTTACTCTAGAAATGTTTGCCTTGTCTGTTTCAGATTGATGTATAATTGACCCTCTGGTCTGTTTCTCCCATAGAAAGTTTTCTCTTTTCCCAAATATCATAATCCTACATGGACTCCATGGAATCAGACTACACTGGACATTGGCTTGGTTTTCACAATTTAACAAACATTTTACTGGAGCAGTGAGAGGGCATCCATTTATCACATTTCATTAAGATATAATAGCCAATTGGATATATACTTGAAAAGAAAAGAAGTGCAGAGTTATGAGGAAAGAGAAGCAGAGAGGGTTAACAGGATGTCACTTTCGGAGAGCCGGTAGGAGCACGATGGGCCGAATGGCCTCACTCTATGCTTCAATGACTCGATGATTCGATGATTCATTCCCTGATTCTGTGATTCTATGATTCTATGATATTGTGATGTTATGATTCTATGATAGTGTGATTTTATGATTCTTTAATACTGTGATTTTATAATACTGTGATTATATTATTATTTCTGTCACACGTGTGCCTTTGTTCTTAGAGATTACTTTAATTTGCTTGTCTTCCGCTGAATTGCAGTTAACTTAATGACGATCATTGTCCTGTCTCGTGGAAAGTGCGGACTCTCCAAATGTGTCACTCGATACCTGGTGGCAATGGCAGCGGCTGATCTCCTCGTCATTATCAATGATCTAATATTAAGGCAGATCCCCATCAGTTATCGTTCACAGTTCACTTTTCTATACCGCATTCCCGTGTGCAATATCCACGCCGTCCTGCTTTATGCAGCCACAGACTGTTCTGTCTGGTTCACCGTCACTTTCACCTTCGATCGATTTGTGGCCATTTGTTGTCAGAAGCTGAAAACTAAATATTGCACCGAGAAAACGGCGGCTGTGGTTTTAGGAACAGTGACTGTGCTGTTCTGTTTCAAGAATATTTTTTGGTACTTTTTCCATACCGGTGATTATATGTTATCCAATAGCCCCTGGTTCTGTGGTGTGGCAAGCGGTGCTCTATATTCGCAGATATGGACAGGCATTGAATTCCTTCATTATCTTTTAACTCCGGGTGTCCCGATTGTCTTGATTCTGCTGCTCAACACTTTCACCGTTAGACATATTTTAATGGCCAGTCGAGCCCGCAGGAGACTCCAGGGTCACAGAAATAGTGACCCAGAGATGGACAGCCGAAGAAAATCCATCATTTTACTGTTTGTTATCTCGGGGAATTTTATTCTGTTATGGGCGCTGTTTCTGGTGTTTGTAGTTACTTTGCGAATTTGGATGATGTGGAATTTTTCTGTAAATCTTCCTACATTTGTACAAGAATTGGGATTCATACTTCAGCTTCTGAGCTGTTGTACAAACACCTGTATTTATGCAATAACACAGAGTAAATTCAGAGAGCAGTTGAAGAATGTGGTGAAATATCCATTCATTGCAATTCTCAGGTTAATTAAATAAATTACAGAATGGAAGACTTCCTGACATTAGATTCTTTCTTGGACGCTATCCGATTCATCCTCTCCCCTGATCATCCATTCTACCAAAATGACGGACTGTGGTTACAGTCTAGGCCACTTATAATTTGTCCTCCAGCAACTGACCAAAATCATTCCAATAATACGAGCTCGGGCACAAATAATGACAAGAGCAAAAATACCGTGGAGAAAATATTCAGCTCCTTTCCCAGTAACAGGCTGTTAATGTTTTTTTGGTTCAAATCTTCGGATTCCCAACCTAAAACCATTATGGGCGAGAACTCACCTCAAGGACTGCACGGTTAAAGAGAAGACACATCCTCACCTCAAGGACTGCACGGTTAAAGAGAAGACACACCTTCCCCTCAAGGACTGCACGGTTAAAGAGAAGGCACACCCTCACCTCAAGGACTGCACGGTTAAAGAGAAGACACAGCCTCACCTCAAGGACTGCACAGTTAAAGAGAAGACACATCCTCACCTCAAAGACTGCACAGTTAAACAGTAGACACACTCTCACATCAAGGAGAGCACGGTTAAAGCGAATGCTCGAAATTCCATGAAGCATTTTGGGATTACCATAGAATCATCGAATGTTTTCAGCACATAGGCATGCCATTCGGCCCATCGAGCCCGTGCCAGCTCTTTGCAACAGGAACCCAGTAAGTTCCATTCCCCCGCTCTTTCCCTCGAAGTCCTTCAATTGTTTTCCCTTAAGTTATTTACCAAATTCCTTTTTGAAAGCCACGGTTGAATCTGCTTCCAGCACCGTTTCAGGCAACGTGTTCCAGTTCACACTCACTCGCTATGTAAATAATGTTTTCGTCATGTCGCCTTCGGTTATTCTGACAATCACCTTAAATCTGTGGCCTTTGGTTCTCGACTCGTCCACAGTTTCTCTTATTTACGTTATCTGAAACCTTCATGATTTTGAATACTTCGATCAAATTTCCTCTTAACCTTCCCTGCTCTAATTAGAACAACTCCAGCTTAGAATCATAGAATCATAGAATCATAGAAGTTTACAACATGGAAACAGGCCCTTCGGCCCAACATGTCCATGTCGCCCATTTTATACCACTAAGCTAGTCCCAATTGCCTGCACTTGGCCCATATCCCTCTGTACCCATCTTACCCATGTAACTGTCCAAATGCTTTTTAAAAGGCAAAATTGTACCCGCCTCTATCACTGACTCTGGCAGCTCGTTCCAGACACTCACCACCCTTTGAGTGAAAAATTGCCCCTCTGGACCCTTTTGTATCTCTCCCCTCTCACAGTAAATCTATGCCCCCTCGTTAGAGACTACCCTGCCTTTGGGAAAAGATTATGACTATCTACCTTATCTATGCCCCTCATTATTTTATAGACTTCTATAAGATCACCCCTAAACCTCCTACTCTCCAGGGAAAAAAGTCCCAGTCGATCCAACCTCTCCCTATAAGTCAAAGCATCAAGTCCCGGTAGCATCCTAGTAAATCTTTTCTGCACTCTTTCTAGTTTAATAATATCCTTTCTATAATAGGGTGACCAGAACTGTACACAGTATTCCAAGTGTGGCCTTACTAATGTCGGATACAACTTCAACAAGACATCCCAACTCCTGTATTCAATGTTCTGACAAATGAAACCCAGCATGCTGAATGCCTTCTTCACCACCCTATCCACCTGTGACCCCACTTTCAAGGAGCTATGAACCTGTACTCCTAGATCTCATTGTTCTATAATTCTCCCCAACGCCCTACCATTAACGGAGTAGGTCCTGGCCCGATTCGATCTAACAAAATGCATCACCTCACATTTATCTAAATTAAACTCCATCTGCCATTCATCGGCCCACTGGCCCAATTTATCAATATCACGTTGCAATCCTAGATAACCTTCTTCACTGTCCACAATGCCACCAATCTTGGTGTCATCTGCAAACTTACTAACTATGCCTCCTAAATTCTCATCCAAATCATTAATATAAATAAAAAATAACAGCGGACGCAGCACCGATCCCTGAGGCATACCGCTGGTCACAGGCCTCCAGTTTGAAAAACAACCCTCTACAACCACCCTCTGTCTTCTGTCGTCAATCCAATTTTGTATCCAATTGGCTACCTCACCTTGGATCCCGTGAGATTTAACCTTATGTAACAACCTAACATGCGGTACCTTGTCAAAGGCTTTGCTAAAGTCCATGTAGACCACGTCTACTGCACAGCCCTCATCTATCTTCTTGGTTACCCCTTCAAAAAACTCAATTAAATTCGTGAGACATGATTTGCCTCTCACAAAACTATGCTGACTGTTCCTAATCAGTCCCTGCCTCTCCAAATGCCTGTAGATCCTGTCTCTCAGAATACCCTCTCACAACTTACCCACTACAGATGTCAGGTTCACCGGTCTGTAGTTCCCAGACTTTTCGCTGCCGCCCTTCTTAAACAAAGGCACAACATTTGCTACCCTCCAATCCTCAGGCAACTCACCCGTAGCTGTCGATGATTCAAATATGTCTGCTAGAGGACCCGCAATTTCCTCCCTAACCTCCAATAACTTCCTGGGATACATTTTATCAGGTCCCGGAGATTTATCTACCTTGATGCGCATTAAGGCTTACAGCACCTCCCTCTCTGTAACTTGAACACTCCTCAAGACATCACTATTTATTTCCCCAACTTCCGTAACATCCATGCCTTTCTCAACCGTAAATACCGATGTGAAATATTCATTTAGGATCTCACCCATCTCTTGTGGATCCGCACATAGATGACCTTGTTGATCCTTCAGAGGCCCTACTTTCTCCCTAGTCACTCTTTTGCCCTTTATTTATTTGTAGAAGCTCTTTGGATTCTCCTTTGCCTTATCTGCCGAAGCAATCTCATGTCCCCTTTTCCCACTCCTAATTTCTCTCTTAACTCTATCCGACAATCTCTATACTCTTCAAGGGATCCAATTGATCCCAGCTGCCTATGCATGTCATATGCCTCCTTCTTCTTTTTGACTAGGGCCTCAATCTCCAGAGTCATCCAAGGTTCCCTACTTCTACCAGCCTTGCCCTTCACTTTATAAGGAATGTGCTTACCTTGAACCCTGGTTAACACACTTTTGAAAGCCTCCCACTTACCAGACGTCCCTTTGCCTGCCAACAGACTCTCCCAATCAACCCAATTTAGAATTTTAACTTTTGGGCCAGACCTATCATTCTCCATAGCTATCTTAAAACTAATGGAATTATGGTCACTTGTCCTAAAGTGATCCCTCACTAACACTTCTGTCACCTGCCCTTCCTTATTTCCCAAGAGGAGGTCAAGTTTTGCCCCCTCTCTAGTCGGGCCATCCACATACTGAATGAGAAATTCCTCCTGAATACACTCAACAAATTTCTCTGCATCCAAGCCCCTAATGCTATGGCTGTCCCAGTCAATGTTGGGAAAGTTAAAGATCCCCACTATTACCACCCTATTTTTCTTGCAGCTGTCTGTAATCTCCTTCCATATTTGCTCTTCAATTTCCTGTTGACTATTTGGGACTAGCCTCTCCAGTCTATCCACGTAACTGAAGTCCCTCATGCTTGGAACCATTCTCGATAATCTTTTCTCCGCCCTCTCTTCGACCTTCACATTATTCCTCATGTGCGGTGCCCGTAATTGGACACAATATTCCAGCTGTGGCAGAAATATGTTTTTAAAGGTTCAACATAACTTCCTTGCTTTTGGAATCTATGGGCCCGGTATTACGAGGGCGGCGGGTTCGCGGCGGGGGTTCGATTGGGCGCGTGGGTAACGCGCCCGGTGAAATCAGTCTGCCCCGCGCGCGATCGCAGCCTAATTGTTCTCTCTTGCTCCGGGTTCCCCTCTGCAAAGCTGAGCGGCAGGCGGACTGCGCATGCGCAGTAAGGTCTGTCAGCTGGAGGAGCTCTATTTAAAGGGGCAGTCCTCCACTGATTGATGCTGCAAGAAATAGGAAAAATTACAGCATGGAGCAGCCCAGGGTGATGGCTGCTCCGAGGTTAATGATGCCTCGCTACAGCTCTTATTGAATGGGATGAGGAGGAGGGGGAAGATAGAGATCTTCCTCCCGGCGGGCGGGAGGAAGTGGCCATCCGCTGTCACCACGAAGGCCTGGCTCGAGTTGGCAGAGGAGGTCACCAGCAACAACAACATATCGCCCACCTGCATACAGTGCAGGAGGCGCTGCAATGCCTAAGTGGGTCAGCCGAAGTGAGTACACTTAAACAGTCCCCGACACTCCGTCTGCCACATCACCGCCCCCACCCCACAGCTCCTTCTGCACAGCCAACACGACTCTGTCATATCACTCATCACACCCACTCAAATCTCATCCTCATCTTACCTGCACTTACTCACCTCGCCAGTACTCATCCCGCCATTATGACTCAACCCAATCCCCATACAATCTCATTGCTCTATCTCATACTCAACCTCTCGTGCATCTCTTTCAGAGTCAGCTTCACTCAACCTGCCACTACCTGTGCTGCAGCCACAGGACATGCATCACATATGTTCAGCACGAAGCGTAAGCCAAACGTGTCGTGAGCATGAAGGGGATGCACAAGGGTGTTTGAAGGTTTGTCATGGTTTTTACTTCTATTTAATTTCTGATCAACTCACATTACATATTATATTGGCACCACTACTGCCACGTCTAATCTTGTCTGGTTTGTGCAATAATGCCCTTTCCTGAGGATCACTATGAAGACCCACAACTGAAGCCACCCATTGTGTCACTGCAGAGTGGGTGTAGGTACATTTACAGTGCTCTTTTGTGCAGACGACTGGGAGACGTCGGCGATGTCCCCGGTGGCACCCTGGAAGGATGCGGAGGAGAAGTTGTTTAGGGCAGTGGTGACTTTGACAGCGACAGGTAAGAAGATGGTGCTCGGGCCAGCCGGAAGCAGCTCGGCATAAAGGAGGCTCCAGATGTCCCCGACTACATGTCGAGTGACTCTGAGCCTCTGTGAGCACTGCTGCTCAGAGAGGTCCATGAATCAGAGCCTCGGTCTGTAGACCATGTGGCGATGATTCTGATTCTGCGACACATCTCTCTCTGCGGTTGCCCTCCCTCCTTATGTGTGGGTAGATGTGTCACAGCACTGTGTTGTGGAGCTCCACCTGTCAGAGGGAGACGGCGTGGCCTGCGAGGCTGGGGATGCTGTTCGCCTTCCGAGGAGGTCATAACTGCAGCTACGGCGTCCCCCAGCCAGAAGATGCACATCTGAGTGGGTCCGCAAGGTAGATGCGTGTGTATGGACACCGGGGTAAGTTTGCAAGTTGGTGAGTTTTATTGTTAGGAGGAGGGTGGTGGAGGCCAATCTTTGTCCAATGTGACAGAGTGGCCTCCTGCAATGAGTGAGGGTCTCCCTCCCCGACCTGTCAAATTGACCTTTGCAGCTGGCACAAGCTGATGGCTGCAACACGTCCATTTGAACTCGGAGTGTTTCCCCCTATACGGGAACCAGTCCCAGTTTTTAGCAAAATCTCAACCCTCCTAAAATATCATTTTAATCGGGGGCTCGAATTTAACGTCTGGTTTCGTGTGGGTTTCCAGAGGGGGGGCCCCGAAAATTCCGATATCCAGTCACGTGACCGGATCGCGCCACGATCCCGACCACTTCCGGGTTCACCGATGACGTGCGGGGCTGCGTGCGCGGCCCCAGCTGGTGGGAATCCCGCTGGCAATTAAAGCCAACGGGGTTCCACGTGAGTGTACTTACCTTGCTTGTTGAGGTCATTAAATGAGCTGAATCAGCTGTCAAAACAGGAAGTGTGGGATTTTACCTTGAACGCAGAGTGTTTCACACACTGGGGGAAACAGTCTCCCTCCAACCAGGCGTGTTGCAGCCAGCAGCCTGTGGCAGCTGCCAAGGTGCACTCCACGGTGGTGTGGGGGGAGAGAGCCCTCACCCAAGCAGGAGGCCACCGCGTCACATAGGGCAACCCCTGTCCCCCACCACCCCCCGCCAAGCCAGAGGACAGACCGACGCGAAACCGCAGCCCCAGTCCGAGGGACCACCCACCTACCCTGCACAACCCCTCAGACCAACTCCTGCCAGATGGGTGGTGCGTGGACACCCTCGGAGGACGAACAGCATGACCAGCCCCAGCAGCCTCGAAGTCCACGCCGTCCGCCGCAGAGACGTGGAGCCCCCCAACACGGTGCTGTTGCACGCCCACCTGCACAGCAGGAGGGAGGGCAAGCGCAAAGAGAGATGAATCGCAGAGGGCACTACCCTCGCCACAGGGTCCACAGACCGAGGCGCAGTTCCCCGGACCTCTCCGAGCAGCAGTGCACACGGAGGCGCAGATTCACTCGACATGTAGTCGTGGAGATCTGCAGGCTCTTTCATGCCGAGCTGCTCCTGGCTGGCCCCAGCACCATCTGCTTACCTGTCGCTGCCAAAGTCATCACTGCCCTCCACACCTTCTCCTCCGCATCCTTCCAGGGTGCAGCCGGGTACACCGCCGATGTCTCTCAGTCATCTGCGCGGAAGAGCCCTGCAAATATACCTGGACCTACTCTGCAGTAACACAATGGGTGTCATCAGTGGTGGGTCCTCATAGTGATACCCAGGAGCGGGCATTATTGGACACAACAGACAGGATTCGCGGAGACATGGCAGTGGTGGTGCCAATATAACGTGTGATGTTTCTTGCTCTGAAATTCAATATAGTTAACACCCATGGCAAACCCTCAGACACCCTTGTGCATCCCCTTCATGCTCACGACACGTTTGCCTTACGCTGCCTACTGCACATATGTGATGCATGCCCTGTGGCTGCAGCACAGGTGGTGGCAGGTTGAGTGAGGCTGGCCGTGAGGGAAATGGATGAGAGTCTGAGTATGGGATAGAGCCATGAGATTGTATGAGGATTGGGTTGCGTGTTTGTGGCGGGGTGAGTACTGGCGAGGTAAGTAGGTGCAGGTAAGATGAGGATGGGGTTTGAGTGGGTATGAGGGGTGATGTGACAGAGTAGTGTTGGCGGTGCTGAAGGAGATGTGGGGTGGGGGCAATGTTCTGGCAGACGGAGTGTAGGGGAAAGACTACGTGTTCTCACTGTGGCTGACCTACTGCAGTCATTGGAGCGCCTCCTGCACTGTATGCAGGTGGGCGATATGTTGGTGGCGCAGGTGACCCCCTCTGCCACCTCGAGCCAGGCCTTCTTGGGGGCAGAGGCAGGCCGCTTCCACCCGCCAGCCGGGTGGAAGATCTCTGTCCTCCTCCTCCTCCTCACCCCATCTGATGATACCTGGGGTGAGGCATCATTAAACTGGGAGCAGCGTTCCCCCTGGACTGCTCCATGCTGTAATTTGTTCCATTGGTTGCAGCATCTGTCAGTGGAGGACTGCCGCTTTTACGATAGAGCCTCCAGCTGACTGATCGTACTGCGCATGCGCAGCCCGCCCGACGCGCAGACCAGCAGCGCGGACCCCGGAGGAGCAGGTAAGTGGCTCCAATTAGTGGATTGCCTGCGATGTCGCGCGGTCAACCCACTAATTTCACCGGGCGCGGAGTCCACGCACCCGAAACCCAACCCGCCGGAAACCTGCAGGCCTGCTAAAATCAGGCCCCAGGTCTCTGAACGACCTGAAGTACCGAAATAAATGCCTTAAGTGGCATCCCGCCTGCTTTAATTGCACTGAGCGGGGGCTGCGCGCGCATGTCAGCGCGTCAGTGGGGAACCCGGAAATGGGGCGGGTTGGAGCCGGGCTCCCGACCCGCCCGGGGAATCCCCGATTATCCTAGCCCCCGCGCCAGGAACGCACCCGACCGCGGGTGCTAAAATCGAGCCCATATATGCCTCTAATTATGAAGTCCATGATCCCGTATGCACTTTTAGCCACTTTCACAAACTGTCCTGCCACCTTCAGAGATTTGTGCACAGTTACCCACATGTCTCTCTGATCCGGCAACCCCTTTAGAATTTTATAATTTCGCATATATTGCCTCTTCTCATTCTTCCTGCTTAAATGTATCACCTCGCACATCTCTGCGTTAAATTTCAGCTGCCATACGTCCGCCCATTCCACCAGCCGGTCTATGTCCTCTTGACGCCTATTACCATCCTCCTCACTGTTCTTACACTTTCAAGTTTTGTGTCATCTGCAAGTTTTGAAATTGCACCCTGTATACACAAGTCCAGTCATTAATATATCGCAATAAATACAGGGTTCCTGGTACTAACCCCTGGTGAACACAACTGTACACCTTCTTCCTGCAGAAAAAAACAACCGTTCACCACTACTCTCTACTTCCTGTCACTTACCCATTTTTGTATACATGCTGCCACTGCTCCTTTTATTCCATGGGCTTCAATTTTGCAATTTTTAAAAGTTGACCAGAGTTTGTAGTGAGTTCAGAAGAGGTACAACAGAGTGCAAATGAAAGCTGGAGCTCTCAGTCCTTGTGATACTCGGATGAAGTCAACATTTCCGAATGTTCTGTGCAATGCATTTCATATCGTAAGTGAGTGCGATTTACAGGGTCGAAAACTCTCTAGTTTCAGGAAGAAGGGCACTGTCAACAGCAGAAATTAATTTCCGCAATCTGCTCTCGCGAGTTTATGTATCGATTAAAAAGGAGAGCTGCTCTAACTGATTCCTGAGGGAGCCCAGTGATTTGGTATTTCCGTGGCATGGTGTAGTCGGCCATGTATAATCTCAAACGTGGGCAGAGGCACAGATTGCGAGTGTAAACACGGAGACAGATTAAGCGCGGGCGGCGATGGTACATGAGGGCAAACCGGAATAGATGCAGACAGAGGGGGAAAAAAGAAAGAACGAGTCACCGAGCCAAATTAGCAAATAGCAATCTGTTAGTAATCTGAGGTGGAAAACCTGGAAAGTAGAGATCGGAGCCTGAATATCATAGCATCATATTATGGTGCAGCACAGAAGGAGTCCCTTCGGCCCATCGCGCCTGTGCCTGCTCTGTGAAAGAGCTATCAAATAGTTCCACTTCCCTGCTCTTTCTCCATGGCTCTGTCAGTGTTTTCCCCTCAAATATTTCTCCAATTCCTTTTTGATAGTTATTATTGAATCCACTTCTACCACCTTTCAGTCAGTGAATTCCAGATCATAATTGCTCTTTACGTAAGAAAATGTTTCTTTCTGTCGCCTCTGTTTCTTTTGCCAATCATTTAAACCTTAGTCCTCTGGTTACCGACACTTCTGTCACTGGAAACAGTTTCCCGATATTTACTCTGTTGAAACCGTTCATGATTTTGAACAACTCCATCAAATCTCCTCTTAACCTTCTCTGCTCTAAGGAGAACAATCCCAGCCTCTCCAGTGTCGCCACATTCCTGATGTCCCTCATCCATAATAAAATTCTCGAAAATCTCTTCTTCACCCTCTGTAAGGCATTGACATCCTTCCGAAAGTGTAGTGCCCAGAATTGAACATTACACTCCAGCTGAAGTCAAACCATTGTTCAATAATTTATTTGCATAACTTCCTTGCTTTTGTACATTATGTCTCGAATCGTAAAGACCAGGATCACATTTGTTTTTTTTAACAGTCTTCTCTTCTTGTCCTGCCACATTCAAAGATTTTTGTTCCTATACCCCATTAAAATTATACCAATTACTTGATAATGTCTCTCCTCATTCTTCATATCAAATGTATCACTTCAAACTTCTCTGCACTAAATTTCATTTGCCTTGTGTCGGCCCATTTCACCTGACTGTCTGTGTCGTCCTGAAGTCTGTCACTATTCTCCACATTACTTACTACATTCCCGAGTTTCGTGTGATTGAAAACTTTTAAATTATACCCTGTATACTCAAGCGCAGTTCATTATTTTATATCGAAAAAAGCAATGGTTCTAACACAGACCTCTGGGGAACACAACTGTACACTTCCCCCCCATCCTGAAAAAAAATGTGAACCACTAATCTCTGCTTTCTGTCCCTAAGTCAATTTTGTATCCACGTTACCATTGTCCCTTTAACCCCTTGAGTGTTAATTTTGCTTACAAGACTGGTACGTGGGACTTTAATAAATGAACTTCGCAAGTCGATATTAACAACATCAACCGCAGTACCCTCCTCAATTCTCGCCGTTATTTCCTTAAAGAACGCAAACAATCCGTGATGGATTTCATTTATTAGCCCATACTTTTCTAAGTGCCACTTAATTTTGTCCCAGATTATTGTCTCGAAAAGTTGCCCACCATCGAAGTTAATCTAATTTCCGGGTTTTTCTCTCTCCCATTTTTTTGAACAGGGGTGTAATATTTGCAATCCTTCTGACCTCTTGCACCGCCCCATATCTGAAGAGGATTGGAAGATTGTGGCCAGAGCCTCCCGAATTTCTAGCCTTAATTCACCCAGAAACCCAGGATGCATCCCTTCGGGACCGGGTGTCTTTTCTACGTTGAATGCAGACCACCTTTTACTCCCTCCTCTTTGTCTATTTTTATCCTATCCAATATCGAAACTCACCCCTCCTTTACAGCTAAATTGGCAGCATCCTCTTCTCGAGTGAAGACAACTGTGAAGTGTTAATTTAGTTCCTCAATCATGGGCCCGAATTTAGCAGGACTGCGGGTTCCCAGCGGGTGGTCCTCCAGGAGCGTGGCCAACACGCTCGGCGAAATTAGTGGGTTGCCCGCGCGATCGTAGCAGGCAATCCACTAATAGGAATCAATTACCTGCTCCTCCGGGGTCCACGGCGCTGGCCTGCGCGTCGGTCGGGCTGCGCATGCGCAGTACGATCTGTCAGCTGGAGGCTCTCTAGTTAAAGGGGCAGTCCTCCACTGACAGATGCTGCAACCAATGGGACAAATTGCAGCATGGAGCAGCCCAGGGGGAAGGCTGCTCCCAGTTTAATGATGCCTCACCCCAGGTATCGTCAGATGGGGTGAGGAGGAGGGGGAGGACACAGATCTTCCCCCCGGCGGGCGGGAGGAAGCGGTCTGCCTCTGCCACCAAGAAGGCCTGGCTCGAGGTGGCAGAGGGGGTCACCTGCGCCACCAACATATCGCCGACCTGCATACAGTGCAGGCGTTGCTACAATGAACTAAGTAGGTCAGCCGCAGTGTGAACACGAAGTCTTTCCCCTACACTCCGTCTGCCACAACACTGCCCCCACCCCACATCTCCTTCGGCACCGCCAACACTATTCTGTCACATCACCCTTCATACCCACTCACACCCCATCCTCATCTTACCTCCACCTACTCACCTCGCCAGTACTCACCCTGCCACTAACACGCAACCCAATCCTCATACAATCTCATTGCTGCATCCCATACTCACCCTCTCGTGCATCTCCCTCACGGCCAGCCTCACTCAACCTGCCACCACCTGTGCTGCAGCCACAGGGCATGCATCACATATGAGCAGTAGGCAGCGTAAGGCAAACGTCTCGTCAGCATGAAGGGGGTGCACAAGGGTGTCTGAGGGTTTGTCATGGGTGTTACCCATATTGAATTTCAGAGCAACAAACAGCACACATTATATTGACACCACCACTGCCATGTCTCCGCGAATCCTGTCCGTTGTGTCCAATAATGCCCGCTCCTGGGTATCACTATGAGGACCCACCACTGATGCCACCCATCGTGTTACTGCAGAGTAGGTGCAGGTGTATTTGCAGGGCTCGTCCGCGCAGACGACTGAGAGACATCGGCGGTGTAGCCGGCTGCACCCTGGAAGGATGCGGAGGAGAAGGTGTGGAGGGCATTAGTGACTTTGCCAGCGACAGCTAAGCAGTTGGTGCTGGGGCCAGCCAGGAGCAGCTCGGCATGAAAGACGCTGCAGATCTCCACGACTACATGTCGAGCGAATCTGCGCCTCCCTGTGCACTGCTGCTCGGAGAGGTCCGGGGAGCTGCGCCTCGGTCTGTGGACCCTGTGGCGAGGGTAGTGCCCTCTGCGACGCGTCTCTCTCTGCGGTAGCCCTCCCTCCTGCTGTGCAGGTGGGCGTCCAACAACACCGTGTTGGGGGGATCCACGTCTCTGCGGCGGACGGCGTGGACTGCGTGGCTGCTGGTGCTGGTCATGCTCTTCGTCCTCCGAGGGTCTCCACACACCACCCAACTGGCAGGTGTTGGTCTGAGGGGTTGTGCAGGGTAGGTGTGTGGTTCCTCGGACTGGGGCTGCGGTTTCGTGTCGGTCTGTCCTCTGGCTTGGCGGGGGGTTGTGGAGGGCAGGGGTTGCCCTATGTGACGCGGTGGCCTCCTACGTGGGTGACGGCTCTCCACCGTGGAGCGCACCTTGCCACCTGCCACAGGCTGCTGGCTGCAACACGTCTGGTTGGAGGGAGACTGTTTCCCCCAGTGTGGGAAACTCACTGCATTGAACCGAAAATCCCACACTTCCTCTTTTGACAGCTGCTTCAGCTCATTAACTGACCACAACGAGCAAGGTAAGTACTCTCAAGTGGATCCCCGCTGGCTTTAATTTCCTGCGGGATTCCCACCAGCGGGGCTTGCGCGCGCAGCCCCGCACGTCAGCGCGGTACCCGGAAGTGGCCGGGATTTCGTCGCGATCCGGTCACGTGACCGGATATCGGGATTTTCGGGGCCACCCCGCTGGGAACCCGCCGGAAACACGATCCTAAAATCGAGCCCCATATCTCCTGCCGCCGCAAGAAGATCTCCTTATTTGTCCCTAATCAGCCGCGCCCTTGCTTTGTCCATTTTTACTATTTATGTGTTACAAAAGACTTTTGGGTTCCCATTCATGTTAGCCGCTAATCCATTTTCATAATCTCACTTTTCCTCCCATTCGTTTTTTGGATCTCTTCTGTACTTTCTGCATTTAGGTTGGTTCTTTACTGGATTATGAACCTTACATTTGTCATAAGCCACCTTTATGTTCTTCATTTTGCTCATTATATATTTTTTTCACCCAGGAAGCTCCAGCTTTGAATGTCCTTCCTCCGACCCCCTCCCCCACACCTCGCCCACGTGAGAATGTGACTGCCTTGTACCCATAACGATTCCTCATTGAAGGACTCGAATTGGTCAATTATTGTTTTTCCTTCTGTTGTCCAACCCCCTGTCAAACCCTCTCAACAGGGCATTGGTGAGACCACATGTGGAGTATTGTGTGCAGTTTTGCTCTCCTTATCTGAGGAAGGATGTCCTTTCCATGGGGGGAGTGCCACGAACGTTTACCAGAATGATTCGTGGGATGTCAGGGCTGACGTATGAGGAGAGATTGGGTCGACTTGGCCTATATTCACTCGAGTTTAGAAGAATGAGAGGTGATATCATTGAAATTTATAAAATTCTAACCGGACTAGGCAGACTCGATGCAGGGAGGATGTTCCCGATGGCTGGCGAGTCCAGAACCACGTCACAGTCTCAAGATACGGGGTTTGCCATTTAGAACCGAGATGAGTAGAAATTTCTTCACTCAGAGGGTGGTGAAACTGTGGAATTATCTACCACAGAATGCAGTGGAGGCCAATTCATTGGATGTATTCAAGGAGGAGATAGATATATTTCTTAATATTAAAGGGATCAAGGGATATGGGGAAATGCGGGAACAGGGTACTGAGTTACACGATCAGCCGTGATCATTATGAATTGCGGAGCAGGCTCGAAGGGCCGAATGTCCTACTCTTGCTCCTTTTTTCTACGTTTCTATGTTTCTATATTATCTAAAATTGTCTTATTAGCTTTAAGGCTAATTAACTGTTTCGCTAAGACAAAACACTGAAAGGCTAACAATAAAAAAGAACTAACGACTGTTAAAAACATAACCGGTCAATTAAATGTTAATAATAAAACTTAACTCTCAACACCAAACAATTAACCAATGAATGAAATATTTATCTGCATATAAGACCCGCCGCTCCTGCTTGACCTGTGACATCACTTGATTTTTCTGTCTGTTTCAGACTCACCACTCGCGCCATTTTATGGTCTTAAATTCAAGGGGCTCGATTTTAGGGTCGGGTTTCCGGCGGGTTTCCAGCGGGGGGGCCCCGAAAATCCCGATCTCCGATCACGTGACCGGATTCGGACGAAATCCCGGCCACTTCCGGGTACCGCGCTGACGTGCGGGGCTGCGCGCGCAAGCCCCGCTGGTGGGAATCCCGCAGGCAATTAAAGCCAGCGGGGTTCCACTTGAGAGCACTTAACTTGCTCGTTGTGGTCAGTTAATGAGCTGAAGCAGCTGTCAAAAGAGGAAGTGTGGGATTTTACGGTCAAAGCAGTCAGTTTCCCACACTGGGGGAAACAGGACCCTTCAAACCAGGCGTGTTGCAGCCAGCAGCCTGTGCCAGGTGCCAAGGTGCGCTCCACGGGGGAGCGCCCTCACCCACGCAGGAGGCCACCGCGTCACATAGGGCAACCCCTGCCCTCCACCAACCCCCGCCAAGCCAGAGGACAGACCGACACGAAACCGCAGCCCCAGTCCGAGGACCCACCCACCTACCCTGCACAACCCCTCACACCAACACCTGCCAGATGGGTGGTGCGTTGACATCGTCGGAGGACGAACAGGATGACCAGCCCCAGCAGCCTCACAGTCCACGCCGTCCGCCTCGGAGAGGTGGGGCCCCCCAACACGGTGCTGCGGCACACCCACCTGCACAGCAGGAGGGAGGGCAACCGCAGAGAGAGATGCGTCGCAGGAGGCACTACCCTCCGCACAGGGTGTACAGAGCGAGGCTCAGCTTCATGGACCTCTCCGAGGAGCAGTGCATACGGAGGCTCAGAGTCAATCGCCAGGTAGTCGCCGACATCTGCAGCCTCCTTAACGACGAGCTGCTCCCTGATGGACCAAGCAGCATCTTCTTACCTGTCGCCGTCAAAGTCACCACTGCCCTCAACTTCTTCGCATCTGGTTCCTTCCAGGGTGCCACCGGGGACATCACCGGGGTCTGTCAGTCCTCTGCACACAAGTGCATAAGGCAGGTCACCGATGGGTTGTTCCGCAGGGCCTCCCACTACATCAACTTCGCCATGGACGAGCGCAGCCAGATGGAGAGGGCGGTTGGATTCCATGCCATGGCCGGCTTCCCACGGGTGCAGGGTGTAATCGACTGCACCCACATCGCAATACGGGCACCTCCGCATGAGCCAGGGCTGTTCATCAACAGGAAGGGGTATCACTCCATGAACGCCCAGCTCATCTGTGACCACCGCCAGAGATTCCTACACGTGTGCGCCAGATACCCCGGCAGCTGCCACGATGCCTTCGTCCTCAGGGAGTCCGCCGTCCCGCCCATCCTGCAGGCACCCAACGCCGGCAACGGCTGGCTCCTCGGCGACAAGGGGTATCCCCTCCACACGTGGCTCATGACACCTCTGAGGAACCCCATCACCGAGCCGGAGCGTCGGTACAATGACAGCCACACTGCTACCAGGTCTACAATTGAGCAGACCATAGGGCTTCTCAAGATGCGCTTCAGGTGCCTTGATCGTTCTGGGGGAGCGCTCCAATACACACCATTCAGAGTGGGACGAATCATAGTTGTCTGCTGTGCCCTGCACAACATGGCCCAACAGAGAGGGGTGCCGCTGGAGGAGGCCCCATCCACACCCGCCACCCACATTGAGGAAGGCGAGGGCGAGGAGGAGGAGGAGGAGGAGGAGGAGGAGGAGGAGGCGGAGGAGGAGGAGGAGGACGCGCCCGAGGATGTTGGACGACCCATGCGCCGAGCCGCGACTCACCGGGATGGTCGCCGGGCCAGGGACGCACTCATACGTCAACGGTTCTCCTAGAGTCAGACACTGCGAGGCGCTCGCATCTCCTCACCTGCACATGCGAGCGGCCATACCAGCCCCCTCCACTGAAGAGTGCTGCCAGTAATCCTGCACCCACAGCAGTGTGCCCAATGGGTGGCAGCAGGTGTTCGCCGTCATGATGGCCTCCACGGAACGCAACTACTGCACAAGCCGCGGAAGAATGGACGAGAGGTGGCAGGAGTGGTGAGAATAGACTATTTAATATGTGGAATGTGACATCATTTAAGAAACAAAGTACAAAATAATAAACACCCTGGTGTATTCCCTTTGTGATTATAAGGCCTTTGGAATTCTTCTCCGGGAACCCCTACGTGGTGCTACCCCTGTGGCTCCAGCAGAGGTAGTGGCAGGTTGCTCGTCTTCTTGCCTTGACCGGGTAGATGCTTTTGGCGGACGGCCCCTGGGTTTCGGTGCCCGTGAGGGCACCTCCACAGACTGCTCCTCCTGCACCGGGGCAGGGGCAGACTCGGCCACCTGGAGAGGAGGCACCATTGCGGGTGCTGGTTGAGAGGTGGGCGACGGGTGGGACGTGGGGACGCCTTGAGAGGCGTCCCCGCTTCCATGTCCCCGGTCACCATCATCCCTCTCTTGGCCTCGGCCCACATCACCCCTTCCACCCTGCTGGACGGCAGTTTGGATGGCATGTGTGAGGCCTTGCAAGGCCACCCCTAGTGTATCCCTCAGCCTGTTGGTGGCGTCGGAATGTTGCTCACCCTGAATCCGTACAGACGTTGTGAGGGCCTGCAAGGACTCGAAGTGGAGCTGTGCGTGACGCTCGAGGGAGGCCAGCCTGTCCTCCACCGCAGACAGTCCCGCACCTACCCGCGACACTGTGTCGCCGGTACCCTCCTGTGCCTGCGCCACCAATGCCCACATGCAGGAGGTGGACTCCTCCATCGCCTGCGCTATTGTGGACAATGCGCGCGGCACCTCTGCCAGCACCTCAGCAATTAGCTGGTGGCCCTCGACGACTCTCCTTTTCTCTGGTGGCCCCCTGGGTTCAGCATCTGGGTCCGGCTGAGCAGAGCCTGGAGATGAGTGCTCCCTCCGTCGCGGACCCTCCGCGGCTGCCCCTGCCACCAGGGTCTGCTCATGCTCACTCGTGCGCAGTGACTCACCAAGTGCTACCCCAACTAGTTGGCGAGGGGGACCCACCGAGGTGCGTGTCTCTGCGCTGGTGGATGGTTGGCTCTGATGTGACGATGCACCCTCAGAGACCGCCATGTCCTCTGAGGAATCGCCCTCCATGCTCGCTTGATCCAAAGACGCACCTGCAAGAGAACAGAGGGCACTTTGAGGCATGTGGACCAACTTGACAGTGCGCCTGATGGCAGGTGATGATACGGTCACTCGCGATCATGGGTGTTGAGTGTCAGCTTTCCCTTACCGGCCGTTTCGGCAGCGACACACTCGCCATCGGCCACCGACAGGCAATGTCGCGTGCGGGCGAGGTCGAGCGCCTCCACCTCTGCGTCGGTGAGCTCCACCACTTGCGGCGGCCCACCTCCGGTGCGTGCCCTTTCGCGGTTGTTCTTGCTCCTCTTCTCCTGTGAAGGCAAAACACAGATGTGTGAGTGGGTGCGTCTTGCATCGTGAGACGCATCGAGCATCGGTGTGGTTGGGTTGAGCGTGGCGCGGAACGGATGGGAGGAAGTGTGGGCCACGTGCCCATCCCATTGCATGGGGATTGGGGTGTGTGGTAGTGTTCGGGTGGGGTCAGGGACGGTGGGTACTTGCGTGCACGGCGAGGATGGTGAATGAGTGGCTGTGAGGATTGCTGATGGAGCGCAGTGGTGGCTGTGCAGGAGGGGGTTGTGATCTGCTTGGCGTGATGGTGGGGACGGGATGTGGGAGGGTGCGTTGGTGTACTCACCTTGCCAGACCTAGTCAGGTCATTGAAGCGCTTGCGGCACTGCTCCCAAGTCCTTGGGGTGTTGCCCCTGCTGCTCACCTCCGCCGCCACCTCTGCCCATGCCTTCCTGGTTGCGGCGGCAGGGAACTTGCGCCCATCCTCAGGGAAGAGTGTTTCCCTCCTCCTCCTCACGCCCTCCAGCATCAGCTGCAGTGCCAGATCTGAAAAACGGGGCGCAGCCTTTCCCCTTGGTTGAGCCATTCTCCCAGACCTCTTGCTTGCAGCAGGAGGGGCTTTGGGAGACTGCCCCTTTAACTGGAGCTCCTACATCGCGTCGACGGTACTGCGCATGCGCAGCCGGCCGGCACGCAGCTGGGGAGCGCAGAACCCGGAAGCAGGCCTTAATGGGTCCAATTATCCCGCGATCGCGTGGGGGACGCGAACAATTACCCGTCCGCGTTTTCGACGCTCCCGGAGGACCACCCGCTGGGAACCCGCAGGCCTGCTAAATTCGAGCCCAAAGTGCGGGATTATGATTGAGGAATCTGCATTGGACACATTGGGCTCGATTTTAGGGTCGGGTTACTTGTGGGTTTCCAGCGGGGGGCCCACGAAAATCCCGATCTCCGATCACGTGACCGGATTCGGACGAAATCCCGGCCACTTCCGGGTACCGCGCTGACGTGCGGGGCTGCGCGCGCAAGCCCCTGTGTGGGAATCCCGCAGGCAATTAAAGCCAGCGGGGTTCCACTTGAGAGCACTTAACTTGCTCGTTGTGGTCAGTTAATGAGCTGTAGCAGCTGTCACCGTTCCGCCCCACCTGTCCTTCGTGGAAAGGTTTGTGCAGGAAAACACCTTTGACCACAAGGCGATCAGCAAGTGGTCCGCACGTAACGTCCTCGAGACCCTGCGGGAAAAGGAGATGGTGGATCCTGTCGGTTGGTTCCCCGAGCAGACTGTCAATGTCATTTGGCAGAACGCCTCATCGCCAGAGCTTTCAAACAAGCACCAAGACCTCGCTTGGCTGGTGGTGAGAAGGGCCCTTCCCGTCAGATCCTTCATGCACTCCCGGGCTCTCAGCGCCACCGCGCGCTGTCCCAGAGGAGGCTGCGGTGGAGACGAGACCGTCACCCATCTCCTTATGGAATGTGCCTTTGCAAAGAAGGTCTGGAGAGAGATGCAGTGGTATCTGTCCAGGTTCGTCCCGAGCAGTTCCGTAACACAGGTTTCTGTGCTCTACGGGCTGTTCCCGGGGACGCACACTGAGACGGACATCGGCTGCTGCTGGAAGACCATCAACTCGGTGAAAGACGCCCTTTGGTCTGCCCGAAACTTGCTGGTCTTCCAGCACAAGGAGCTGTCCTCGACCGAGTGTTGCAGACTGGCACATTCCAAGGTCCAGGACTACGTGCTGAGGGACGCACTGAGGCTGGGTGCGGCCGCCGCAAAGGCCCTGTGGGGAAAGGCAACCGTTTAGAGCCTTCCCGACATTGTAAACCGAGGGGCTGCAATCAGGGAAAAACCCCCTCGGGCAGAATGTAAAATTCAAATTGCTGTAATGTACCTGTAATGAATCTGAAATGGACCAGAAATGAATCTGTAAGCAATAATCTGTGTTGAGTATGATGCAATGAGACACCCTAGAGTGTCATGAACTGCAATGATGTCCAATGTGTTCATTGTACTGCACTTAACGTAACCTGCAAATTGTATAATCTGTATTGTGTACGTTTGGAAAGTGATATGACAACTGTTTTGTATGTACTGCTGCAATTTTTTATGAATAAAGTATATTTTTTGAAAAAAAAAGCTGTCAAAAGAGGAAGTGTGGGATTTTCGTTCAAAGCAGTCAGTTTCCCACACTGGGGGAAACAGGACCCTTCAAACCAGGCGTGTTGTAGCCAGCAGCCTGTGGCAGGTGCCAAGGTGCGCTCCACGGGGGAGCGCCCTCACCCACGCAGGAGGCCACCGCGTCACATAGGGCAACCCCTGCCCTCCACCAACCCCCGCCAAGCCAGAGGACAGACCGACACGAAACCGCAGCCCCATTCCGAGGACCCACCCACCTACCCTGCACAACCCCTCAGACCAACACCTGCCAGATGGGTGGTGCGTTGACATCGTCGGAGGACGAACAGGATGACCAGCCCCAGCAGCCTCGCAGTCCACGCCGTCCGCCACGGAGAGGTGGGGCCCCACAACATGGTGCTGCGGCACACCCACCTGCACAGCAGGAGGGAGGGCAACCGCAGAGAGAGATGCGTCGCAGGAGGCACTACCCTCCGCACAGGGTGTACAGAGCGAGGCTCAGCTTCATGGACCTCTCCGAGGAGCAGTGCATACGGAGGCTCAGAGTCAATCGCCAGGTAGTCGCCGACATCTGCAGCCTCCTTAACGACGAGCTGCTCCCTGATGGACCAAGCAGCATCTTCTTACCTGTCGCCGTCAAAGTCACCACTGCCCTCAACTTCTTCGCATCCGGTTCCTTCCAGGGTGCCACCGGGGACATCACCGGGGTTTGTCAGTCCTCTGCATACAAGTGCATAAGGCAGGTCACCGATGGGTTGTTCCGCAGGGCCTCCCACTACATCAAATTCGCCATGGACGAGCGCAGCCAGATGGAGAGGGTGGTTGGATTCCATGCCATGGCCGGCTTCCCACGGGTGCAGGGTGTAATCGACTGCACCCACATCGCAATACGGGCACCTCCGCATGAGCCAGGGCTGTTCATCAACAGGAAGGGGTATCACTCCATGAACGCCCAGCTCATCTGTGACTACCGCCAGAGATTCCTACACGTGTGCGCCAGATACCCCGGCAGCTGCCACGATGCCTTCGTCCTCAGGGAGTCCGCCGTCCCGCCCATCCTGCAGGCACCCAACGCCGGCAACGGCTGGCTCCTCGGCGACAAGGGGTATCCCCTGCACACGTGGCTCATGACACCTCTGAGGAACCCCATCACCGAGCCGGAGCGTCGGTACAATGACAGCCACACTGCTACCAGGACTACAATTGAGCAGACAATAGGGCTTCTCAAGATGCGCTTCAGGTGCCTTGATCGTTCTGGGGGAGCGCTGCAATACACACCATTCAGAGTGGGACGAATCATAGTTGTCTGCTGTGCCCTGCACAACATGGCCCAACAGAGAGGGATGCCGCTGGAGGAGGCCCCATCCACACCCGCCACCCACATTGAGGAAGGCGAGGGCGAGGAGGAGGAGGATGAGGAGGAGGAGGAGGCGGAGGAGGAGGAGGCGGAGTAGGAGGACGCGCCAGAGGATGTTGGACGACCCATGCGCCGAGCCGCGACTCACCGGGATGGTCGCCGGGCCAGGGAGGCACTCATACGTCAACGGTTCTCCTAGAGTCAGACACTGCGAGGCGCTCGCATCTCCTCACCTGCACATGCGAGCGGCCATACCAGCCCCCTCCATTGAAGAGTGCTGCCAGTAATGCTGCACCCACAGCAGTGTGCCCAATGGGTGGCAGCAGGTGTTCGCCGTCATGATGGCCTCCACGGAACGCATCTATTGCACAAGCCGCGGAAGAATGGACGAGAGGTGGCAGGAGTGGTGAGAATAGACTATTTAATATCTCGAATGTGACATTATATAAGAAAAAAAGTACGAAATAATAAACACCCTGGTGTATTCCCTTTGTGATTTTCAGGCCTTTGCAATTCTTTTCCGGGAACCCCTACGTGGTGCTACCCCTGTGGCTCCAGCAGAGGGAGTGGCAGGTTGCTCGTCTTCTTGCCTTGACCGGGTAGATGCTTTTGGCGGACGGCCCCTGGGTTTCGGTGCCCGTGACGGCACCTCCACAGACTGCTCCTCCTGCACCGGGGCAGGGGCAGACTCGGCCACCTGGAGAGGAGGCACCATTGCGGGTACTGGTTGAGATGTGGGCGACGGGTGGGACGTGGGGGCGCCTTGAGAGGCGTCCCCGCTTCCATGTCCCCGGTCACCATCATCCCTCTCTTGGCCTCGGCCCACATCACCCCTTCCACCCTGCTGGACGGCAGTTTGGATGGCATGTGTGAGGCCTTGCAAGGCCACCCCTAGTGTATCCCTCAGACTGTGGATGGCGTCGGAATGTTGCTCACCCTGAATCCGTACAGACGTTGTCAGGGCCTGCATGGACTCGATCTGGAGCTGTGCGTGACGCTCGAGGGAGGCCAGCCTGTCCTCCACCGCAGACAGTCCCGCACCTACCTGCGACACTGTGTCGCCGGTACCCTCCTGTGCCTGCGCCACCAATGCCCACGTGCAGGAGGTGGACTCCTCCATCGCCTGCGCTATTGTGGACAATGCGCGCGGCACCTCTGCCAGTACCTCAGCAATTAGCTGGTGGCCCTCGACGACTCTCCTTTTCACTGGTGGCCCCCTGGGTTCAGCATCTGGGTCCGGCTGAGCAAAGCCTGGAGATGAGTGCTCCCTCCGTCGCGGACCCTCCGCGGCTGCCCGTGCCACCAGGGTCTGCTCATGCTCACTCGTGCACGGTGACTCACCAAGTGCTACCCCAACTAGTTGGCGAGGGGGACCCACCGAGGTGCGTGTCTCTGCGCTGGTAGATGGTTGGCTCTGATGTGACGATGCACCCTCAGAGACCGCCATGTCCTCTGAGGAATCGCCCTCCACGATCGCTTCACCCAAAGATGGACCTGCAAGAGAACAGAGGGCACTTTGAGGCATGTGGACCAACTTGACAGTGCGCCTGATGGCAGGTGATGATACGGTCACTCGCGATCATGGGTGTTGAGTGTCAGCTTTCCCTTACCGGCCGTTTCGGCCGGCGACACCCTCGCCATCAGCCACCGAGAGGCAATGTCGCATGCGGGCGAGGTCGAGCGCCTCCACCTCGGCGTCGGTGAGCTCCACCACTTGCGGCGGCCCACCTCCGGTGCGTGCCCTTTCACGATTGTTCTTGCTTCTCTTCTCCTGTGAAGGCAAAACACAGATGTGTGAGTGGGTGCGTATTGCATCGTGAGACGCATCGAGCATCGGTGTGGTTGGGTTGAGCGTGGCGCAGATGGATGGGAGGATGCGTGTGCCACGTGCCCATCCCATTGCATTGGGATTGGGGTGTGTGGTAGTGTTCGGGTGGGGTCAGGGACGGTGGGTACTTGCGTGCACGGCGAGGATGGTGAATGAGTGGCTGTGAGGATTGCTGATGGAGCGCAGTGGTGGCTGTGCAGGAGGGGTTGTGATCTGTTTGGCGTGATGGTGGGGACGGGATGTGGGAGGGTGCGTTGGTCTACTCACCTTGCCAGACCTAGTCAGGTCATTGAAGCGCTTGTGGCACTGCTCCCAAGTCCTTGGGGTGTTGCCCCTGCTGCTCACCTCCGCCGCCACCTCTGCCCATGCCTTCCTGGTGGCGGCGGCAGGGAACTTGCGTCCATCTTCTGGGAAGAGCGTGTCCCTCCTCCTCCTCACGCCCTCCAGCATCAGCTGCAGCGCCAGGTCGGAAAAACGGGGCGCAGCCTTTCCCCTTGGCTGAGCCATCGTCAGAAACCTACTGATTGCAGCAGGAGGGGCTTTGGGAGACTGCCCCTTTAAGTGGAGCTCCGACATCGCGTCGACGGCACTGCGCATGCGCAGCAGGCCGGCACGCAGCTGGGGAGCGGAGAACAAGGAAGCAGGGCTTAATCGGTCCAATTATCCCGCGATCGCGTGGGAGACGCACGCGATTAGCCATCCGCATTTTCCACGCTCCCGGAGGACCACCCGCTGGGAACCCGCAGGCCTGCTCAATTCGTGCCCATGGTGTCCAAAAGCAAGGAAGTTATGTTGAACCTTTAAAAAACACATTTCTGCCACAGCTGGAATCTTGTGTCCAATTACGGGCACCGCACATGAGGAATAATGTGAAGGCCGAAGAGAGGGCGCAGAAAAGATTATCGAGAATGGTTCCAAGCATGAGGGATTTCAGTTACGTGGATAGACTGGAGAGGCTAGTCCCAAATAGTCCACGGGAAATTGAGGAGCAAATATGTAAGGAGATTACAGACAGCTGCAAGAAAAATAGGGTGGTAATAGTAGGGGACTTTATCTTTCCCAACATTGACTGGGACAGCCATAGCATTAGGGGCTTGGATGCAGAGAAATTTGTTGAGTGTATTCAGGAGGAATTTCTCATTCAGTATGTGGATGGCCCGACTAGAAAGGGGGCAACACTTGACCTCCTCTTGGGAAATAAGGAAGGGCAGGTGACAGAAGTGCTAGTGAGGGATCACTTTGGGACCAGTGATCATAATTCCATTAGTTTTAAGATAGCTATGGAGAATGATAGGTCTGGCCCAAAAGTTAAAATTCTAAATTGGGGAAAGGCCAATTTTGATGGTATTAGACAGGAACTTTCAGAAGTTGATTGGGAGAGTCTGTTGGCAGGCAAAGGGACGTCTGGCAAGTGGGAGGCTTTCAAAAGTGTGTTAACCAGGGTTCAGGGTAAGCACATTCCTTATAAAGTGAAGGGCAAGGCTGGAAGAAGTAGGGAACCTTGGATGACTCTGGAGATTGAGGCCCTAGTCAAAAAGAAGAAGGAGGCATATGACATGGATGGACAGCTGGGATCAAGTGCATTCCTTGAAGAGTATAGAGATTCCCGGAGTAGAGTTAAGAGAGAAATCAGGAGGGGAAAAAGGGGACGTGAGATTGCTTTGGCAGATAAGGCAAAGGAGAATCCAAAGAGCTTCTACAAATACATAAAGGGCAAAAGAGTAACTAGGGAGAGAGTAGGGCCTCTTAAGGATCAACAAGGTCATCCATGTGCGAAACCAAAAGAGATGGGTGAGATCCTAAATGAATATTTCACATCGGTATTTACGGTTGAAAAAGGCATGGATGTTACGGAACTTGGGGAAATAAATAGTGATGTCTTGAGGAGTGTACATGTTACAGAGAGGGAGGTGCTGGAAGTCTTAACGCGCATCAAGGTAGATAAATCTCCGGGACCTGATGAAATGTATCCCAGGACGTTATGGGAGGTTAGGGAGGAAATTGCGGGTCCCCTAGCAGAGATATTTGAATCATCGACAGCTACGGGTGAGTTGCCTGAGGATTGGAGGGTAGCAAATGTTGTGCCTTTGTTTAAGAAGGGCGGCAGGGAAAAGACTGGGAACTACAGACCGGTGAGCCTGACATCTGTAGTGGGTAAGTTGTTAGAGGGTATTCTGAGAGACAGGATCTACAGGCATTTGGAGGGGCAGGGACTAATTAGGAACAGTCAGCATGGTTTTGTGAGAGGAAAATCATGTCTCACGAATTTGATTGAGTTTTTTGAAGGGGTAACCAAGAAGATAGATGAGGGCTGTGCAGTAGACGTGGTCTACATGGACTTCAGCAAAGCCTTTGACAAGGTACCGCATGGTAGGTTGTTACATAAGGTTAAATCTCATGGGATCCAAGGTGAGGTAGCCAATTGGATACAAAATTCGCTTGACGACAGAAGACAGAGGGTGGTTGTAGAGGGTTGTTTTTCAAACTGGATGCCTGTGTCCAGCGGTGTGCCTCAGGGATCGGTGCTGGGTCCGCTGTTATTTGTTATTTATATTAATGACTTGGATGAGAATTTAGGAGGCATGGTTAGTAAGTTTGCAGATG
Source organism: Heptranchias perlo (assembly GCF_035084215.1). Classification (NCBI taxonomy): domain Eukaryota; kingdom Metazoa; phylum Chordata; class Chondrichthyes; order Hexanchiformes; family Hexanchidae; genus Heptranchias; species Heptranchias perlo. The sequence goes on along the minus strand of NW_027139453.1, from coordinate 7,599,393 downwards.
ACAGCAAGATTGGTGGCATTATGGACAGTGAAGAAGGTTATCTAGGATTGCAACGGGATCTTGATAAATTGGGCCAGTGGGCCGATGAATGGCAGATGGAGTTTAATTTAAATAAATGTGAGGTGATGCATTTTGGTAGATCGAATCGGGCCAGGACCTACTCCGTTAATGGTAGGGCGTTGGGGAGAGTTATAGAACAAAGAGATCTAGGAGTACAGGTTCATAGCTCCTTGAAAGTGGAGTTACAGGTGGATAGGGTGGTGAAGAATGCATTCGGCATGCTTGGTTTCATTGGTCAGAACATTGAATGCAGGAGTTGGAATGTCTTGTTGAAGTTGTACAGGGCATTGGTGAGGCCACACTTGGAGTACTGTGTACAGTTCTGGTCACCCTATTATAGAAAGGATATTATTAAACTAGAAAGAGCGCAGAAAAGATTTACTAGGATGCTACCGGGACTTGATGGTTTGACTTATAGGGAGAGGTTAGACAGACTGGGACTTTTTTTCCTGGAGAGTAGGAGGTTAAGGGGTGATCTTATAGAAGTCTATAAAATAAAGAGGGGCATAGATGAGGTAGATCGTCAAAATCTTTTCCCAAAGGTAGGGGAGTCTATAACGAGGGGGCATAGATTTAAGGTGAGAGGGGAGAGATACAAAAAGGTCCAGAGGGGCAATTTTTCACTCAAAGGGTGGTGAGTGTCTGGAACGAGCTGCCAGAGGCAGCAGTAGAGGCGGGTTCAATTTTGTATTTTAAAAAGCAATTGGACAGTTACATGGGTAAGGAGGTATATGGGCCAAGTGCAGGAAATTGGGACTAGCTTCGTGGTATAAACTGGGCGACATGGACATGTTGGGCCGAAGGGCCTGTTTCCATGTTGTAACTTCTATGATTCTATGATTATATGTTTCTATATCCATCCTTGGCTTCTGATGATAGCTGATTTCATCCACTGTGTTCCTGAGCCACAAAGAGCGGGACGGCCCAGGATCCATCCTTGGCTTCTGATGATAGCTGATTTCATCCAGTGTGTTCCTGAGCCACACAGAGGGGGACGGCCCAGGATCCATCCTTGGCTTCTGATGATTGCTGATTTAATCCAGTGTGTTCCTGAGCCACACAGAGCGGGACGGCCCAGGACCCATCCTTAGCCTCATTGAGCCCAGCTGTGATACTCCATACATTGTAAAATACCTGCCAATTCTCACGATCTTGCCTCGCAACGAAGAACAAGGCTCTTGTATCAGAGCACGGAAAGCGCCCGTGAAAACAGTACCACAGCGATAGTCAGCAGCGAGAGGGTTAATTCACAGCAACTCGAACATGTGTTACAGTGCCAATAAAAGTTAAATAATGATTAAACAGTGAGGGACACTTGGAGCAAAGGTGAATTAGATGCAGGCAGAGAATCGATAGTCGGAGCAGTTTCGAGACAGTCGCAATGAGGAAGTGAGAGGAGCAAACAATGTTATTTCAGGGGCTGTCCGGGATTATTAATGGGCCAAAGAGTGATTGTTTGTTCTGGGACCCCCCAAAGTTTCAGGCAACGAAGCCATCGACCCGCTGAGAGCGCGGGGGGCACAGAGAAGGTAGGATTCAGGCTGCAGGTCATTCTGTATTTTCAGGGATCACCGGCCCTGTTCTTAACATTTTTTGACTTTGCATTTCTGAGCTTTCAATCGCAAACATGATACCTGGGTGTAAATGCAAGATGCATAGCACAAGATTGAAGCTGTACTGAAAGAGTTTGGGGGGAAGTGACATAAATCTCGAATTGTGGGCTTTACTCTATACCTGTGCCGTACCTGCCACGGGAGTGTTTGATGGGAGAGTGTCGAGGGAGCTTTACTCTGTATCTAACCCGTGCTCTACCTGCCCTGGGAGTGTTTGATGGGAGAGTGTCGAGGGAGCTTTACTCTGTGTTTGACCTGTGCCGTACCTGCCCTGGGAGCGTTTGATGGGAGAGTGTCGAGGGAGCTTTACTCTGTATCGAACCAGTGCTGTACCTGCCCTGTGAGTGTTTGATGGGACAGTATAGAGGGAGCTTTACTCTGTATCTAACCCTGTACCTTATCTGCCCTGTGAGTGTTTGATGGGAGAGTGTTGAGGGAGCTTTACTTTGTATCTAACCCGTGCTGTGCCTGCCCCGGGAGCGTTTGATGGGACAGTGTATAGGGAGATTTACTCTGTATCGAACCCGTGCTGTACCTGCCCCGGGAGTGTTTGATGGGACAGTGTATAGGGAGATTTACTCTGTATCTAACCGGTGCTGTACCTGCCCTGGGTGTGTTTGATGGGAGAGTGTCGAGTGAGCTTTACTCTGCATCTAACCCGTGCTGTGCCTGCCCCGGGAGCGTTTGATGGGACAGTGTATAGGGAGATTTACTCTGTATCTAACCCGTGCTGTACCTGCCCCGGGAGTGTTTGATGGGACAGTGTAGATGGAGATTTACTCTGTATCTAACCCGTGCTGTACCTGCCCTGGGAGTGTTTGAAGGATGGGACAGTGTAGAGGGAGCTTTACTCTGTATCGCCCTTAGTTTTATTTTCTTTATTTTGCTCAACTACTTTATTGTTTGGATTCATTAATTTTCCTGATTAATTGTGTAAATGGCCAGTCATATTCTGATGACGTTGTTTTGCAGATGACTCCGAGGAAGGTAAGATGCCTCCTGCTCCTGCTCTGGTCCCTTTCTGCTCTACTCATTCTGGTTTACATTTTGATAATTGGAGTATATCATTCACAACGGATCGTTCGGAAGCATGTGGATTCCACCTCAGGCCAACTCAATGGTTTCCTGGTGATTCCTGACTCCCGGTGCGACAGCGACCCTCCATTTTTGTGCATACTGGTGACCACGAGACATGAGCAGCAGGATGAACGGGCTGCCATCCGGGACACCTGGGGCAAAGAGAGACGGATTGGGGAGAGAAAGATTTGCACATATTTCCTCCTGGGTTACGATCGTGCCCGCCAGTCAGATATCGAGAGAGAAAATCACCTCCACAAGGATATAATTCAGAGCAATTTCACCGACACCTATTACAACCTGACGATCAAAGTGTTAATGGGAATGGAATGGGTTCATCGATTCTGCTCTTCAGCGGTTTTCGTCATGAAGACAGACTCAGACATGTTTGTGAACAGCAATTACCTGACCCAGCTCCTGTCGGCGAAGAATACCCATAATTTCTTCAGTGGAGTTGTCTTCTCTAATTGGGGCCCAATAAGGGATAAAAATAGCAAATTTTACGTTAGTGAGGAGGAATATCCTCATTCAAAGTATCCGACATTTTGCTCTGGGACAGGGTATGTCTTTTCCGGTGACTTCGCGCGAGAGATCTGGAATATTTCGAGGGATGTTCCGTTCCTCAAATTGGAAGATGTCTTCGTTGGGTTGTGTCTGGCCAAACTTCAAGTCTCCCCGGTCAGCCTGAGTTCCAGGCAAGTCTTCTCCACTGGCAAGGTTCCATTTTCAGTGTGCAGATTTCGGAGCATAGTGATCTCACACTGGGTTAGACCTTTTGAGAACCGTCTCTATTGGAAGGAACTGGAAGAATCAACAGGTGAAGGATGTCCTTAGAATCGTCGAGTCATGGAATTTTCCAGCACAGAAGGAGGCCAATCGGTCCATCTTGCCTGTGCTTGCTCTTTGGTAGAGCTATCCAATTAGTCCCACTCCACTGCTGTTTCCACATATCCCTGCAATATTTATCCCTTCAAGTATTTATCCAATTCGCTTTTGAAAGTTACTGTTCAATCTGCTTTCTCCGTCCTTTCATGCAGTGCATTCCAGGTCACAAACCCGGAACAGTTTACAACGCAGTCAGGTCGATTAAACAAACATTCATTCAATGCGATTGATTCCAAATTAGAATGAATATGATGACGTGGATCGTTTCACTCGGGTGTTCGAGCTGCTGGTCTGTCACCATCAATGGGACAGAGATAGGGGGACGAGATACCCTGTGCCATCATTAAGCGGCCCAGCACATCTGGCCAACTGCTGGTGCCATTCTGGGAGAGATGGTGAGCTGTGGTATCACTAACCCTGGTCTAGAAGTCTATGCACGCTCTTTAATTCACGTCTCAGTAAACCTTTACTCAATCTCTGAATGTCATTCTCCCTGTATCTTTGTCTGTTCTGGATTTCCCTTACTCCATCTCGGCCGTTCTCTGCTATTCTCTATCTCTATCAGTGCTCCTCTAACCACTCGCAGACTCTGTGTGTCTCTGTGCTGCTCTCACCATTCACAGGTTCACTGTCTCTGTGCTCCTCTCACCATTCACATAATCCCTGTATTCCTCTGCTCCTCTCACCATTCACAGAATCCCTGTATCTCTCTCTGTTAATCTCATTATTCTCAGACTCACTGTGTCTCTCTGCTGCTCTCACCATTCACAGACTCACTCTGTCTCTCTGCTCCTATCACCATTCGCAGAATCCCTGTCTCTCTCTCTGCTCCTTTCATTATTCACAGACTCCCTGTGTCTCTCTGGACTTCTCACCATTCACAGACACCCTGTGTCTCTCTGTTCCTTTCACTATTCACAGACTCTGTGTGTCTCTCTGCACCTCTCACCATTCACACACTCCCTGTATCTCTTTCTGCTCATAACATTATTCACAGACACCCTGTGTCTCTCTGCAACTCTCACCATTCACAGACTACCCGTGTCTCTCTGTTCCTCTCACCATTCACAGACTCGCTTTGTCTCTCTGCTCCACTCACCATTAACAGACTCGCTATGTCTCTCTGCAACTCTCACCATTCAGGCTCGCTGTGTCTCTCCGCTCCTCTCACCATTCACATACTCCCTGTGTCTCTCTGTTCCTTTCACCATTGAAAGACTCGTTGTGTCTCTCTGTTCCTCTCACCATTCACAGAAACCCTGTGTCTCTTTGCAACTGTCACAATTCACAGACCTCCCGTGCCTCTCTGCTCCTTTCACCATTCACATAATCCCTTTGTCTCTGTTCCTTTCGCCATTCGCACACTCCCTGTGTCTCTCTCTGTTACTCTCATTATTCACAGACCCCATGTGCCTCTCTGCTCCTCTCATTATTCACAGACTCCCTGTGTCTCTTTGCAACACTCACCATTCACAGACCTCCCGTGCCTATCTGTTCCTCTCACCACTCACAGACACACTGTGTCTCTCTGTTTTTCTCACCCTTCATAGACCCCCTATGTCTCTCTGCTTCTCTCTCCAGCCACAGCTTCACACTCTCTCTGCTCCTGTCAACCCACTGAGACTGAATGTTTCTCTTCTCCTCTCACACCGACAGATTCCCCGTGTCTCTCTACAACACTCCCCATTCGCAGACTCCCTGTGTCTCTCTGCTGCTTTCACCATTCACCGACTCCCTATGTCTCTCTGCACCTCTCACCATTCACAGACTCCCTGTGTCTCTCTGCTCCTCACATCATTCACAGTCAGCTCTCCTTTCCCATCTCAACATCCACTTTGCTTGTTTTCGTTTTCATTTCTTCTCTCCTTACCTGTACAGATATTAAATAAATGTGCCCCTTTCGCTGAAATAATTAAGGGGTTGCTCTTGAAACGGAGGTTGCTTGCTCACCCTATAGCAAGGCCACAGAATCTGTAAGATTCCTGATTATGGGATGGTCATCGCATGTTAGTTTTGGGGATAATATCGCCGCAGTTATTGCTTGGAATTCAACCCTTCCTCTTTTGAAGTCTACCTCCGCTGGTAGAGGTTCTGTCTGATAATGGGTTGTTCTGTTGAAATAAAGCCTGTCTGTTTTACCAAAGCGTGTCCAGTGATCCATCAAGCTCACGGGTAACTAACATTGAAACAGCAAAAGAGCTCAGGGTCGATGAGATTTGAAACAGGTTGAAATTACAGTGAGAATATGGCAGGGTGATTCCTCCCACAGAACCAGAGGGGCAATTGGACCCCAACCATCTACCGAGGCTTGAAATTACAGTGAGAATATGGCAGGGTGATTCCCCTCACAGGACCAGAGGGGCACTTGGACCCCAAACATCTACCGAGGCTTGAAATTACAGTGAGAATATTGCAGGGTGATTCCTCTCACAGGACCAGAGGGGCACATGGACCACAACCATCAACAGAGGCTGAAATTACTGTGAGAATATGGGAGCGTGATTCCTCTCACAGGACCAGAGGGGCACTTGGACCACAACCATCTACCGAGGATTGAAATTACAGTGAGAATATAGCAGGGTGATTCCTCTCACAGGACCAGAGGGGCACTTGGACCCCAACCATCTACCGAGGCTTGAAATTACAGTGAGAATATGGGAGCGTGATTCCCCTCACAGGACCAGAGGGGCACTTGGACCACAACCATCTACCGAGGCTTGAAATTACAGTGAGAATATGGCAGGGTGATTCCTCTCACAGGACCAGAGGGGCACTTGGACCACAACCATCTACCGAGGCTTGCGTCCTCTAACTCAGCACAGGCCGGGTGATGTACCTGGGCCCTGCCTGAACTAGGCCACGCTCAGTACCACCCTGGGTGAGATCAACATCAGCACAGGCCGGGGGTGGTATCTCGGGCCTTCATAAATTGTGTGCGGCTCAGTAACACACTGGACTCACATCGACAAGCTCAGCGCAGCTCGGGTAGATAAGCAGAGGACAAGTTGCTCTATATAACATTATTCGTTTTATCTTTCAAACATGTTCAAGGTTTCCCCTATTTCCCACCTGATTACTGAAGTAATCTGGGGCACTTTGCGCAGGGCACACCAATCACCTTTTTATTATTCCTGGATAGTATGGATGGATGCCAGAACCGCCCTCATCGTTTGAGATCAGGGAGAATTTTGGTTGCGTCGTACAAAGTTCACAACCGGATAAAGGATCAAACGAGTTTATTCATGTACAGAGCAATTCACAGAAGGGACAGTTTGAGAGAGATGTGAAACCACATTAGATAAAGTTCACAACAGGCTAAAGAACTAAACGGGGTTTATTCATATACACGGTAACTGACAGAAGGGAGCAGTGAAACCCCGTCTAACACAACAGCTGGAGACCGTTCACAGAGGGTTAATCATACAGACCAGTGCGGGCAGATCCTATGCAGGAGTTGAGATGAAAGTATTATTATGTTTGCAGAGGGAGACAGAAATCTAATTCCTCGTCAGCCAAACATATTCCAGATGATGTGTAACTGAGGTGAGTTTACATCGACGTTACTAAATTCCTTCTTTATTCCTTTACCGGACATGAGTTAACTAACTAATGGATGGCAGTTCCTTCATGTATGTCCGAGATTCCTCTGGGCCCTAACGCCAGTTATCTCTCACATAATTGTCTCCATCCCGTAATCATGACCTTTACAAGTTGAATATACCATCAAAGAACAATCTACAAGGTAACGAGCTGACACGTCTCCATCATTCGAAAGGTGTTTTTATGCCACATCTAAACTAAACTGCTCTGCACTTCTTACAATTCAAACGTAAATGTATTCGGTGTATTGCAGGAAACAGACACACACATTGGCACCAAGCAAACGGGCTACAATTCAACCCATGTGCAACGTTGATTCCAGGCGGAATTATTAAAATTACTAGCAACTAAAGGAGACTGGAAAGAAGAACGGAGAATCAGCAATCAATACTTAATTTTACTGGGATAGAAAGAGTTCGACCACTCAAACAACAAAGCTCACACGGCCGCTCGCTCCATGTGTCTCGTCGGATGCTTGTCTAAAACAACGTGCAGCCTGACCGAGCGCAAAATCCACCCTGATCACACTTGTCCCAAATAAATATCAATGAGCAAAGGGAACATGCCCCCCCCCCCCCCCACCACCGTCAACCTGGACCCCGGGACCTCTAGTTTGATCAAACAATTAATCCACAGATCTGCATATCATTGTCTTGATTACAGCGGTTGATGTCAGTGTTGACCAGCTGTCTATTACTGTTTGCTGATGTTTCAGGCATTTGACTGACAGAAAATCTCTTCTCCCCGTCCATTTCACTTGTGTATTTCCGAGTTCGAGGATGTGAATCTCGGTGGCTGGATGGGGGTCAAGTGCACCTCCGGTCCTGTGGGAGGGATCACCCTGACATGTTGTGTGTTCGTGCTACAGGGTGAGAATGGAACTTCAGTTTCAAGAGCTACCCATAATTATGTCAGCTAAATTGGTCCATTTATTTAAGGTAAGGAGAGAAATGGAGAGACACTAACTGAGAGAAAATTAAACGGAAAAAAGGGACGTGGGTGTTGAGAGGAAAAAAGCAAAGCTAGAGGATGAAATGTGCTCTGAGAATGAAAATTGGAAAGGCAAGGACATAACAAATGTATTCAGAGAGACACAGTGAGTCCTTGAGTGGTGAGAGGAGCAGAGAGAGAAAAGGATTTTGTGAGTGGGGAGAGGAGCAGAAAGACACAGAGAGTCTTTGAATGGTGAGAGGAGCAGAGAGACACACTGAATCTGTGAGTGATGAGGGGCACAGGGAGTCTGTGAGTGGTGAAAGGAGCTGAGAGTCAGAGGGAGCATGTGAATGGTGAGAGGAGCAGAAAGACTCGAGGAGTATGTGAATGGTGAAAGGAGTAGAGAGGCACTTGGAGACTGTGAGTGGTGAGAGGATCAGAGAGACACGGGGAGTCGGTGATTGGTGAGACGAGCAGAGAGACACAGATCATAAGGCCATAAGAGATAGGAACAGGGGCAGGCCATTTGGCCCCTCGAACCTGCTCCACCATTTAATGAGATCATGGCTGATCTGATATTTACCTCAAATCCATTTTCCCGCCCTTTCCCCATATCCTTTGACTCCCTTGATATCAAAATGTGTCTAACTCAGCCTTGAATGTATTCAATGACTCAGCCTCCACAGCTTTTTGAGGTAAAGAGTTCCAAAGATTGAAGACCCTCTGGGAGAAGAAATTCTTCCTCATTTCAGTCTTAAACGGGCGTCCCCTTATTCTGAGACCATGTCCCCTCGATTTAGATTCCTCTAACAGGGGTAACTACCTCTCAGCATCTACCCAATCGAGTCCCTTCAGAATCGTATATGTTTCATAAGACCTCTCACTTTTCTAAAATCCAACGAGTATAGACCCAACCTGTTCAATCTTTCCTCATAAGACAACCCTTCCATACCTGGAATCAACCTCGTGAACCTTCTCTGAACTGCCTCCAATGCAAATATATCCTTCCTTAATTAAGGGCACCAGAACTGTACGCAGTACTCCAGGTGTGGTCTCACCAACACCCTGTAAAGTTGAAGCATGACTTCCCTGCTTTTATACTCCATCCCCCTAGAAATAACGGCCAACATTCCATTTGCCTTCCGGATTAACTGGTGAACCTGTACGTTGAATTTTTGTGTTTCATATACGAGGACACCCAGATCCCTCTGTACTGCAGCATTTTATAGTATTTCACCATTAAAAATATTTTGTTTTTTACTTTTCCGCCCGAAGTTGATGACTTCACAATCCCGCACATTATATTCCACAGGGTGTCTGTGAATAGTGAGAGGAGCTGACACGCACATGAAAGACTGTGAAAGGATAGAGGAGCAGAGCGACTCAAGTGATCTTTGAGTGCTGAGAAGAGTAGAGAGACACAGGGAGTATGTGAATGTTGAGACGAGTGGAGGGCCACAAGGAGACTTTAAGTGACGAGAGAAGGAGAGAGACACAGGGTGTGTGTCAATGGTGAGAGGAGGAGAGCGAGTCAGGGAGTCTTTAAGTGGTGAGAGAAGCAGAGATACACCTTGAGTTTATGAGTGGTGAGAGGAGCAGTGAGGCACAGTGAGTCTGTGAGTGGTAAGAGTAACAGAAAAACTCAGCGAGTCTGTGAATAGTGAGCGGAGCAGAAAATCACAGGGGGTCTGTGAGTGGTGAGAGGAGCAGAGAGACACAGGGAGTCTGAATGATGAGACGATCAGTGAGATATTTGGAGTCTGTGAATGATGATAGCAGCAGTGAGATATTTGGAGTCTGTGAATGATGAGAGGAGCAGAGAGGCACTGGGAGTCTATGAGTGGTCAGAGGAGCACAGATAAACATGGAGAGGGAAACAGAGAAAGGCAGAGATGGAGTAAGGGAAATCCACTGACAGACAAACGTACTGGGAGAATGCGCTTCAGATGCCGGCGGTGCTGGTCGGCTTTATTGATAGCACAGGGGAACTCGTACTTTGGATATTCCTCCTCACTAACGTAAAATTTGCTATTTGTATTCCTTATTGGGCCTCAATTAATAAGCGCAACTCCACTGAAGAAATTGTGGGTATTCTTCGCCGACAGCAGCTGGGTCAGGTAATTGGTGTTCACAAACATGTCTGAGTCTGTCTTCATGACGAAAACGGCTGAAGAGCAGAATAGATGAGCCCATTCCATCCCCATTAATGCTTTGATCGTCAGGTTGAAATAGGTGTCGGTGAAATAGCGCTGAATTATATCCTTGTGGAGTTGATTTTCTCTCTCGATATCTGACTGTTGGGCACCATCGTAACCCAGGAGGAAATATGTACAATTCCTTCTCTCCCCAATCCGTCTCTCTTTGCCCCAGGTCTCCCGGATGGCAACCCGTTCCTACAGCTGCTCATGTCTCGTGGTTACCAGTATGCTCAAAAATGGAGGGTCGGTGTCGCACCGGGAGTCAGGAATCGCCAGGAAACCGTGCAGTTGGCCTGAGGTCAAGTTTATATCCTTCCGAACGATCCATTGGGAATGATGTACTCCTTTCCAAACCAGAATGAGTAGAACAGAAAGAGAGCTGTACAGGTGGCATCTTACCTTCCTGGGAATCATCTCGAAGAACAAGGGCATCAGAATCATATAATCATAGAAATTTACGGCACAGGAGGAGGCCATTCGGCCCATCATGACTGTGCCGGCCGAAAAAGAGCGATCCAGCCAAATCCCACTTTCCAGCATTTGATCCGTAGCATTGCAGTTTATGAGACTTCAAGTGCATATACAAGTTCTTTTTAAATGGGATAAGGTTTTCTGCCTCTACCCCCTTTCAGGCAGTGAGTTGCGTACCCCAACCACCATCTTGGTCGAAAAATTGCTCTTCAACTCCCCTCTCATCCTTCTACCAATTACTTTAAAACTATGCCCACTGTTTTTTATATCTCTGCTAAGGGAGGTAGGTCCTCCCTCTCCAAACTATCTATGCCCCTCATAATTTTATTCACCTCAATTAAATCTCTCACCACTTGCCGCAGGCTCGGTCTGTCAGCTATGTCCTCAAGACTCGGTCAGTAATGGTGCTACCGAGCCACTCTTGGTGATTGATATTGAAGTCCCCCACCCAGAGTACATTATGTGCCCTTGCTACCCTCAGTACTTGCTCCAAGTGTCCTCAACATGGAGGAGTACTGATTCATCAGCCAAGGGACAGCGGTCGGTGGCAATCAGCAGGAGGTTTCCTTGCCTTTTTTTGACCTGACGCCTTGATACTTCCTGGGGTCCACAGTCAATGTTGAGAACTCCCAGGGCCACTCCCTCCTGAATGTATTCCATTGTGCCGCCACCTCCGGTGGATCTATTTGGCCAGTTGGACAGGACATACCTAGGGATTGTGATGCAATAGTCCGGGACGTTGGCTGATAGATATTATTCTGCGAGTATGGCTATGTCAGGTTGTTGCTGGACTAGTCTGTTGGAAATCTCTCCCAATTTTTATCACAACCACCCAGATGTTAGTGAGGAAGATTTTGCCGTGTTGACTGGGCTTGTTTTTTTGACTTTGTCGTGTCCGCTGCACAGTGTTCCGATGCCGGGTGATCCATCCGGTTTTAAAATTATTATGACTTTTTTAAGCGGGTGTGTACAACTGAGTAGCTTTCTAGGCCATTTCAACGGGCGATTAAGAATCAACCACATTGTTGTGGGTCAGAAGTCACTTATAGGCCAGACCGGGTGACGAGGCAGGTTTCTTTTCATAAAGGACATTAGTGAACCTGATGGGTTTTTATGACAGTCTGGTAGTTTCATGGTCACCATTACTGATACTTGCTTTTTATTCCAGATTTTATTTAACTAGCTGAATTTAAATTCTCCAGCTCCCATGGCAGGAGTTGAATTCATGTCGCCAGATCATTACCCGAAGCCTCTGGATTACTAGTCCAGTAACATAATCATTGTTCTACCGTAACCATATCCTGCGTTATTTGCATTTATGCACATGCACTCTAAACCCATCTTAGACTGCTGTAATAAATCCGACCCTGACACCCTGTAGATGGTGAAGAGTTCTTTATTGATGCGATCAAACCAAGCACAAAATAAAATAATTACAACGCTCACGCCATGATTATAAGAAGGGAAAACAATGACTCCATTCGTTTCTGAGTGGAGATGCTCGACCTGCTCGGGGGTTTCCTTCTTCTTTGAAGATTCTTCCTCTCCTACTGACCCCTTACAATCACCTGTACTTACACTGGTCTTATATTCGGTACCAGCCCGACCCTTGCACCTGGAGCCTGGAAATGTGACGTTGTTTTTCGAACATAACAAGTCCATGGAAGATGAGGTTGATTGGTTATTGTCAGCTTGATGAGTGGGAGATTTGAGGGCCTTATCGTAACAGGCTAAATTCTTTACCGCAGTGACTGAGGTAAGATTGGTCGACGATGAATTGTTGATCTCCACGAAGCATTATCACTAAATTCCTTTACAAACATTGCCTAAATCTACAGCACAGAATTTTAGTTTTTACATTTTCATTGCCAGCAGCTTAGTAAAAATTATGTACGCATCGTATTTTCATGGGCTCTTGCTCAAATATACCCTGACCTGTCCATTCTTACACTGCCTCACATTTGCCATCTGCTTGATCCATCCTATTTCTGAACTACCCTTTACTCGAGTGCTGTTTGTCTCTCCTAGTCCTCTATCACCTTGTTTCTCCTCTCCATTTTTTCATCCTGGTGCCCATTCCCTTGCCAAATTCCCCACAGCACTCGTTATCCTCCCCACGAGGACATTGGTCCCAGCTCTGTTGAGGTGCAACCCATATATTTTGACCAGATTCCTTCTGCCCTCGAACTGGTCCCAATGCTGTTGGAATCTGAAGCCTTCCCTCCTGCACCGTTTCTCTAGCCACGCGTTTACCTCTCTGATCCTACTTTTTCTGCCTGTTTCCTGCATCGAGTCCGGTGTTAAATGTCTGTTCACTGTACCGAGTCGTGTGTTAAATGTCTGTTCACTGTACCGAGTCGTGCGTTAAATGACTGTACCCTTTGCCGAGCACTGTGTTAAACTTCTGTTACTGCACGGAGTTGTGCGTTAAACTATTGTGCCTGTTCCGAGCAATGTGTTAAATGTCTGTTCACTGCACGGAGTCGTGCGGAAAATGTCTGTTCACTGTACCGAGTCCTGCGTTAAATATATGTTCCCTGTACTGAGTCGTGTTTAAATGTCTGTTCCCTGTCCCGAGTCCTGTATTAAATGTCTGTTCCCTGTCCCGAGTCCTGTATTAAATGTCTGTTCACTGTACTGAGTCCTCTATTAAATGTATGTTCACTGTACCGAGTCCTGTATTAAATATCTGTTCCCTGTCCTGAGTCCTGTATTAAATGTCTGTTCCCTGTCCCGAGTCCTGTATTAATTATCTGTTCCCTGTCTCGAGTCCTGTATTAAATGTATGTTCCCTGTCCTGAGTCCTGTATTAAATGTCTGTTCCCTGTCCCGAGTCCTGTATTAAATGTCTGTTCCCTGTCCCGAGTCCTGTATTAAATGTCTGTTCCCTGTCCCGAGTCCTGTATTAAATATCTGTTCCCTGTCTCGAGTCCTGTATTAAATGTATGTTCCCTGTCCCGAGTCCTGTATTAAATGTCTGTTCCCTGTCTCGAGTCCTGTATTAAATGTATGTTCCCTGTCCTGAGTCCTGTATTAAATGTCTGTTCCCTGTCCTGAGTCCTGTATTAAATGTATGTTCCCTGTCCTGAGTCCTCTATTAAATGTATGTTCCCTGTCCTGAGTCCTGTATTAAATGTCTGTTCCCTGTCCCGAGTCCTGTATTAAATGTCTGTTCCCTGTCCCGAGTCCTGTATTAAATGTCTGTTCACTGTACTGAGTCCTCTATTAAATGTATGTTCACTGTACCGAGTCCTGTATTAAATATCTGTTCCCTGTCTCGAGTCCTGTATTAAATATCTGTTCCCTGTCTCGAGTCCTCTATTAAATGTATGTTCCCTGTCCTGAGTCCTGTATTAAATGTCTGTTCACTGTACCGAGTCCTCTATTAAATGTATGTTCACTGTACCGAGTCCTGTATTAAATATCTGTTCCCTGTCTCGAGTCCTGTATTAAATGTCTGTTCACTGTACCGAGTCCTCTATTAAATGTATGTTCCCTGTCCTGAGTCCTGTATTAAATGTCTGTTCCCTGTCCCGAGTCCTGTATTAAATATCTGTTCACTGTCCCGAGTCCTGTGTCGAATGAGCAGCAACAGGCAGAAGATTTGAGGATCACTGGGCCAGCACCTGAATTTAATCCAGTGATTGGGGGAGCTCATTGACTCCTTTTACTTTCCGCTCTTCATCATTTTTCTGTCTTTGTCTTTTCTGTCTCAGACTTCGTTATATTTTCCTCTCGTTCCTCATAATTTCTCATTTATTTATGTTGGTCTCTTTCCCTTGTACCCCTTTCTCGATTCCTTTCACTTCTTTCTCTTTCATTCCTTCCTTAATTAGAATCACTTTCTTCCTTCTTCATTTCTCTTTCTTCTGCCTTTACCTCCTTTTTCTCATTTTGCTTCCAATATTTCTCCATTTTCCATTTCTCACCTATTTCACTTTCTGTCTCCGCTCCATCTCACTCCGACACACCGTTGGATTACTCACCCTTTTTGTGTTGTGTTCGCTTCCCTCGTCTCATTATTTTTTTCCCATTTTGCTCTCACTCTGTTTCTGATTTTCTCCTTAGCAGGATATGAAGAGGATGGAACTGGCGGAAAACAGTTGAGAAGAAAGGCAACAAGGGGAAAGAAGGAAGAACGAGACGAAGCGATAGATGGGAGAGGTGACAGAAACAGAGAGGGAGTGTGATAGATAGACATTAACATAAATACACCGAGAAACACTCAGAGAAAAGGCAAGAGATACAAGAGAAGGAGGGAAATATATGGAGTGAAAAGTAAAACAGAATGAGCGAGAAACGGAGATAAAGGGGCGGTGATGTAAGAAGACAGACTAAGACCGAGAGTGAGAGATTGATAACAAAAATCAGCAAACAGAATGAGAGGGGGAGACAGGGAGGAAATATGAAAAGAAAGTTAGTGAGAAATAGGGAAGGGTGTATGGAAGGGAAAAAAAACAAGAGAACAAGAGGCAGATAGAGAGGAACAGACTGATCAGAAATACAAAAAGAGCAAAAGGCACGAGAGAAAAAAACTGAGAAGTAAGCGGCTCTGTTAGTTAAAAGAAATAATAACTTCAGGAACCTTTTATAAAACCAGAACTATAAATAATCCGTTGAAAGGTAAGGAGTTTTTCTGCGCAATAAATCTTCATATTTTGGGTTAAAATTCCCTCAGTTTTTTTTATTATTGTTATTTTTAAATTATTTTTTTGTTTCAAATATTGCAGACACATTTCTCTGAACAACATCCCCATCATCTAGACTAAAGTCCAGCCCTGTCTGTCGGCCTGTTGAAGAATGTCTCACTCTGGAAGCTACAAATTGAATTGCTCCACTAAATGGCGGAACGGACTCTTTGCAGAAGAACTGAAATGGTGCACCTGTCAATCAAATGTGTGAGGTCTCCCTAAACACAATGGCGGACCTTTCAATCAAAAGAGCGTGGTATTCCTAACACGATGGTGCACCCGTCAATCAAAGGAGTGAGGTCTTCCTAAACACAATGGTGCACCCGTCAATCAAATGAGTGAAGTCGTCCCAAAACAGAATGGCGTAACTGTCAATCAAAAGAGTGACGTTAGCACAAAACTGAATGGCGGACCTATCGATCAAAAGGGTAATGCGCCTAAACACAATGGTTGCCCCATCCCAGGTCACGAGCGATTCTTGCTGCAATTCAGGGGAGGGAAGCCCACGGATAAATATGAGATTCATTCACTGGAAACACGCAGTATCACTCCTGGGCTGGGCTCAGTTATTATTATAATGAATTAATTTGGTAATTAAGGTAACCGGATATTTTACCGCGCTTTTGAACTGCTCTCTGAATTTGGACTGAGTCACCGCATAAATAAATGTGTTTGTGCAGGAACATAAATTCTGAAGCATATATCCGACCTGTTGAAAGGCAAATAAAGAATAATTATAATCTAGGGGACTTGTTCCTGCAATGTTATAATATAAGAAATCTGCAACAGTTGTCAGCCACAGAAGTATGAAGCTGCCGGATATTGTGAAGAGCAAAATCACAGACTTCCTCCTGCTCTCCATCTCTGGGTCATTGCGATTCTCTCCCTTGCTCTGACCCCTCAGTCCCTTACGAACCCGACTGGACACTAAAATGTGTCTGACTGTCAGAGCGTTGAGCAACAAAATTAAGGTGAATGGGAGCAATGGGTTTAAAATCGTATCAATCCAGTTAAAGCTCACCCATCCGGGATCGGTAAAAGAGCTTGTTTTTAAATTACAGAACCATGGTAAATTGTCGATTATCTCAACAGGTTCAAACGTCAAGTAGAAGGGAATGCCTTTCAAACACAGCAGTATGCAGGTTGTCGCTAAAACCACAGCCGCAGTTTTCTTGGTGCAATATTTAGTTTTCAGCTTCTGGCAACAAATGGCCACAAATCGATCAAAAGTGAAAGTGACGGTGAACCAGACAGAACAGTCTGTGGCTGCATGAGCCAGGACAGCGATAACACTACACACAGGGGTAATCTCCAGGAAACATATTGGGAAATAATAATAATTGATCCGAGTCAATACAACCTCACTGATAATGACCAGTAGATCCGCCCCTGCCATCGCCACCAGGTAGCGAGTGGTGCAGGTGGAGAGACGGCACTTTCCCCGGGATAGGATCACAATCGCAATTGAATTAACTGTAAGAAAGAGAAGGAAAAGAGATTGGAAATGACTGAACAAACTCAACGGGCCATTCTCCGTGACTGAGCCCACACATTAACTATATGAGTTTTACAATATTGCAGTGCTCTCAGCCCAGACAGTAAGTACGTGAGTGTGGGGTTATCGCGTGTTTTCTCCTCAGCCGAGCTTCAAGGGATAGATTGGACAGGAAGGACCCTTACCCTTGGATCCCATGGGCTTTTACTTTTCCGACCAGTCTGCCGTGTGGAACCTTGTAAAACGCCTTGCTAAAATCCATTTATACTACATCAAACGCAGTACCCTCATCGACCCTCCTTGTTATCTCCTCAAAAAGTCAATCAAGTTAGTCAGACACGACAATCCCTTAAAAAAATCCATGTTGACTGTTTTAGATTAATCCGTGCGTTTCTAAATGACGATTAACACTGTTCCTCAGAATTGATCCCAACAATTTGCCCTCAACCGAGGTTAGACTTACTGGCCTATAAATACTCAGCCTATCCTTTTCTCCCTTTTTAAATAACGGCACAACGGTAGCAGCCCTCCAATCCTTGGACACATCGCCTGTAGCAGGGAGGATTGGAAAATGATGGTCAGAGCCTTAGCTAATTCCTAACTTGCTTCTTTTAACAGCGTGGGATACATTTCATTCAGGCCTGGCGATTTATCGACTTCCAAAGATGCTAAACCCCTTAATACTTCCTCTCTGAGCCCAGCAAGTAAACATGTGAGTGTGGGGATAGTCCAGTGTTCTCCTGGGCCCAGACTGTAAGTATGTGAGTGTGGAGATATCACAGTTCTATCCTGATCTCAGACAGTGAGTATGCCCATCTGCAGCAGGCACTGTAGCAACTCATCAAGGCTTCTTCGACAGCACTTCTCAAACCCGCGACCTCTACCAACTAGAAGGACAAGGGCAGCAGGCACATGGGAACTACACCATCTGCATGTTCCCCTCCAAGTCTCACACCATCCCGACTTGGAAATATATCGCCGTTCCTTCATCGTGGCTGGGCCAAATCCTGGAACTCCCTTCCGAACAGCACTGTGGGAGAATCGTCACCACACGGACTGCAGCGGTTCAAGAAGGCGGCTCACCACCACCTTCTCAAGGGCAATTAGGGATGGGCAATAAATGCTGGCCTTGCCAGCGACGCCCACATTCCATGAACGAATAAAATAACTTGTGCGTGGGGGATATTCCATTCTTGTCCTGAGCCCAGACACGAAGTAGTTGAGTGTGGGGACACCCCATTGTTCTCCTGAGCTCAGACTGTAAATATGTGAGTGTGATGATATCCCAGTGTTCAACTGAGCCCACACAGCAAGTGTGTGACTGTTTGGATATCCCATTGTTACCTGTGCCCAGACAGTAATGTGTCAGTGAGTGGGTATCCCAGTCTTTTGATAGAATTATTGAAAATTTACGGCACGGAAGGAGGCCATGCGGCCCATCTTGTACGCGCCGGTCGAGCCACCGAGCCTAATCCCATTTTCATGCACTTGCTCTGTCGGCCTGTCGGTCGCGGCACTTCAGCTGCACATCCATGTCATTTTTAAATGAGTTGAGGGATTCTGCCTCTACCACTCTCTCAGGCACTGAGTTCCAGACCCACGCCACCGTCTGGCTATTTTGTCCCCCCTCTGCTCCCCTCTAATCCTTCCACCAATCACTTTCAATGTATGCCTCCTGTTTATTGACCTCTCTGCTGAGGGAATTAGGCCCTTCCTATTTACTCTATCTCGGCCCCTCATAATTTTATACACCTTAACTAAATCACCCCTCAGCCTCTTCTGATACAAAGAGAACAATCCAGCCTCTCAAATCTTTCCTCACAGATAAAATTCTACTGTGCTGGCAACATCCTCGTCAATCTCCTCTGTACCCTCTCTCGTGCAATTGCATCCTTCCCGTAATGTGATGACCAGAGCCGTACACAGGACCCAAGTTGTGGCCCAACCAATATTTATGCAGTTCCAGCATAACTTGCCTGCTCTTGTATTCTATACCACGGCTAATAAAGGAAACTGTTCCATATGCCTTCTTAACCAGATTATCTACCTGTCCTGCTACCTTCAGGGATCTGTGGGCATGCAGTCCAAGATCCCTGACTTCCTCTAGACCTCTCAATATCCTCCCATTTACTGTGTATTCCCTTGCCTTGTTTTCTCTCCCCAAATGCATTACCTCACACTTCTCCAGATTGAATTCCATTCACCACTTTTCTGCCCACCTGACCAGTCCATTGATATCTTCCTGCAGTCTGCAGCTTTTGACCTAACTATCAACCACACGGCCAATTTTTGGCTTTATCAGCAAACTTCTTAATCATGCCCCTTACATTGAAGTACAAATCATTAATATATACCACAGAAAACAAGGGCCATAGTAATTAGCCCGGCGGAACCCCACTGGAAACATCCTTCCAGTCACAACAACAGCTTGATTTTACTTGACCTCTCTTTACTTTCCTAATTTCCTTTTTAATTTCACCTATGCACTTTTTATACTCCTCAAGGCTTTCTCTAGTTTTGAGTTCTCGGTGTCTGCCATAAATTTTCCTTTTCCGCCTTATCTTACCCTGTATGCTCCTTGACATCCAATGGGCTCTAGATATAGAAGCCCCACTCGTTTTCTTTGTGGGAACATTTTTACTCTGAACCCCTTGAATCTCCGCTTGAATGCTTCCCACTGTTCCGACATTGATTTACTTCACGTAGCTCTTTCCAGTCCACGTTTGCTGAATCACGTCTTAGAATAGTAAGGTTCGCCAAACCCAATTGAGAACTTTTACTCCAGTTCTATCTTTGTCCTTTTTCCATTATTACACTAAAAATAACTGAATTGTGATCACTACAACCAAAATGCTCTCCCAATGATACTCCTTCCACCTGCCCAGCCTGGTCCCAGTCAGTAAGTATGCGAGTGTAAAGATATCCCAGTACTCTTCTGAGCCCGGACAGTGAGTATGTGAATGTAGGGATATCCCAGTGCTGTCCTGGACCCAGACAGTGAGCATATGGATTTGTAGAACTTTCAGTGTTCTACTGAGCACAGACAACATTTATTTTGAGTGTGGGGATGTTCCAGTGTTCCCCTGAGCACAGAAAGTAAGGATGTGAGTGTGGAGATATCCCAGCGTCGTGCTGGGCGCAGAGAATAAGCATGTGAATTTGGGGATGTCCCAGTGTTCTCCTGAGGCCAGGCAGTGAGTCTGTGGATGTGGGGATATCCCGTGTTCTCCTGGTCTCAGTCAGTAATTCTGAGTGTGTGGTGATATCCGTGTTCTCCTCATCTCGGACAGTAATTATATAAGTGTGGGCATATCCTAGTGTTCTCACCACATACACTTGCACGTTGCGGCAGAGTTACTGCACAGTGTTCATGAGCTGGAACCTGAGACGGTTCTTCCTTCCCAGCCCAGAGTCACTGTGTTTAGCGTCCTAACCCTGAACCCTGCCCAAAGTAGGGAAATGTTTTGTTGTATATGAAAGCAAGGTCTTATCATTTCAATGTGTAAAAAAAAAATGATCGTGCATTGTGTGAAGGAAATAGATGCAAGTGAAATAAAATAAAACGTAATGAGAGGGCGAGGAGTTTGAGCGGAAGAGTAAGTAAAGGAAACTCAACCAATAGACTAGAAGTGAGGCCCCCGCAATATACCAGCGGGGGAAGGTTGGGGGTAAGTTTTCGGTGTCTGCTGTCTGGCAGGTGTGATCCCATCCCGTGTGAGTTTGAGGGGAGCACGGGTTTACTGGTCTTTGGACAAGAGCGAAGTAATGAAAGGGGTAGAAATCAAATTTCGCTAAAACACAAAAGGAAAAGCGGACCAACCATGGTTAACAAACGAGATTAAGAATAGTATTTGATTCAAAGAGGAGTCATATAAAGTTGCCAGAAAAAGTAGCAAGGCTGAGGATTGAGAGCAGTTTAGAATTCAGCAAAAAAGGACCAAGAGATTGAGTAAGAGGCGAAAAATAGAGTATGAGAGTAAACTTGCAATGAACATAAAAGTGGACTGTAAAAGCTTCTACAAGTATGTAAAAAGAAAAAGATTAGTTAAGACAAATTTAGGTCCCTTACAGTCAGAAACGGGAGAATTTATAATGGGGAACAAGGAAATTGCAGAGCAATTAAACACATACTTTGGTTCTGGCTTCCCGGAAGAAGACAGAATGAACTAGTGAGAAGGAGGAAACAAAGGAAATTAGAATTAGTAAAAAGATAGTGCTGGAGAAATTATTGGGCCTGATAACCTGCATCCCAGAGCTCTAAAAGAGTAACCATGGAAATAGTGGATGAATTAGTTGTCATCTTCCAAAATTCTATCGGTTATGGAACGGTTCCTGCAGATTGTCAAATGTAAACCCACTATTTAAAAAAAAAGGAGGGAGAGAGAAAACGGGGAACTACAGACCAGTTAGCCTAACATCAGTAATATGGAAAATGCTAGATTCTGACACAAAAGGATGTGTTAAGAGGATACTTAGAAAATATCAACGGGATTAGACAAAGTCAACATGGATTCATGAAAGGGAAATCATATTTGACAAACCTACTGGTGTTTCTTGAGGATGTAACTGGTAGAATAGATAAGGGAGAACCAGTGGATTTTCAGAAGACCTTTGATAAAGTACCACATAAGAGATAAGTGTGCAAAATTAAAGCACATGCGATTGGGGGTAATCCAGGGCATGGATTGAAAATTGTTTAACAAACAGGAAACAGAGAGTAGAAATAAAAACGTCTTTTAAGGGGTGGCAGATTGTGCCCAGTGGGGTACCTCAGGGATCGGTGCTTGGGCCCCAGCTGTTCACAATGTGTATCAATGATTTGGATGAGGGAAGCAAGTGTAATATTTCCAAGTTTGGTGAGGACACAAAACTAGGTGCGATGGTGAGTTGTGGGAAGAATGCAAGGAGACTTCAAGGCGATTTAGACAAGTTGAGTGAGTGGGCAAATACATGGCAGATGCAGTATAATGTGGATAAATGTGAAGTTATCCACTTTGGAAGGAAAAACATAAAGACAGAGTATATTTTAATCGTGATAGTTTGGGAAATGTTGCTGTCCAAAGAGACCTGGGATTTCTTGTGCACCAGTCACTGATCGCAAACATGCAGGTGCAGCGAGCAGTTAGGAAGACAAATGGTATGTTGGCCTTCATTGCAAGAGGATTTGAGTACAGGAGCACGGATGTTTTACTGCAGTTTTGCAGGGCCTTGGTGAGATCACAACTGGAGTATTGTATGGAGTTTTCGTCTCCTTACCTAAGAAAGGATATACTTGCTTAGAGCGAGTGCAGCGAAGGTTCACCGGACTGATTCCTGGGATGGCAGGACTGTCGTATGAAGACAGATTTGGTTGACTTGGCCTGTATTCACTCGAGTTTAGAAGAATGAGAGGGAATCTCACTTAAACATATAACATTCTGAAAGTGCTGTACCGAATGGATGCAGAGAGGATTTTTACCCTGGCTGGGGTTTCTAGAACGAGGGGGTCAGTCTCAGAATACGGGCTGGGACATTTAGGACTGAGATGAGGAGAAATTTCTTCACTCAGAGGGTGGTGAACCTGTGGAATTCTCCACGACAGAAGGCTGTGGAGGCCAACTCACTGAATATCTTTAGAAGGAGCTAGATAGTCTTCTAGATACAAAAAGGCATCCAAGTGTACGGGGAAAGAGCAGGAATATGGTGATGAGATCGAGGATCAGCCATGATCATATTGAATGGCGGAGCAGGCTCGAAAGGTCGAATGGACTACTCCTGCTCCTATTTTCAATTTTTCTAATTTTTAAAATGAAAATCTGGAGCCGAACAGTCTCCTCAGACAACGAAGTGTCGTGTGTCCTCTGAGAGTCGGGTCAGAACGAATTAATGGATGGAAGATTCAGATCCACTAGAAGGGCGAGAGATTCGAGACGAGAGCAACTGAGCAATCTCAAATAATAATTGAACAAATTGATTAAACATCATGAGTATTGTTTAATGACTGGTGACTGTGATTAACTAACATGAGTATTAGTTAATCACAGTCATCTGTCATTAAACAGCATGAGTATTAGTTAATCACAGTCAGCAGTCATTAAACAACATGAGTATCACTTAATCACAGTCACCAGTCATTTTATAATGTTGCAGATATTGAAGTGATTAATTTATTGAAGCAGTGCACTATTTTTTTCATTATTAAGAGTTTACTAATTTATTATTTACTGCCCGACAGATCTCTGTATTATGGAAACCCAATATGTTTGTTCTTCAGCAATACGTGTCTCTCCTCACAGGAACACACCTCACTGAGCTAAGGGCATGGATCGGTGCAGGTTGCATGTGTAGAGACTCTGAATCAAGCATAAGAACAGGTTGAATAAAACTTCATCAGTTACACAAGTGGGCGAATCAATAACCACTGCCCAATATTCAGTCTGTGGAATAGCAAGGTTATAAATTTCAACACTCATGAACCAGAAACTCTCAGGACCGCATCGGGGAAAATGGATTATTAAGCACCAACAAAACTAATGTGTTTGCAGTAACTATACACAGGGAAAGAATAAGTCATTATAAACAACATTTGAATACTGTAAAACTGCTTTCCTGCTGTTCATCTGTTTGTAAATAG